>NC_067399.1:361070016-361409516 GCF_016432865.1 Antechinus flavipes | reverse complement strand
ATTGCCCAGGTTCAAACCTTCTTCTTAGACTAAGATGCAATATTGTATATCCTTTACTTTTTCTGGGCCAGATGCTGGCACATGAATTTTGAAAATTCACCAGCTCTAGCTGATTCAAAAGCAGAGGATATGTTCTCAAAAGGCAATATCACTACAACCTGATACACTTGGGTATCTTTTATAATTTTTCATTTTAAGATACAGATTGAACTTTATAACTTTCAGCTAATATGATAACTGCAAAGAAGTATGTGCTACAAGCGTATTTGATTTTAATATGTTCTCTTTTTTGTTCAATACTGATAAGTTAGAAATCTTTGTGAAGTGACTTGACCTTCAGAGAGACTGTTTGGTTCTATTTTCCTGCTATTATAAATTTCTGAATATATATAGAATATACACTATATAGGCTACACATTCCAAATATATATATATATTTCCCACTTCTGAATGTTCTAGGTAGTGTCAATTTCTCCTGATACTTCTATTTCTTCTTCTCAATTTCCTTTTTTTTAGTACTTTCATGTTAGAATATCCTCATTGTAGAAACTTGAAAACCAAATTCAGTTCTGCTTTTCCTTTCAAATAAGGAAGTTATTTTGGACTAAAAAGATTTTTCTCTGTCATTCCCTATATTACTGTCAAACACACCTGTTTTCTTTCTTATTGGTACTTGAAAGATTTTTTTACATTTATAAATTTATTTTTAAAAAATACATCAGTAATGAACTGAACCAGCTACTGGGAGATGACTAAGAACCATTACATTGAATTCCCAATCCCTATATTTTTGCCCACTTGCATTTTTTGATTTCCTTCACGGTATAATTGCATAATATTTCAGAGTCTGATTCTTTTTGTGCGGCAAAATAATGGTTTGGACATGTATACTTATTTTCTATTTAATTTATACTTTAATATATTTAACATGTATTGGTCATCCTGCCATCTAGGGGAGGGGGTGGGGGGAAGGAGGGGAAAAATTGGAACAAAAGGTTTGGCAATTGTCAATGCTGTAAAATTACCCATGCATATAACTTGTAAATAAAAAGCTATTAAAAAAAAAAAAAAAAAAAGACTTAAACCAGTCCAAAAAAAAAAAAAAAAAAAAAAAGTCAGCCATATCTTAGCTCTCTTCTTCCTTCTCCTCTTACACTTCTACTTAGTTTATCTGTCAGGAGCTGAGACCTAGTCACTGGGAACCTTAACAGAGACTGCCTCTTCCAGCTTCCCCGAGCCGGACAGGGCTTCGGACGTCTCTGGCCCTCCTTGTGGAGACGGGAGGAGGGAAATACCAGACAGAGGAGCCGAGGTGGATAGACACAGCGATGTTTATTGGTGTTACAAGTCAGTGGTGTCTCCTGCAAGCCATCCCGAGTCCATTCCTTTTATAGTCCTTTTCCCTCCACCTGTAATTCATCTAGAGGGGCAGGGATTCCTCCCCAATCCCTCCCCGAAGGAGGAGTCCATCCTTTCTGTGCCTCCCCTGCCACAGGCCAGGTTCCACCACTTCAGCGTGGTAATCAAGGAATCCTGGGTTAAGGTGGGTCCTGGCACAAAGGAATCCTCAACTCACTTCAGGAGGTTCAGATCCAGGGCCCCCGACAATTCCCCCTTTTTGTTTAATAATAGGTCAATAATCCAATTCAAGGGCTGGTGGAAGGCCTGTCTTAGGCTATGTGGCTTGTATCCATATCCAGTACCTAAATAACCAAGCCCTCAGGGCTAGGAAAAGGCAGGGCCCCTGTCTTAGGCTATGTGGGCTGCATCCGTCCCAGCACCTCAGCAAAACCTGCAGGGGTGTGCATCTGGAGAACGGACCCACAATAATCCCGTCATTGGGTGTCCCTGCAGCCATAAGGTATGATGTTCCTGGATCATGGGACCACAATATTCCCGTCATTGGCTCTTCCACAGCAATAACCTGAAAATTATAAATGAGATTGTGTTTCCCAGAAATGTCTCCACACCCTTAAATACCATGGAGACTAGAGTTTGTGGAAATATCCTTCACCACTAGGGAAGGAGCTACTAAAGTGGAAGTAAAGGTGGCTCTGTTTCTCTTTTCCTTCCCTCCGTCTCAGCTTCAGTGATTGATGATGGCATTTGCTGGATTTCTCTGACATTTCGTAACAGGATCCATTTCTTTTCTCCTTCTCCATTCTCACCTGTAGAGACACAAAGATATTCCCTGCCCCTCACAAGGACCTTGTGAGGGCCATTCCAATTTCCTTTCTCGTCTTTCCACCACACAGCACTGCCCTCCAGGCAAGTCTGTGGGTGCAACCCATTGTCTTGTTTTATATAATTGTCATTTTTAATTGGGGAAATAGTATAAAATTTCATGGCTGGTGTTGTACTATCCTCTCTGACTTGTAGATAGTTCAGAGTAAATACTGCTTTGGCTACTTGTGCTCTAGTCAGTCGTCCAGCCATTCCCCCTTTTTGTTTAATGAGCATGTGTTTTAAAGATTGATTAGCACGCTCCACTACTGCTTGTCCTGTAGGGTTATAAGGAATTCCTGTAATATGATGAATGGCAAATTCATTTAGGAAGGCCTTAAAGCCTCGAGAAGTATATGCAGGGCCATTATCAGTCTTTAGAGTAAGAGGTACTCCAACAACTGCAAAACATTCTAACATATGTTGTATTACACTTTTTGTGGCCTCACTGCTCTGTAGAGTTGCCATTATAAAGCTAGAAAATGTATCCAGTTACATGAATCAAAGAAGATTGAAAGTGAGTAATGTCCATTTGCCAAAGAGAGTTTGGCAGATCACCTCGAGGATTAAAAGTAGGTTCTCGAGGAGGGGGCCTAAAAGGAACACAAGTAGTACAATGTTTAACTATTTGACGGGCTTGATCTCGGGAAATACCATATAACCGATGTAAAGATCGAGCGGATAGGTGGAATTGAGAATGAGCTAACTCAGGGGCTAAATACCATATAGTTGTGACAGGAGATGAAAGGGAAGAATCAACTATAGAATTGCCCTGAAATATAGGTCCACACTGCAAAGTGTGAGATCTGACATGAAGGACATACATAGGTTCCTTTGTAGTAAGGAGTAGCCTTTGGACTTGTTTAAACAGTTCCTTAATAGAGGATCTTGACATATCCAACTCAGCATCAGCTATGCGTTGAAGAGCATTAGCACAATATAGAACTGTCAGTGATTAAATTAAAGGGTTCATGAGGCAATAGCCTCAATGCAAAACAAATGGCTGCTAGCTCATTGTTTTGAGCAGAGGAAAAAGGAGTCTGTATTACTTCTAGTATTTTCCTTTCAGGGATATACACAGCAGCTCTATTGGCTTTAGTGGCATCTGTAAACACATTCACACCATCTACTGGGTATTGTGAAAGAGGACTTCTAGATAAAGTTATGGGCATTTCTTTCCATCCCCGAATGATGGGGGGAAGAGGTGAAGAAGTGAATGTATGGGTGATATATATCACAGCCCAAGTTTCATATTCTTGAGCTAACTCTCTAAGGACCTCGAGAGGAGTTGATGAATAAATGATTGGACGTTTCCCAAAAAGTTGTACACACCTTTCACTAGCTTTCATTATTATTGCTGCTTGTGATTCTTGGCGGTCTCTTAAACATTTCTTTACTTTGTTTCCATTTACCCACTCTAAAGCTCCGCATGATTGAAAAAGGACAGCAATCATTCCTTCACTATCAAGTATAGTTAACCCTATAGGTTCTTTTATATCCACATGTGTAAGGGTTTGTGAAGATCTCTGTGCTATAATGTCCAGGACCTTTAAAGCATCCTTAGACCCTTCTCGGGGTGAATTTAAATTTGGGTCCCCTTTAAGAATTGCATAGAGGAGTTTCATCTCCTGATCTGTTATAGGAATTGAGGTTCTTATCCACTGGATTGAACCTATCAATCTTTGGAAGTCATTAAGTGTCTTTATCTTCCCTAAGGTCATTCTGGGAATTTGCTTAGATACTTGATTCCCATCAATTCTATAGCCTAAATACTGAAAATTCAATCCTCTCTGAATCTTTTCTGGTGCCACCTGAAGGTGATTATTATTTAATGCTGTAATAGTTTGTTCTAATATTTCATCTATAATCTTTTGTTGAGGATGTGAGATCAATACATCATCTATGTAATGGATTATTTTTGCTGTAAAATATTTCTCCCTAATAGGGGCAAGAATAGCAGCTATATGTTTTTGACACAAGGTAGGGCTATTAGCCATTCCTTGAGGGAGCACTTTAAATTGATAACGCTCTGTGGGGGATTCCAGATTAATAGAAGGAACAGAAAATGCAAATTTTTCACAGTCATCTAAATGCAAAGGAATTGAGAAAAAACAGTCCACTATATCTATTATAACAATTTTCCATCCCCTTGGGATGGCAACAGGTGAGGGTAGGCCAGGTTGAAGTGCACCAAATGGCACTATTACCTCATTCACCTTCCTTAAATCTATTAACATTCTCCATTTCCCTGACTTCTTTTTGATGACAAACACTGGAGAATTATAGGGGCTTGTTGATGGTTCAATATGTTTTTCTTTTAATAAATTTTGAACTATCTCGTGGAGGGCTTGTAACTTCTGTTTTGTTAGGAGCCACTGGTTCACCCATATAGGTTGATTATGTTTCCATTTCAAGGGGATAGCCCTCGCTTCCCAGGTGGCCCCAATCAGTTTAAATGATGACCTTCAGTACTTAGTTGTGCTCCCATACTATTCAGGATATCTCATCCCCATAGATTTACAGGAAGCCCAGTCACACAGAGTAGTTTGAAAACACCCTGTCTGTTCTCATACTCCCATCTTAAATATCTTGGAGTTGTATATGCAGCCTGGAGACCACCCACTCCAGCTATTGGCTGAGGCTTCTGACTCTTTTCCCATTCTAAAGGCCAATCTTCCTCTCTTATTACTGAAACATCTGCTCCAGTATCTAACATACCTTCTAAATGATGTCCTTCTACCTCTAATATAATCATGGGACGGTCTGCTGTGATTTGTTGTGCCCAATTTATTAAAGTTCTAGGAGTTGTCTTTACATAATTCTTATCTATCCATGAAAATGGAATAGCCTTTGCTATTTCCCTTTCATATGTTATCTCAATTGGCCATGCATGAGGATTCGTAATCCAGATATCTTTTTCCCCAGGATTTAGTAATTGACTGTACAATAATAGAAGGAAAATACTCAGACCCGATAACTAAATGAGGATAGTTTTGTTCAATTACTTTTACAGTGACCGTGCTCCATGGGGAGAGCTCGATCAGGGGTTCGTTTAATACAATTATCTCTCCTCTTGCTTGGTTCGAAAAAGTCCTGCTTGGGGGTGGAATTTGCCGGGACGGCTCATCCCCCCCTGGCCTCCCGGTCTCCCGCCTTCTGTCGCTGTTCTGAGCTGCAATATTTGGTAATATGTCCTGGTTTTCCACAGGAACGACACTGTATCCCCTTTTTTGGCTGTCTGCAAGCTGACTTATAATGATCTGACTTTCCGCAACTAAAGCATTTCCTCTCATCGGTTGATTTTTGCATTCCTTTTACAAGGTTGGTCATTGTCTCAGTGAGCATAGCCATAGGATCCTTCTCTGGAATATCTAATAATTTATCAATCAATTCCTCAAGGGTAGGGCTGGATGGAAGGGCAGCTAAAACTGTTTTGTATTCAGGGTGGAGGCCCTCTTTAATCAATTGTAAAATTAATTGAGGACTGGCCCCAGTTCTTCCAAATGTACTTTCTACTGTCTCCTGTACTCTAGATATAAACTGTAGAGGTTTCTCACTAGGTTTCTGTTTAAGTCCTGATATTTTATTTGTCCCGTTTTGAACACCCATTTTTTCAAGGGCTCTAGTGTGAACTATCTGCACAGCTCTCAGCACTTGATCATTAAACTGAAGCTGGGCTTCAGGAGTAATCCAATTCCCCTGTCCTGTAATCATATTTATGGCCTCTTCAGCATTAGCTATATTCATTTCCTCCACATATGCTCTTGCACACCTTTGTGCATAGGCCTTGAAGGCAACAAATTCTGCTGGGCCTAAAACTGTCTGCATGATTTCTGCATAATCATAGGGAAGCCATGGTGCAACTGTAACAGAGGCAGAAATACACTTCTTTACATAAGTAGAACCTGCCCCATATTTTTCTACAGCTTCCTTCATGTCCTTCAAAAATTTATATGGAAATGGCTGATGAGCGGGTATGCGAGTCCCATCATTTAAAACTTGTGTAAACACTGGGAACGCTCCAGGTTTCAAATCTCATTCATCTAAATCCACATTCTCCCCTTCCTTTAGGGCTGCTCTCAAACTTGTGGTTAATACACTTTGGTATGTACTTCTTTTTGTTTGAGGGGGTCTTGTATTGACAAGGTTTTGTCTTTCTCGTTTCTCACTTCCTAATTCTCTAGTTTGCATATTTATGGCTTTTTGTTTATGTCCCTCACTGCCTAATTAGCTAGAAAAGTTTTTATGTAGGCTAAAGGGTGTGTCTTTGTTTACTTGTTCTTCCTCAGGTTCCTCGTGAAACTTTTCACTCCCTGCCTTTCTTAAACTATCCCACGGGTATATTAGTGAGGGATCACAGGTGAAATCATTCTCATCCTCACTATCCATACCACAAAGGGAATCACCCGCCTGGGTCTCTAAAGAGCCTGCAAGCAGTGGGTGTGTAGGATGCAAAACCGCACCCACTACCGTATATATCACAAAATCTCGTTTAGAAAAATAAGATGGGTCTTTTTTATGGTAGGAGGCCATCTGCTGGCCAATCACTCCCCACCGGTCGGGGTCTAAACCGGTGTGCTCTATCCAGGCGCGCTGACTTGAAATATTTTTCTGACCCATTCCTTACAAGCTTCTATATTGATCTCTACCCCATTACTCTTACACAATTCATACAATTGCCAGGCAAGTACGCCTGCTCCCTGCGGCTCAATTCCGGCTTTCTCTTGATTCTGTCCCATACTTCTGCCTTCTAGTTGAACTATTCTCTGTGTTCATTCAACGAGGCTGTCTGGTACTTCTCAATTGCTGACCAGCAGCAATATGAGGTGAAAGAGCGCAACACTTATCACTTCCTGGTTCCGCGGTGAGTAGACTCTTGGTCCGACTTCGTCTTTCAAGTTCTAGTTCAAGTCCCACATTTGGGGCGCCATTTGTCAGGGGCCGAGACCTAGTCACTGGGAACCTTAACAGAGACTGCCTCTTCCAACTTCCCCGAGTGGGACGGGGCTTCGGACGTCTCCGGCCCTCCTCGTAGAGACGGGAGGAGGGAAATACCAGACAGAGGAGCAGAGGTGGATAGACCCAGTGATGTTTATTGGTGTTACAAGTCAGCGGTGTCTCCCACAAGCCATCCCGAGTCCATTCCTTTTATAGTCCTTTTCCCTCCACCTGTAATTCATCTAGAGGGGCAGGGACTCCTCCCCAATCCCTCCCCGAAGGAGGAGTCCATCCTTTCTGTGCCTCCCCTGCCACAGGCCAGGTTCCACCACTTCAGCGTGGTAATCAAGGAATCCTGGGTTAAGGTGGGTCCTGGCACAAAGGAGTCCTCAACTCACTTCAGGAGGTTCAGGTCCAGGGCCCCCGACATTTATCCTTTAAATTAAAAGAACTAGTCCTGTTTTAAAGTAAACCATGGTTTGGAATTACTCCAGGAAGAGACTGCAATTGTTTTGTTCAAATTTATAGGAAGTCAAGTAACTCTTCATAGGTTGTCTTTTTTTCCCCTCATTAAATATTTATTTTTTTTCTAATTACACATAAAATTTTTTTTAACTTTAAAAAAAAATTTTGAATTCCAAATTTTCTCCCTACCTGTCTAATTTCATTGCTAATTGAGAAGACAACCAGGGGTCCTCAAACTTTTTAAATAGGGGGCCAGTTCACTGTCCCTCAGACTGTTGGAGGACAGGACTATAGTAAAAACAAAAACTTTGTTTTGTGGGCCTTTAAATAAAGAAACTTCATAGCCCTGGGTGAGGGGGATAAACGTCCTCAGCTGCCGCATCTGGCCCGAGGGCCGTAGTTTGAGGACCCCTGAACTATTTGATATAGGTTATACATGTGTAGTCATGCAAAACATATTTCTATCTAAGTTTTGTTGTGAGAGAAAACAGAACAAAAAATCCAAATAAAAATAAAGTTTTACATTCAGACTCCATTGGTTTTTTCCTCTGGAGATAGATAAAAATTTTTCATCATTAAGTTCTTTGGGATTGTCTTAGATCATTATATTATTGGAGTAGCTAAGCTATTTGCAGCTGTTCATTGTCCAATATTGCTTTGTATAATACTCTCCTGGTTTTTATTTTTGTTTTTGCATTATTTTATGTAAGTCCTTCCAGATTTTTCTGAGAAGCATCTTGCTCATCATTATCGCATAATAATATCCCACCACAATCATATACTGTAATGTTCTTAGTTCAGTTTTCTGGAGGTCTTGGAAGCAGCTTTCGTTTCAGTTCAGTGATCACCATGAAAATTGCCAGATGTTAAAGTCCAAAAGTCTTTATTGTCTCTTTCAGTTTTGACTCCTTGCCTGGGGCTTCAGCTAGCTTTCTTGGAGACCTTCTGGAGTCTTGGTTTCAGTGGAGAAGCAAAGGAGGAGAGCCTGCCACTAAGACGGCATCAACATGAGGAATTATACATATCCATAAGCCCTAGAAATAGTCCAAAATGAATCTATTGTCCATTACTTCATGTATCAGAAAATCCAATAATTCTTGCAAGTTTTGAAGTCCTGCAATAGTCTTATCATGTGTTAGGGAATCTAATGATTCCTGCAGATTTTGAAGTCCTGTATCAGTTTTATCATGTCTCAGAGAATCCAATGATTTCTGCTGGTTTTGAAGTTCTATAACAGTCTTATTATCAGTCACTTATTATCAGTGTCAGATGTTTCTTAGGTCTTCTCCTTTGTTTCGAGATTTTTCTCTTTTTCTGTCTCTCTCCAATGGAAAGATGAATACAGCTTGTTGGCACCCATCTGATTCCTTCTCCATCTGTATAAATACAAGCAAACCTGCTTCCCCAAGCAGTTAACCTATCTGGTCCCTTCCATTCACCACTTTCTGGATCTCTCCACATCACCTGGTGATTATCTAAAGATAGTGGAGTTGCTCGCACTGGACACTGCCCTTCTGGTGGGTTATAAAACCTGTCTGCTGGAGCTAATGCATCTTTATCAAAAATTAAAAAATCAATGGTATAGAGAGCTAAATTTAGAAGTTCTCTAATTTTACCTGTGGCTCCCCCATTCTTTTATTTTTGGAGGAACATTTAATGTCTCTATTTCTCCTCCTTACTATTGCTTGACCTTGAGGATTACAAGGTATGCCAGTGGTGTGTAAAATCTGATACTGGACACAAAAGTGTGCAAAATGTTTAGAAGTATATGCAGGTACATTGTCTGTTTTTATTGCTTGTGGCACACCTGTAATTGCAAAAGCTTGTATAAGGAATTCAGTGACTACTTGGGCAGTCTCTTTGGCTGCTGGTATTGCAAAAGTAAATCCTGAAAGGTGTCTACTACAACATGGATAAAAGACAGATGACCAAAATATTTATAATGGGTCACATCCATTTGCCAGATTTTATTGGGTCTCAAACCACGAGGGTTCATCCCTGGAGGGAGCGTAGGAGCATGAAAAGGAAGGCAAGATGTACAGGCTTTTATTAAGTTTCTAGCTTCCTCTTTTGTTATCCCAAATTATAAAAGTAAAGCTCAAGCAGCCTGATAATATTTAGAATGAGAGTCGTGGGCTTCCTGAAATAAAGGAGTATTGGCAACATGGTTAAAAGGCGATCTGCCTTTGAATTTCCATCAAAAATAGGACCTGGAAGTCCATGATGAGAGTGGACATGCAAGATATAAATCTTACCTGGCTGCTGTCTCACTTGCTCTTGATGTTCTTTAAAGAGCTGATATATATTGGAAGCTACAAATTTTATTTGGGCTGTGAAAATCCTTTGTACCACACCTACTGAATAGGTCAAATCAAATATTATATTTATATCTCCTGGATAATAAGAGCTAGAATGATTGCATACAATTCATTTTGCTGAGTGGTTTGAAAAGGAATTCTGACTACTCTACGTAGTTAAGTCATGAGAGTATACAGCACAAATATGTTTGGATGCATCTGTAAAGATAGTTGATCCTTTAAGAGGAACTTTAGAAACCTTTTCTTCAAGAATCCATTGCCAATTATGTAATAGTCAGATTATCTTTAATGGAGATCCATGTGTAAAATTTGGAGCTGTGGCCAGTAAAATTTGCCACTCTAGTATGGTTTCACAGCATACATTATTTGTACATTGGTATAAAATGTTTATATCTAGTCAGGTCTTATCCCAGATAATTGTACTGCTTGCTTAATAGCCTTTAATAAAATTCTAGCCACAAGCACTGGGTAAGGAGTAAGGCTTTGTTCTGGTTGTGCTGGGAGGTTCACCCACTCTATCACACTATCTCCTTGATGAAGAATTGCTGTGGGTGCCTCTTTTGTAGCAAAAACTGATATTTCCAAGGGTTTTTGAGTGACTTTTTCAGCCACATTGAATAAAACCAGTTCAATCTCTCTCAAAGCCTTTTGAGCTTCTTTTGTAAGCTGGCATGGTGAGTTTAAAGCAGTGTATCCCCATAAAATGTCATATAATGGCTGTAATTGATTGGTAGTTAAGTCTAACACTGGATGCATCCATTGGATATCTCCTATTAATTTTTGAAAATCATTTAAGGTGTTCAACTTTTCTGTTCTTAAAGAAAACTTTTGTACTGTAAGTGTCTTAGGATATACTTCATATCCTAAATATTGAAAAGTGCCTTTGAATTTTTTCTGTAACTATATGCAATTTGTAGTTCCTTAGTGTTTCTATGGTCTTTTGTAGACATGCTTCTAACATTTGCTGCTCAGGTACACACCCATACCAAAATATCATCCATGTATATAGCAACATAATAGCAATAACAACATAACTTTTGGAAATGTTTTTCTTACTGGAGTAAGAGCAGCAGCAACATACATTTGTCACATAGTAGGGCTATTTTTCATTCCCTGTGGCAAAACTGTCCATTCATATCTTTTATAAGGCTCAGCTAAATTAATGCTAGGCACTGAAAAGGCAAATCTTTTCATAACCTCCTTATTTAGAGGGATAGAATAGAAACACTCCTTAATGTCTGTAACTCAAAGAAAGAGGCCATTCTCTAAGCAATTGAGTAGGAGATGGAAGTCCAAGCTGAAGAGTTCCCATAGTTTCCATTTGTTCATTTACTCTTCTTAAATCAGTCAACATTTTCTATTTTCCAGATTTTTTTTTTTTTTTTTTTTTACAACAAATACAGGGGAATTCCAAGGACTTAGAGAAGGTTGTAAGTGTCCTTGGTCAAGTTGCTCTTGCACTATATCTATTAAAGCCTGAATTTTATCACTGTTAAGGACCACTGTTCTACCCAAATTGGTGTATCAGTTTTCCACTGAATAGGAACAGATGAAAGTGTTGGTAGGCCTTCAACAGCAGCCCTGCTTAAAAAGCCGAAATACTCATTTGTAATCCTAATTGTTGTAAAATGTCTCTTCCCCAGAGGTTGATGGGGATTTTTTCAACTACAAAACCACCTGATTCACTTTCAAATGTCCATCTCATAGGAGCAACACTAACTTCAGCTACCACTGATCCTTCTATGCTAGACATATAGGCGTCTGCCTTAATATTTGGCCAATGACTGGGCCAGATGGCACCTCTGATGACTATACAATTTGCACCCGTATCTACCAACCCTTGTAATTGTATGCCATTTACATAAATAGTGAGCATACATAAATAGTCAGCTGTGACTGCTGCAGTCTAGAATATTCCTGATTCTGCTGCTTAGAGTCAGAATCTGGGCAACTATCACCAGATTGCTTATTAGGAGTCTGCATCAGTAAATCTGATGCTACTACTTCTCCTTGTTGATAAGTCACACACTGTCTACCTGTATTAGTGACTGGGATATTATCTACACATTCTCCAGTTTCCCACATCAGTGTATGGATGAACACTGTTTTGTAAGTACTCTCAGAAGGTGAAATGGTCAAGCCTACTGTGCCTGGAGGCAAGGGATCCATAGGCTAGAGAGGAACAGATTTCACCTTTCCAGGAGATATCTCAGTAGTCCTTGCTGCATACAACTCTATTATTCATAATTGCAATCTCTTTTTTCCCTCTGATTGCTTTTTGGCTGATTGATCATGTCTTAATATTGAATTTCTAAAGACTCTCTGGGTGTAACCTCAGCTGCCATCATGCCCCACCTGGGGCCCTGGAGCTGGGCCCTGGCTCTCATTTCCCTGGGTCAATCTACATTCTGAGGCCCATTGGAAGCCCCGGTTGCATTCTGAATTTAGGGTTTTGGGTCTTGTTCTCTCATCCTGTCTTCTCATTCTATCTTTATGCCAACATTGAGCTTTCAGATGCCCTACTTTACCACACTGAAAGCATTGATGAGTCTCTCTAGAAATCTCTTGACAAGAGGGACCTTGTCTTCCCATGTTTTGCATCATAACCTGGGTATAAATGGCATTTGTGCCCACTGTGGCATAATGTCTTATGATCTCTTTTAAGTCTTTTAAGTAGTCCCCATATAATTTTTCTACAAACCTCATTAGCATTTCTTTAGCCAGTTGTCTCATCATTATTGCTGTTGTGGCATTTTCTCCAATTGTTTGTATGACAGCTGTTTGCAAATGTCCCACAAAATCAGCAAAGGGTTCATTTGCTCTATTTTCTTGAAGGCTTCTCCTTGATCTTTTTGTCCTGGGAGGGAGCCCTATTTGATAGTAGCAGCAATTTGCTTATATGCTGCTATGGGGTAATTAATCTGTGCTGAAGTGTCTGCATAAAGACCTAAACCTGCTAGTTGGTCAAAGGTGACTGTTATATTAACTCCAATTTGCCTATTTCATTGGGCTTGTATCCTGCACAGTTCACTATATTTTGAAAGCCACAACACATTTTGTCCAGATTCTAAACATGTCCTTGCTATAGATTTCCAATCATTAGGGGTTAGAATTTCATACGCTAAATTCTCTAATAACATCTTAACACAAGATGATGTAGCCCCATAAAGAGTGCAAGCCTTTTTCAAATCCTTGATTTTTTTTTCCAGATCAAAAGCAATTCATCTTTTCCTTTGTTGACCTGAAGAGTCAAACTCTTCAATAACAGGGTATGTATTTATCAAATTAGATATAGCCTGTCCTTCTTTTTTAGTTTTAGCTAGTACCTTTTGTAATCATGTCATAGGCTGCTTCATAGGTGGTGCTGATTGTGTCACTGTCCCTCCCCCCCTCCCTTCTCTCACCACCCATGAAGGGTTAATCGAGGTGGGTAGGTCAGGGGATGGCTCCTGCTGTGAAGCACCACACTCCTTAATTTCATCAGAATTGTACTTACCTCCATTCTTATCTGATTCATGCTTTTCACCTAGTTTGTTAGTATCTTCCCTCTCCTGCTTTCTTTTTTCTGATTCTAATACTTATATAGTCCCTTAAAGCCAGTTGTATTAAGTTATATGTATAAAATGTTTCTTTAGAAATTGAATCAGGTCATTATCATTGTAAAATTCACATAGTTGCTCTCCTACTAATTTCTACTCATCTGGATCTAATTCTTTTTCCTTAGAGAACTAAGGAGTGTGTATTTTGATATTTTGAAGAGTTCAATGATCTGCATCCAACTTACAATCAAACCTTGTTTTTTTTTTTTTTTTTTTAATCAATCTAACCAAGCTTTTGACACATTTTCCTTAAGGTGGAAAAGAAGGTTCCTTTCTAAACATTTGTCCCATTTCAGCTGAAGCACTAGTTTCGCCCTTAACAAAGTTTCCTTCTTGTCTGTTTTTGTACTCACCCTAATTTCTGCATCACAAATGTAGGTCCTTAGTCCCACGTTTAGATGCCATAATGTAGTGTTCTTAGTTCAGTTTTCTGGGGGTCTTGGAAGCAGACTTCATTTCGTTCAGTAAACACCACGAGGTATTAAAGTCCAAAAGTCTTTATTGTCTCCTTCAAAGTCTTGTCTCCTTGTCTGGGGCTTCAGCTAGCTTTCTTGGAGGCCTTCCAGAGTCTTGGTTTCAGTGGAGAAGCAAAGGAGGAGAGCCTGCCACCATGGTGGTGTGAGATGGAGTGAATGAATCTGGTCCAGTCCTTGCTGGCTGTTATCTACTCCATTATCATAGGTGTGAATTTTATGGAACTATATTAAGTACTAAACACATGTACTGAACTAGAGAACTATTAAGCACCATGCTAAACTAGATAACCATTGTATTTATCAATTTCACTCAACACCTTGTAAGAATCCTTGTTTCAAGTTCAGAATTATGGCCCATAACAATATACCACAACTTGTTCAAACCATTTCCCACTTGATAGGCAAGTCCTCAATTTCTAATTCTTTGCTACCACCAAAAGTTGCTGCTATAAATATTTTTGTACAAATAGATCTTACTACTTTTTAAAAAAATCTCTTTGGGATACAGACTTGGTAGTGGTATTGTTGGGTCAAAGAAAAGGTATTCACAGCTTTATAGCCTTTTGGACATAGTTCCAAATTGCTTTCCAGAATGGTTGGATCAATTCACAATTCCACCAACACTGCTTTATTATCTCAGTTTTCCTACTTCTTCTGCAACATTTGTCACTTGCCTTTTCTGTCATTTTAGCCAATCTGATAGATTTGGGTGATGAATACTGATTTAGAGTATTTTTTTTTCCATGTTATTATAGATAGCTTTGATTTGTCTGAAAATTTCCTGTTCATATCCTTTGACCATTTCTCAATTGGAAAACGATTTTTTAAATATGTATTTCACTCATCTCTTTATATATTTGAGAAATAACCCCTTTATTAGAAAAAAAATTTGCTATAAATTTCTTATTACAGTTATGAGTACTGTGTATTTTCCTCCATTCTATTTTTCCCTATTTATCTTTCTCCTTTCATCCTGTCCCTCCTCAATCCACCCTCCCTTCTATCAGCAATGCACATTTCTCATATCTCTCTCTACCTCTTACTTCCCAGTAAGATAAGATAGATTTCTATCTTATCCCATAGGGATTTCATCAGCAGTTTTCCCTCCTAGAGCCAATTCTGATGAGAGGAAGTGTTAAGGACCATGCCTAAGTGCACTGTGAGGGGCAGGTTAGTTCTCTGAGAGCCTCCACACTGTGAACTGAATCTGTTGCAAACTAGCCTTTACTGACTCAGGTGTTGTTTATGGACTGGGAAAATAAATTGGAGGCAGAGGGAAGAGGAGAGAGGTCAGATAATGCGGCCTCTCAGTGGGGAGGTCAGAGAACAGCAACTGCCTCTCAGTCTCCTTGAATCACCATTATCCTCTCACAAGAAGAGAAGAAAAGGTCTACCGTAAAGCAAAGTTACATATGGTGTTCCCAACAAGGAAGATTCAAGTGCTGTCTGCCTTTTCCCTTCCTCTTCTTCCCCCTCCTGCATTTTTCTATCCATTGCTCTTTTATACTTCTTTTATGTAATATCATTTATTTCATTCTATTGCCTTCTCCCTCTTTCTTACCTATGGATTATCTAAAAGAAAATTTAATTCTTCAAAAGGTGAAGGAAAAGTTAAGAGGAACTGCTATACTGAACCTGATTCTGGCCAATAAGAAAAAAACTGGTTGTTGATGTAAAAAAATTAGCAGCCTTATGAGGAAATGACCACTTACTCTTAGAATTTTTGATAAAGATTAAAGGTGGGCATAGTCTGATATAAACTTTCTCTCTCTCTCTCTCTCTCTCTATATACACACACACACACACACACACACACACACACACACACACACACACACACATATATATATATATATATATATATATATGTTGCTGAGGCAATTGGGGTTAAGTGATTTGCTTAGGGTCACACAGGAAGTGTTAAATGTCTGAGGCCAGATTTGAACTCAGGTCCTCCTCACTTCAGGGCTAGTGCTCTATCCACTGTACCACCTAGCTGCCCCTGTATATTCTATATTCTAAAGTAACAGATTCTAAAGAATTCAGAGCCTACACATATTTCATAGCCTAAACTTCTGTAGGAAGTATAGGAAGAGGACTAAATTACTAAGTTATTATGATGACAAAAAATTTCAGATAGTAAGAAAAGAAGGATCTGTTTGAAGAGATCAATGAGATAGCATAGGAAATTCAGTGGTCAACTTAGAATACAAATTAAATGTAGATTAGCAGTTTTTTTTTTCCTCTGAGGAGTCTTGATGGGCAGATAGTTTTTCTATGGGGATTGAAGTAGGATAAATCTTATACCTGATGGGACTGATTTCTCACTATCTTACTATGAATAATGTACCTCACATAGTTTCCCATATGGTTGTTTGCCTTGGAAATGCCCTGATGGCTGTAGCTTTCATGATATTATGAATGCTGAACTTCTTGATTTTTTTGTCCTTGAGCAAATAGAAGATGCATTTGGAACACTGGCTTGCCTACATGTGGCTGTGGCTCTTCTTAACATGCTCATTGTTCCTCCTTCTCTTGGTCATTTTGTAAGTGAGGAACCAAAAGAGCATCAGTTTAGGTTTTTTAAAAGACATATATAGACCACTCCTAGCCAGGATGGCTGCTTGAACAGAAGCAGACCATATAGCTCCTTTACAATTACTCTGCAAAAATGGGAAATTTCTCTCAGACCAAATAATGATCAAGGAATCCAATGAGAAGCTTTAGTAAGTGACATGTTTTACTACAGGAAAGTCAACACAAGAAGCTGCATAGAAAATCAATTAGCCAGCCACAGGATATTTCCTTCTATTGAAGCTGACAAATCCAGGGCCAGCATAGGCAAATAAACTTGTAGCCTTACAGCATGACTAGAGAAAATCTGGAGACTTGTAACCTTGAAGGGTTCTTTATCCTGAGGTAGCAACAGAAGAGGATTTTAGGAATACCTGTCACCACCTATGCAGGATCTCTTGGAAACCTTGGGAAATAGCAGTGTACAGTATAAATATTCTAGGGTTTTGAGATCCATAGCACCCACTTTGAGATACCATAAAAACTCTGAAGATCCAGTATTCTAAACTAAAAATATCCAGAAGAGCCTAACCTTGGGAACAGATGATCAAACAACACAGGTATCCTAGAAGAATACAGAAAGCTAGGATAGGAGACAAAACCAAGATTTAGGGAAAAGGCAGGGACTCACCTGTGCCCTACCCCAAATCCCTCAGAATGCCTTTAAATAATTCCCTAAAATAAATTCTGAATTGGAAGAACACACAAAAGCACAGATTAAAATAATTTTCCAGCCCAAGTCAATTTAGAAGGTCAGCAGGCTAGCACAGACTGGGCCCCAGCAAACAGAAGCAGACATTAGAAGTAATTCAATCAGTAGCGCTAATGGCTGATTCTGGAGCTTTGGGTCCACAAAAGGTAAAGGGTCAAACAAGTGGTCAGGAGATTGCAGTGGTTTCTTTGAGGGCAGGACTCTGTTGCTTTGCCCACATTCAGATCCCATACTCAGTCTTAGCTCATAGTCCTAGAGTGAGGAGGAGCATTAGCACACTAGAGCTTGTGGATGCAGGGTAGCAAGGATCCTTCTCAGGATCCTTGTTCCAGGGCAGAAAAGAGTGCTTGTAGTCACTCACAGATGAGGAAACAGGAGAAAATACACTTCAGTAAATACACTTCTCCTTAGATCATACCACTTTGAAAGAACTGGAAAGTTGCAGAACCCTAATATTATCTCTGAAAACTGTTGCATAAAACCCCTGAAGCTTGGGACAACGTGCCTTCTGTCCTGGAAGTGGAGTCCCACTTTAACAAAGAGTTAAAAATGGACTGGAAAAATGAGGAAACAACAGAAAAAATTCTGACTCATAGAATTTTACTATTGTGACAAGATCAAACATACTCAGAAGATAATAAAGTCAAAACTCCTACATCCAGAGCCTCCAAGAAAAATACAAATTAATCCCAGGACATGGAAAATAATTTTGAAAATCAAATGAGAAGTCAAATAAAAATTGGGAAGAGAAATGAGTGTGATTAGAAAAAAAACATGAAAAAGGATTTAAGAGCTTGGTAAAGAAGGCACAAAAAATACTGAAGAAAATAACCCCTTAAAAACAGACCAGGCCAAATAGTAAAAGAGATACAAAAATCAATGAAGAGAAGACTACCTTGAAAACCAGAATTGGCCAAATGGAAAAAAAAAGTCACCAAAAAATAAGTAAAGTAAAAACTCCTTAAAAGTAGAATTGGTTAAATTCAAAAGAAGATACAAAAGGTCACTGAAGAAAATTATTCTTTAAAAATTAGAATTGAGTATATGAAAGCTAATGACTTCATGAGAAATCATGAAACAATAAAACAAAAGCAAAAGAATGAAAATAAAGAAAATGTAAAATATCTCATTGGAAAAACAACTAACCTCAAAAATAGATCAGGAGAGATGATTTTACAATTATTGAATTATCTGAAAGCCATGAACAAAAAAAAGAGCCTAGATGTCAATTTTCAAGAAATTATCAAAGAGAACTATCCTGATATTCTAGAACCAGAAAGCAAAATAGAATTTGAAAGAATGCCTCAGTCATTTTCTGAAAGAGATCCCCAAATGAAAACTCCCAGGAATATTATAACAAAATTCCTGAGCTCCTAGGTTAAGGAGAGAATATTTTAAGCAGCCAGAGAGAAACAATTCAAGTATTATGGAGCCACAGTCAGGATAACATAAAATTTAACATTACATTAAAGGATTGGAGGGCTTGAAATATGATATTCTAGAGGCTTAGGATTCCAATCAAGAATCATCTATTCAGCAAAATGGAGTATAATCCTTCAGGGAAAAGGGATATTCAATGGAATAGAGGACTTTCAAACATTCTTGATGAAAAGACCAAAACTGAATAGAAAATTTGACTTCAAAATACAAGACTAAAGAGAAAAACAAAAAAGGTAAACAGGACAGGGAAATTGTAAGGGATTTAAGGCTAAACAATTCAGATTCCTACATGAGAAAATGATACTTGTAACTCACAAAAAGCTTAGGGCAGTTAGAAGGAATATGTGTGTGTGTGTGTGTGTGTGTGTGTGTGTGTGTGTGTGTGTATAATATATGTAGAGAGAGAGAGAGACCATAGATGTGAATTGAATATGAAGGGATAATTTAAAAAAATTAAATTAAGAAATGCACTGACAGAAAGGGAAATAGAAAGGTAGAATGGAGTAGTTTATTTCACAAAAGAAGCAAAAAAAGATTTTACAGTGGAGGGGAAAATGGGGAAGTTAAAGGAGAGTGGGTGAATTTTACTCTCATTGCAATTGGCTCAAAAAGGAAATAATATACATACTTAATTAGATATAGAAATCTATTTTATCCTACTGTGTTAAGGGTGCCTAAGTGAAGAGGCAGATCAATTCTCTGAAAGCCTCCATAACTGTAGATCATAACATCTGAAGGAGTTGCAAAGTAGCCTTTACTGACACAGGTGTTGCTTGTGGATTGGGAATGAAATAAATTGGAGGCAGAGGGAAGAGGAGAAAGGTCAGACAATACAACAGTCCAGAGGTCAGAGGATAGCAACTGCCTCTCAGTCTCCTTGTATCATCATCATCATCCTCCTCTCACATGAAGAGATCCATTCTACAGGTCTGAATTAGACCTCCAGCAGCCATTGGCAGATGGCTCCACACTACTGGAAAGAAGGAAGAGAAAGGGATAAGAGAAAGGTGTGTATGGGATAGAAGGAACAGCAAATTGGGGGAGGTGATAGAAGCAAAGCACTTTCGAGGAGAGAAGGATGAAAGTCTCCTTTCCTTCAGAAAATATAATAAACAGGAGGAGAAAATAGGATAGTAGGAAATAGCAATCATAATTGTGAGAGAAAACCTGGAGAAGTTTCTCTGATAAAGGTCTCATTTCTCAAATATGTAGATGACTTAGTCAAATTGATAAAAATAAGAACCTTTCCCCAACCGATTAATGATCAAAAGATATGAAGTAATTTAGATGAAATAATTAGTCATATAAAAAATGCTTTAAATCACTATTGATTGGAGAAACGTAAATTAAAACAATTCTAACATACTATCTCAGACCTTTTAGATTAGTTACTAGGACAGAAAAGGAAAATAAAAAATGTTAAAGCGGATCTGGGAAAAACTGAGACATCACATTGAGTTGTGAATTGGTCCAATCATTTTGGAAAACAATTTGGAATTATGTCCCCAGACTTATTGAACTGTGCAAGTCCTTTGACTTAGTAATACTGCTACAGATTTATACCTGAATGAGATCAAAGAAAGAGGAAAAGAATATATATGTACAAAAATATTTATAACAATTCTCTCTGAAGTATCAAAAGATTGAAAACCAAGGAATACTTATTAATTGGGGAAGGGCCAAACAAATTATATGAATGTGATGAAATGCTATTATGCTGAAAGAAATGATGAAGAGATGATTTCAGGAAACCCTAAAAAGACTTAAATGTACTGATTCAAAATTAAATGAACAGAAGAAGGAGAACATTTTATTCCATAACAACATAGTGAAGGCTCTGAAAGACTTAGGAACTCTGAACAAAACAATGACCCATCACAATTCCAAAGAATTCATGATGGAACATCCCTTCCAGATAGAGAATTGATGGGTTCAGAGTTCAGATTAAAACATTTTTTTTTCTTTTCTCTCCCTTTCCTTTTAACTCATGGCTAAGTAAAAGATTTATTTTGCATGATTATATATAATTGAAATGGGCTTTTTTCTTGTCTTCTCAATAGTTGGGGGAGGGAAAGAAAGAAGAGAATTTGTAACTTAAAATAATAGTAAATTAAATCAGATTCCTCCCAAAATGTGATTTTTTGTTTCTTCCTTTTCCACTCAAATTAATCCTGGACACTGTATTTCAAGAAATCGTAATTGAAAACTTCCCTGATTTACTAGAAGCAGAGGGCAAAATGAAAATAGAAAGCATCCACAGATCATTTTCTGAAACCAAGCCCAAAAACAGTGAAAGAAAGCAGCTCAAGTACTAAGCCAATATCATAATAAAATTTGTCAATCTGTCCTATAAATGAAGGAATCTTGGGATACAACTTTGCAATACAATATTTGAAAAGGCAAAAGAAATAAACTTATGACCAGTAATAATCTTATAAAATTGAGTAATTCTATAGGGGGAAAATGGCTCTTAACTGGAATAAAACTTTCAAGAATTTTTTGATGAATAGATCAAATGTTAAGTAGGAATTCTGGGATGCAAACACATCAAGTGAAATTTAGGTAAATTTATTTGAATAATTGGAAGTCATATGTTATCGTGAAAACATTCTAATAGGGAGAGAAGAAACAATTGTCTCTTCAGAATGTCAACAAGCAATCACAACTTCATAAAACTTAGTGAAAACTTAGGGTTATTACCAAAAAAACTGAACTTGTGTGTGGAACCCTAAGTCAAGGCAAAGAGTTCGCAATACAAATAAAAGTTTGAATATTTATGAAATTGTGACAAAGAGAGGAGGGGAAACAGAAATCTTCACTTATATGGGAGTGATTAGGAAAGAAAATTCATGAGTAATTAAAATAACAAAAGCAGCATTCTTTTCCCTTGGAAATTGCTAAACTATGAAAATGTGATAGTCTGCTTATCTACAAAGGTCTTAGCTGCACAAGTAGTCTAATCTGGTGCAGACTGACTGGCACCTGTTTTGATTCCCAAGGACACATGGGGAGTCCAGCTTGGGAGCATAAACAATTTATGTCAGTTCAGGGTCTTCTGCATATTCCAGGTCCAATGTTTCTGGAAAATATGGCAATTCAAAAAGACAAGTTCAGGGGACCCCTTAAAATTCCTTAACAAGAATATCTTATTATCTTTAGAGGATAATAAAGAAGTTAAACAAGAAAAATATTTTAAGAGGGGAAAGAGAAAGAAAGGTAAAAGGAGGACTACATTAATGTGGGAAGGTAGTAGAACTTATTACTCATAATTTGGTCTGTATGAGAATATAGAAACATGGAAAAAAGAGTAGGAGTGAGATTCAGATGAACCTCATTCATATGAAATGGTCAAAGAAGGATTGAGCACAAATGCAGATTGGTACAGAAAAACATTAATCTTAAAAAGGGGACAAAAAGGTATGGACAGAAGAGCCGAAGATAATATTGGAGAGAGAATAGTTACAAGTAAAACAAACTTTGCAGTCTTAAAAGGGGGAAATAAAGACAAGTGGAATTTAAGGGTAGTGGTGGTATCCATTGTTGGTAGGGGTGGTATCCCCAGTTGGGGAATAGCTGAACAAATTATGGCATATGTGTGTGTGTGTGTGTGTGTGTGTGTGTGTGTGTGTGTAATGAAATATTGCTATGCAATAAGAAATGACAAGAAATTATTGCAAAGAATCCTGGTTCTGTGAACTGTTGTAGGATGATGTGAGCAGAACTCATTTTAGGAGTCATATTCTTCCTAAATTGAGTCTAATTTATAAGATCTATTCTTCAATTGATAAAAAAATCAAAGGATATGAATAGCAGTTTCAGAAGGAAGTTTCACATGATCATCTATTAGAGTAAAAAGAAGCTTTAAAGTTTACCAAATCCAACCTCTTAATTTTATATATGAGGTATAGAGAAGTTAAATTATTTGTTCAAGGCTATGTAACTAATAAGTGTCTAAGGCAGGATTAAAAGTCAGGTCTTCTTGATTCCAAAGCCAACTCTACCCACTTTATCCCATTCAAATCAATTTATTGGTATTATAAGGGCAGGACACAAACATGAACCTATGGAATCAAAATAACTGAATTTGAAGTAGTCTGAATATCACTGTGGAAAAATTGATGTTGGGATATTAGGTTGAAATGTTGGCCTTTTCATTTTTCAGTTCATGATACTTTCTGTGACTGCTTTTTCCTGTTAATAATGTTTATCAAGATGGGTTCTACAATCCTGGTGGGTGTTGCTCTGTACATAGAGTCTGTGAACTTTCTTCCAAGAAATAGTCTTTTTTTACAATATTTTAAACAAAGTCCAATGGCCCCTTTTTTTGTTTTGCATAAAAAGCCCTCATAAAAAGTGTTTTAGATCAGGACTTCTTAAACTTTTCCCATTCGCAACCCCTTTTTTCCTGAGAAATTTTTACATGATCCTGGGCATATAGGTATATAAAATAGATATACAATCAAACATTTCCTTTTAATAAATCATACTTTTGTGACCCCAACACTCAGTTATGGAACCCCATATGAGTTCTCAACTCAAGAGTTTTAAAAGCTGGGTTTTTGAAGTAGGTCACAGGATGATTATGGCATTGTTTAAAAGTGATTGTATTTTCCCTAACTGAAGAGGCTAAAAGCTTACTTGTTGATGTAGTAGAGCTTTATCCTTAGATATAAGTTGAACCAGAGGCCCTCTGAAGTACTTTTCCAAATTTGATATTCAGTAATTAAAATTTTCACATTGTGATGACATTCTTATCACACTATTTCATACCTTCACTGAAATGCATTCTTGAAAAGCTTATATTTTGAGGAGACAAAGCATGCATGTGCAAGGCAGAGGAGAATGATTCTAAAAGAGTACACGTTTGAGAGAATATGAGTCAGACATATTAGAATATCTTGGAAATTATCTCATAAAGAGAAGATTCCCATCCTGAACATTCCTTTGCTATTCTTCTGGATCACACTGGCTCCTTAGAGAAGTCCCAAAGTCTACTGTTGAAATTAGGAAGTTGGAAAGTTGATATGGATCGTTTACCTGTGTTTTTCTCCCGTGAGCATGTCAAAGAGATTTCTAGTTCAATTTTAAATCTGAGTTCTGCTGGGATTTGGTCAAAAATTGTAAATTTCAGGTATTTTCTATGCCTCTACCATTCATATTTTAAGAAATGTATTTGTTCAAATTGATTTGAAATCACTTCTTGCTTGACTAGTGACTAGTGAAATTTGATTTACTTTTGCTGACTCTGTTTTGATGTTTAACAGATTAAAATGTGTGATTTCCAAACCTGGTCACTATGTGTCTGTGTGAGAGTTAACGTGAAATTATATTCCTAGGCTAAATATGTCATAACAAAGCTTGATTCAGTTTAAAATCCAGTCACATTTTTTAAACATATAGTCAAAAAAACTAAATAATCGACTTTGTCTTGTCAAGTTAACAAGTTAAAAGTTTATTTTTGGAGAAGATGCAACAGACTATGATAAACAGATTTCATCTCAGCTTAGGTTAAAATTAAAGCCAAGCATATATCTTACTAGGGGATTTAAAAAATTGATGCCTTTGGTTTTTACAGCACTCTCATTCCTATCCCTTCCTATTTCCTTATCCAGTGAGCATTCTTTTGTAACAAACATGAAAGATTAATATAATAAAGATCAATAAAACCAATTGACATAATGACCACATCCCATAGAGCCTTCATTCTTCAAAAAAGAGCACTTTTCCTCAAATCTCTGGAGCCAGACTTGTGCATTATAATTGCACTGTATTTTAATTTATTTGATTGTTCTTTCTCTTTATATTGTTATAATTCTGCATATCATTTTGTTGGTTCTGCTTGTGAAGTTATGTAGATTGAAATAAATCTTCCTATATTTCTTTGGATTGTTCATGGTACAGTAACATTCTATTATATACATGTTCTGCAGTTTGTTCAGACATTCCCCAATCAGTGGGCACTGGTTCTATTTCAGGTTATTTGCTATCACAAAAAGTACAGTTATAATTACTTCGATATATATGGGATCTTTATTTCTGTATTTTACCTCCTTGGATCAAAGGAGAGAGTGTGTATTTAGCACTAGGATCCTGTGTCAAAAGGTATGGACTTTTACTTTTTTAAAAATATAATTTTAGATTATTTTTGGAATATTTATTATTCTTTTTTAGCATTAAAAAGTATATGAGTTCCAAATTCTTTCCTTCACTCTTTTGCCTCTCCCTGACACACTGGGAAGGAAAATAGTATATCAGTTATATATACAACACATTTTAATATACACTATATTGGATCAAAGAGCAAGAAAAATAAAGTAAGAAAAGTAGATTTTCATTCAGAGTTTATATGTTTTTTCTCTGAAGGTGAATGGAATTTTTCATTATGAATCCTTTTGAATTTTCTTGTATCGTATTATTCAGAGCAGGTAAATTTTTCACAGTTGATCGTCATTACTATATTTCTTACTGTATATAATGATCTCCTAGTTCTGCTCACTTTATGATGTTCATATACATCTTCCTATATTTTTTCTGAAACCATCTCCCTCATAATTTCTAAAAGCACATCACAACATATGCCACAATTTATTTGGCCACCAATTTCCCAATTGGTGGACATCACCATAATTTTTAATTCTTGGCTAACCACAAAAAAGTTATATTTTTATGTATATTGGTCCTTTTCATTTTTTCTTTTTTTTTTTTTTTGTGGGGAGGATACAGATATAGTGATATTACTGGATCAAATAGTGTGTACATATTGTCTTTTAGGCATACTTTCAAATTGTTTTCTAGAATGGTTGGAGCATTTCATTATTCCAATAATAGCTCATTAGCATCTTTATTTTCCCTCATCGCTTCTATATTTTGTCATTTTTGTTGGTTAGAGGTGGTACTTTTGGGTTATTTTAATTTGCATTTCTCCAATCAATAGTAATTTAGATAATTTTGTCCTATGATTACAGATAGCCTTGATATATTCTTCTGAAGACTTTATATCCCTTGACAATTTGTCAATTGGGGAATGGCTTTTATTTTGATAAATTTGATTCAGTCCTCTATTTTTGAGAAAAGAGGGCTTTATTAGAAAAACTTGCTGTAAAAATGCTTTGATATCACTTCATCATTTATAACCTTATATCAAAAGGTGGTTTCCCTGCTTATTCCTTTTAATTAGGTCTACTTTTGCTTTTGCTTTGTATGAGATCATGATTGCTATATCAGCTTTTTTTTTTTTTTTCAGCTGAAGCATTATAGGTTCTGACACATCTTCTTATTTTAACTTTCTGTGTGTCTTTCTGTTTCAAGTATGTCTCTTGTAAACAACATTTTGTTGGATTCTGGTTTCTTATCCATTCTGCTATCCACTTCTGTTTTATAGGTGAACTCATTCCATTTACATTCACATTTATCATGAATAATTGTATCTTTTTCTCCATACTATTTTCTTCCATTTATCTTTCTGTCTCTTTTTATCCTACTCAAATTACTTTCAGTTTCAGTTGGTCCAATGCATTTATATTTTACCAGATAGTCAGTATGCCTATCTTTCTTTGGCCCCTCTTCATTGACTTTATCCAGATTTTATCATCTTTGCTAATTTGCTGGGATGAGGAGAAATTAAATTGTTTTACTTTTTGTTTATAGCAATCTTCCATATGATTAATAGTTTACATTTCTTTTGAGAAATATTTGTTCATATCCTTTGATCACTTATTTTTTGGGGAATGGCTCTTGGTTAAGTACTTTGGTTAATTCCCTGAATATCTTGTTCATCAGACTTTATCAGAGATATTTTATACAAGCATATTTCCCTGACAGTTTCCTTTATCCTACCTGCATTAATTTTTGTTTTTGCAAAAGCTTATTGATTTCATTTAATAAAAATATCTATTCTTTATCTTTTGTGATCTTTTTTGTCCCTTATTTGGTTAAGAAATCTTGTCTTATGAATATTTGTGTAAGTTATTTTCATTTCTATGTTTATTTAGTGAAGTTCAGTATTCATCTGAATATAATGAGAAGATAAAACTCATTGAAAAAAACTGTGATGTTGGGAAAAGTTGAAGGCAAAAGGAGAATGGGACAGCAGAGGATGAGATGGATAGGTAGTGCAATGAATATAAACTTGGATAAACTTCATAAGATAGTCAAAGACAGAAGGACCTACATTGAAAGAGTTGGATATGTCTGAACAACAACAATCTATTTGAAACTTTTTATGATATGCCGCCATAAGTTGCTTGTCTACACCTATTTTTTGCTAAATTACTTTCTAGTTTTCATTCAGTCTTTTCCCAAGTAGATCATGTTTTCAAAATTATTGAACTTAATGAAGTGGATTAGTTTTTGCTTATTTAGTCTATTCCACTAATCTACTTTTCTGTTTTTAATCTATATCAAATAATTTTCATTTTTACTATTGCTTTGTTATATAAATTAAAATCTATAATTGCTTTTTATCCTTCATTTTAACTTTTAAAAATGATTTCTTTTGTGATATGAGATAATTTGTTCCTCTAAATGAATTAAAAAATCATTTTGTCTAACTTTATAAAATGTTTCTGTGGTAGTTTGATATAATTAAATTTGTAAATAAATTTAGTTAGTCTTACTATTTTTACTTTATTGTCTTGGGCCAAACATAAACAATGATTATGTCTCCAATAATTTATTATTTCTTTGAAAAGTTTTTAACAATCATTTTTATATAAATCTGTAAATCTTGAATGTATCTTGGTAAATTGATTCCTAATTATTTTCTGCATTTTTAATTTATTTTGAATGGGATCTCTTAATTTTTTACTTCAGAATTTTGTAATGCTATATGGAAATATTGATGACTTTTATGAGTTTGTTTTTCATCTTTCTACTGTACTAGACATTTTTGTTTTAGCTTTTTTTTTCCTTGCTGATTTGGGGAATTTTCTGATAAACAAGTTTTGGGAGAGAAAGCTCAAAAGAACTTTGAAGAGAGAGTTTTATCATTTTATTGGTTCATATTGAAACCTGTTTCCTCTTTGCCAATGTTTGTGCCTTTAATTTATTTTTCTGTATTATATTGCTAGTGTTTCTAAAACTATCAAATAAGGTTGAGCATAATTGGCACTCTTGCTTTATCAGTGCACATATTGAGAAAGCTTCTAGTGTTTCTTTAATGCTTTTGGACTTATATGCTTTTTGTCATATTAAAATAAATTTTAGAAAGCTTTTTAAGAGAACTGATTTCTTTTTCCCCGAAAGTCTCAAAAAAATCACTAATAATATCCTTATAATTGGGGTCTAATCATAATCATTAGCATTTGGCCCTATTGATATTTCAAAGTTAGTGTTATTCAATATATACATGGAAAAAAGACTATATTTCATGTAAAATTGTTAGCATAGCATTGGACTACAAATCATCACAAGTAAAATGCATTTTGTTTTGTGCAACTTTTGACAGGAGGAAAGATACTGAGTTTTGTGAATATGTGAAGAGATTTATAGAAGGTCAATTTTTTTCATTACTTATGATTAGTACCATCTCATCAAATGCCCTGTGTATGGTTTTGGAGACCTATTATGAAATTAAAAAGAACATGTTCTTAATGTTTGAGGTAAGAAAATTATTTTTTTAAAAATTTTCAAATACTTTATTCCATGGGAAATTGATAAAGTTAGACTCAAAAGGCCCCAAATATGAGACCAGCTCTTCATGTAACTTCAGTATTTAAAAAGATCTATAGTTTTTTTGGTGTAGATACTCCTTTTATTTATACATGTAAAACCTTCAATGCCTTTGTAGAGAGCATCATAAGTTTCTGTAGCTAAAACAATTCTTGCTAATAATGCATGAATCTCTTAATATTCAGCTGATTGATCCTCACATGAATTCAAGACTTTTCCAATTTGTTGGAGTCTTCCAGAACTAATTTTTTTTTTATTTTTAAAAATAAATATTACTGGTCTGCTCTTTAAAAGACAAGAGAAATCTCCATAAGGTATCAAATCAAAACTTTACTGGATAATTTTCACTTCTGGTAGAAGATAATGAGCTATCTTCCTAGCATTAAACTATTTCACCATCTGAAAAGATATGATTTAATATATCACTTTATAGCATTCTTTAAAAATTATTTACATATTTGTTCCCAACAAATTATCATATAGAATAGACAATCAAAATAACAAATCATACTTAAGTTTTCTAAGTGAATTTCATATTATTCTTTTAATACCAAATCAGTACAATGGATTTGAATGTCCTTTCCAATAATGCAGATCTCAACTCATCTATGCCTAGCCTGTGCTCCCTTTGTCTGTGTCTTCTCGTAAATTCACTATAGAAGATTCACCTAAGTGTTGAGATCTTCTTTATGCTATCCATGTCATAAGGATCTCATTTGAGCATACAAACTTACAGTTATCCCTTACTCTCATCATATGGTCCAACTTTTAAAAAAAATTAATTTTTAATTTCTGAAATAAAACAAACATTTCTATAACATAGTACAATAAAAAATAATTGCACATGAAACTGTAAATCATAACTCGCTATTCCTTTTAAATATATAATAAAGTTATCATGTAAATTTCCCCTTTCCCCTCAGTGATAGCTACTATTAGACACAAATAGATTTATGTATGTGTGTGTGTATATTTATATGCATACATATATATACTATACATAATAAGTATATATATATATATATGTGTGTGTGTGTTTGTGTAAAATTATTCTATATATACTTTTATTTATCAGTTCTTTCTCTGGATACAGATAGCATCTTTATGTCCTTTATAGTTAATTTTGGCAACCCAACTTTTTCAGTAATAAATCTTCTTGATGACATGCTTTATATCCTTTTCATAATAGAAGTAAAGAATTCTAACTTTACTCCTCTCACCAGAGAGGAGGAGAACTGTTCACAGGAAGCTAAGGGAACAGAATTATTATACTCTCCCCTCAAATCACTCCCTACTTCTTTGTGTTTGAATATCACTGTGTATCAGACACTGTGTTAAACTCTGGAGATACAAACATAACATTGAAATATTCCTTTTCTTCATGAGTTTACATTCTATAATAAACAACAAATGGGATAATGAAATAAAATACTTGTGTTTTAAATGAAGCTAGGGATTTTTGAAAGTTCTTAAGTAGAGGTATGATACAAACAGACTTGTATTATAGGAATATTACTTTGGCAGTGGTGTGGATGATCAATTAGGGCAGATACCAGAGTTGGGGAGAACATTTAAAGGTTATTGTAATAGTCTAGTTGAGCAATGATGACAGTCTGAACCAGAATGGTGTGAAAGAAAAAGAGAGAACAAAATTGACAGATGGTTGAAAGAGACAATCAATAAGTTTTAGAAACTGATTGAATCTGAATAGTTGTAAGGAAGAATGAAAAATTGAAGATGACTAAGGTTGGGAATCTGAATGATTATGGAAATAGGGAAGTTAGAGGAATGGGTTTAAGGAGAAAAGGGGATGAGTTCCTTTTTGGACAAGTTCAGTTTGAGATATCTATGAGACATAAGTTTGACAATATTCAGTGGTAGTTAAAACCTGGGATTCAAGAGGGAGATAAAAGCTCGATGTGAGTGTGTGCACTGGAGGGAGTTGCTTAGGATGGCTTCAATCATTTGGGTCCTTCAACTCATTTGATGTAATCACTGAAATTAAAGAGCAGAAACCAGAGAACAGGTGTATAAGGTTCAAATGAAACGTAAAGGAGAATTTTCATTCTTGGTTAATCCTTTATAAAGCATCAAGAAATTTTTAATCAAATTTGGTGGATTAACTTCCTATTGGATGTGCAGTAATTTATGATGCTCCAAGTGGCTTTTGGAGAAATAGTTGATTCAGGAGAATTTTGTGGATCACAAGCCTTTGCAACAGAGGAAACAATCATATATAGAGGAAGATTCCAATTTTTGAGAAACAATTATTCTTTGTCTTCCCTCTTTTACTTCTACTAGAACCAATTCCATCAATAGGAAATATTGTATTCAATGAAGATTAGAAAAAAAAAGCAGTCAGTAGAGGCAACTTTTAAGTATTACTACTGATAACAGAGAAGCTATATATTGCAGAAAGAATTAGCCCTAGACTTTGGAAATCTGGGTACACAAAGTAGCCTAAATCACAAGTTGTTGTTCTCTATGAATGCAAGTTGGGGTTTAATTTCAAGAAGAGCTGTTTTAACTAGAATTGACAGTCATCTGCATAAAGATAGTAATTGAATCTATAAGAGCTGATGTGAGTGAACATACAGAAAGAAGATGGCCCAGGACAGAATTCCAAAGTGTATCTCTATTTAGGGAGTTGGACATGGATAATGATCTAGCAAATGAGACAGATGGAGTAACAAGAAAGATTGGAGAAGTAGAGAGCAGTGATGAAAATCTAGGTCAGAGAGAATGGTCGGAGGGAATAATTATCAGGTCAACAATGTCAATATCATAGAGAAACTAAGTGTTAATGAATTAGTAATCCTTAAGTGTCTTCTATGTGAAAAGTTATGCCAGAGGCTGAGAAAACAGAAAAATGAATCTTTGCTCTCAAGGTCAAGGGAGAGAAATAACACACATGTATAAAATAAATTAGTGGAACGGGGGAGCAGTTACAATCAGAAAAGGCTTTATCTTCATGTAGGAGGTGGTACTCAGGCTGAGATTGGTAGAAGAAAAAGGCATTCTAAAAAGCAGAGGTGAGGAAGGACAGTTAGATAAATATCAAACATTATAAAAATGCTCTCAAGATGGAAGGTGTGCCATGTTTGAAGAGCAGCAAGGAAGTCAGTTTGTCCAGAGAACAACATAAGAGAAGAAGAATAATGTATAATAAGATTAGAAAGGTAAAGCAGAGCCAAGCTGTAAAGAGTTTTACAGATCAAACAGAGGAGTTCATATTTGATTCTGGATATAAATACAGAGCAACACGAGTTTATTGAACAGGGGAATAACATGTTCAGATCCACAATGAAAACATAGAGACTTGAAATGGGAGACCATTTAAGAGGCTATTTTGTCCAAGTGAGAGGTTTGAGCTAGTGGCAGCCATGGGAGTAGAAAGAAGGGGATATGTGTTATTGTCGACAAAACTAACAAGATTTGGCAACAAGGTAGATTATAGAGTAAAATCTTTGAGTAAGAAGCCAAAGCCATAGATAATATAGAGATTTTTAATCTGATGATGAAGGATCCTTCATTACCTTGTTCAACAGAAATAGCAAGAGGGCTAGGTTTAGAGGGAAAGATATGATTTTATTTTGGATATGTTATATTTGAGATGCATAATGAAGATCAACTAAGTAAGGAGAAAAATTAAAAGAGATCAGTGTCACAAAAACCCAGAGAAGAAAGAGTATAAGAAGAGGATGGCCAACACTATAAAAATGCTGCAGAAAGATTAAGAAGAATGAGGATTACATAGCAAAATTGAGTATATTTCTTTAGGGGAAAATATGAAATAGAAGATTTTCAAATATTTGTAATGAAAAGATCAGAGCTGAATAGAAAATATGATTTTCAAATACAGGACTCAGGAGAAGTATAAGGAGGTAATTAGGAAAGTGATATGAGATTTCATGGGAAGATAATACTTGTAATTCATTAGAACTTTTCCATTGTTATGGCACTTAAAAGGAGTATATATAGACAGAAGGCCCAGCTGTGAGTTGAATATGAAGGAATCATATCTAAAAAATGAAATTAAGGGTGGAGAGAGGAATGTACTGGGAAGAAGGGAAAGGGAGAAGTGGAATGATGTAAATTATTTGCCATAAAAAGAGACAAGAAAAAGCTTTTACAGGGGAAAAAGATGGGGAAAAGGGGAAAAAGAGAGTGAGTGAGTGACTCAAAAAGAGAATAACATACACATTCAGTATGAGTATAGAAATCTAGCTTACCTTGCTGGAAAGTAGGAGAGGAATGTGATTATGGGAATCAGGGAGGGTAATAAAAGAAAGAGCATATTCGGGGAGAAAGTAGTCAGTAGCAAAATACTTTTGAGGAGAGTCAGGGCAAAAGGAGAGAGAGAAAATAGAATATAAGGGGCAGGAAATACGTTAGCAACAGTAACTGTAAAAAGAGTAAAGAGAAAGTTTCTCTGAAAAGGCCTTATTTCTCAAACATAGAGGGAACTGAGTCAAATTTATAAAAAAAAAAAAAACAAGAACTATGCCCTAAATGATAAATGATCAAAAATAAGATCTGTGTCAAAGGATTATAAATTCACTCACATCCTAGCAACATTCCTAATAAGCATGAATCCCCAAAGAGATTTCTTAAAAATGAAGAGTACCTATATGTACAAAAGTATTTATAGTAGTACTCTTCTCAGGGAAAAAAATTGGAAATTGAAGGGATGCCTTACTTGGGGGAATGGCTGAATAGATTGTGGTATATGATTATGATGGAATACTATTGTTCTATGGGAAATTATGAGCAGGATATTCTCAGAAAAACCTGAAAGTCTTCCATGAACTCAAGTAAAGTGAAATGTATGATGTACAAAGTAACAGCAAAGTTTTGGGATGATCACCTGTAAATTGTAAGTGTACTTTCTAGAGCTCCCAAATTGGGATGCCAAAATATACTGTCTGGACTAGCTGTCTGGATGATCTTGGGACCAGCCTTGGTCTTAGTAAAGGAGTGATGAAGGCAGAAAACTCATGAGGATGGTCAAAGATGGAGTCCTTATTTCAAGTCCTCTCAGCCCTTAAATCCCCTTGGTATGATTACATCATTTTAGCACACTTATGTGCCAGCTAGAGAATTATTATATCATCATATCACACTGAGCAAGTGCTATTGATATGTAAATGCCTCTCTTTATTGTAAAACAAGTAGAACATAGGTGGTCACGCCCTCCTTGATTTCTCAGGAAGGGTGAGAGAACCAAAAGGAAGTGGGGAGCCAAACCAGACATTGTCAGCAAGTTCCCGCTTGGATGAAGGGTCTTATACCTTACCCAGAGTACCCCCACTATTAGTGCCCTCTACAGTAAATGACTTTGCTATTCTCATCAGTACAATGAGCCATGGCTATTCTGAAGAATTTATGATGAAGAAGAGAAAGTGCACTCCTCCTTCTCTATTTTCCTCCCCCTCTCCTTCCCTCCCTTCCTCTTCTTTCTCCTCCCCTCCCCTTCCTTAGTTCATGGGATAAGATCCTAGAGGAGAAGACCTTGATAGGATGTAATCCAGAGTACAAGTAGAGGAGTTGACCTTAGCAAGAAGAGGGATAAACTCTTCTCTTAATCTTTGAACAAAGTAGGACAATAGGGATGATATGGGTGATATTAAGACTATTTTTGGTATTATAGTGGAGAAAAGGTGAAGTTTTCTTCATAATGCATAATTCAAGGCATAATGACATAAGTCTTTGCTGAGAGTGGAGAAGGGAAATAAAGGTAACTTGAAGAAAGCTTTTGAAATAGATGTTGTAGAGAGTGTGACAGTTAATTAGGGAAAAGTAAAAGAAGCATCTTGAAACAGTGAGAACTATTTGAAAGCACATATTTATAGTTGCCCCAGTCAATATGGTAGTGTGACTTCCTCCAACATTTATTAGCACATAAGTAGGAGGAGAGAAGGCAAATGCTTTGGTTAATTGTAGGTTGGAATTAAAAAAAATGAGTAGTTTAGGATAAGGGGCCAAAAGGGCAGAGGACAGCACAAAGTTGAGCTGGGTAATTATAGGAAGAAAAGTGAGACCAGAGTAGGAATAATGGGCTAGGAAAGCAGGAGGGTTAGAGTGATCCAAGGTCATTATGACATTGGAAAATAGGTTCAGGAAGAATGAGACAGAGAGATGGAAGGATAGGAGATTTGAGAACGGAATTTCAGAATTTTAGATTTTTTTCTTTTAGTAGACTTTAATTTTTTCCCATTTAATAGTCTTTTATTTTTTCCCTCAATTACAAATATAGTTTTTAACATTTACTTTTATAAGATTTTGAGTTCCAATTTTTGTCTTCTCTCTTTTCTCCCCGCTTCCCAAAATGGCAAGCAATCTGATATAAGTATATATGTACAATCATATTAAATATATTTACACATTAATTAATATAAGGTATACATATACAATCATATTAAATATATTTTCACATTAATGTTGTGAAAGAAGAATCAGAACAAATGGGAAAAACCATGAGAAAAAAAAAACAATAAAAAAGTGAAAATAATATGCTTCAATTTGCAGTCAAACTCCATAATTTTTTCTCTGAACATAGGTAACATTTTGCCACCATGAGTCAGATCATTGTATTGCTGAGAAGGGCTAAGTCTATTGAAGTTGATCATAGCAGGATGTTGTTCTTACTATATACAATGTTTTCCTGGTTCTCCTCACTTCACTCAATATCAGTTCATGTAAATCTTTCCAGGTTTTTCTGAAATCTGCCTGCTCATCATTTCTTATAGCACAAAAGTATTCGATTACATTCATATACCGCAATTTGTTCAGCCATTCCCAAATTGCCATCTTCTCAATTTCCAATTTTTTGCCATCACAAAAAGGTGTTATAAACATTTTTATTATAAAATACTGTCTAAGGTATTGCTTTTTTCCCCCTTTGCTGAGGCAATTGGGGTTAAGTGACTTGCCCAGGGTTCCATAGCGTTAAGTGACTGAGGCCAGATTTGAACTCAGGTCCTCCTGACTTCAGGGCTGGTGAATAAATAAATTTTTAAATAGTTATGTTATGTTTAACAGTTTGTTGCTGACATGTCTACTTTGCTGAGAAAAATAATTCTGACACTGAATCAAAATTTTGAGAGAGTTATTACTTATTTTTGACTGTGATAAGATATAGTATAATAGAAATATGTGGATACTAGAATTGTTTTATGATTATGGGATAAATGCAATTTATATGACTCTAGGCAGAAGATGAGAATTTGGTTACTAATCATTAACCCAAGATGGAGTTATTTAAAGAGGGAATTAGAGTTGGAACCCAGAAAGATAAAATGAGAAAGAAAGAAGAGGAACAGTTTTGCTGAACTTGAAATTGGAAGTGACAGAAACTACAGTTACATTGAAGGAGAAAGTTCAGTGGAAGCAAAGAATCAGAGAAGTCATCCAGCAGATCACTTAATTTCACCAAGATGTCAAGTGTCCCATACTCTTGGTCAAGTACAGTGTGTATCAACTCTCCTTAACAATCAAAGAAGCTTTCCTGATTTATAGGGATACTTCCTGAGGCAGAAACTCTCCCCCTTCACCCCCCACCAGTCTACAGTTTCAAAATTCTGACTTTTGCCAGGTACTTGGGTTTTCCTCATTCATGTTGTGCTTTGACAGATTCCTGTATATGTCTACTCTTCCTATCGATCTTATGAATGTATTGGTTGGAGAGTGTAATTTAGGTCTTTGTAACTTAGATTGTAATGTAATTATGCTTCCTCTACTTTCTTTAAATATATGAATATTTATGATGTTGGTATTTTACCTTATTGTCAAGCAAAGAGTTATGATTAAGATCTAAATTATCATTATGGTGAGTGGTAGGTTTTATGTAAATATAAATAAACAGGGTAATATATTTTCTTACAACCGGTTTATTCCTAGGATCTTGAGAGAATTTTGGTAGAATTATCTGATAATGGTTCTTTGAGAGTTCTAAACTAGCCAGAGTCAGAGCAGATTGGAGTGAGTGAGCCAGTCCAGAAAGTGAGAAAAGTATAGTGTGGGATAATTATCCAGTGTACCCTTTACACTACATTTAAAAAAAAATTATCTGTTCCTCTTGGCTATTGGAAATCCAAACTATTTTGTTTTCTCTTTCAGGTAGTAGAAGTCCTATTTACGTCCATTTATTGGTTTGAGTTCTACGTCAAATTGTATGTGGACCCTATTGGATACTGGAAGAATGGATACAATTTGTTGAATGTTGTCATTCTCATCATCATTTCTGTTCCTTTCTACATGTGGAAACTGTATGGAAGGCACTACCAATATCTAAATATAGGAGAAGGCATCCAGTCTCTTCGAATTCTCAAACTAATTCCCTACAGCCGAGGAATAAGGGTAAAAGGGGTTGATTGAATACATAACCCTATACAGACCCTGGGAAATGCCTATTCTTACATTTGCGTCCCAAACTGTTTCCTTCCCTCCTTCCCAATCACACACTATTAGGCCAACATTTGACATGGATATAAATGTGAAACTACATAATACATACTTCTATACATTAATTTTTTTTCTTCTGGAGGTAGATAACATTATCCTTGATAGATCCTTTGTAGTTGATTTGAATTTTCATAGAACTCAGAATAGCTTTTTACTCTTTGAATAATTTTGCCATTTGTATATATAAAGTTCTCTTGCTTCTGCCCATTTAACTCCTCTTCATTATTTCATGAAAGTTGCTTATCTAAAATCAAGATGTTCACCATTCCTTATAGCACAGTAGTATTCCATCACAATCATATACACCAGTTTATTCAGCCATTCCTCAACTAATGAACATCCCCTAAATTTTCAGTTCTTTGCCACTACAGCGTTGCTATAAATATTTTATAAACAAATAGATTCTTTGTCTTTTCCCCTGATTACCTTGGGAAGTAGACCTAATAACCAAAGGATATACACAGTTTTAAAATTCTTTGAGCATAATTCCAGTTTTTTTTTTTTTTTACCAGTCTGATGAATATTTTTTCACATGACTGTTGATTGCTTGCATTTCCTCCTTTTGAAACTGGCTATTCATAAACTTTTGACTATGTGAATGGGGAAGTCTATTTAACTATTACTGTTCTTCTCAACCCTGTCCCAATCCATTTATCTAACTTACTTGTATATTATTCTTTTTCTTAAATTTTTCAATACAACCAAACTGGCTTTCTTTCTCTTCCTCATACATTTTTTTTTTTTTTTTTTTTGTCCTATCTTCATGCTTTGGCACTTTCTTTCATGCCTGGAATGCTCCTTCTCACTTCTATCTCATTCAATCCCTCTGGTCCATCAAGATGAAATTTGAACACCACCTTCTATGGGCAATCTTTCCTAATCTTCTCAAATTATTTTACCTCGAATTACTTTGTTTTTATTTGCATTTATTCGCTTTATATTTATTCTGTATATATTTGTAAACATCCTTGATTTTCCTTAGAATTTGAGCTCCTTGCAAGTAGAAATTGTTTAATTTATATTTATGTTTTCAAGGCCTAGTGTAAATACGTAGTGAGTGTTTACTGAATGCTTGTTAATTGTTTAATGGCCTTGATTACCACTGAAAAGTAGGGCATGCAAGTTAAGAATCACTCATCCCTATTCCTAGACTCTTAAGCTCTTAAACTTGCTGTAACAACTGGATTATTGCCAATTTGTTTTTTCAAGTAGTTCTATCACATTCCATTCAACAAATATTTAAGTGGTCTTTATGCAAAGTACTTTCCTTAGTGCCAGAGGTGATACAAAGTTTCACTAAGACTTGGGGTTTTCCTTCAAAGAACTTATAGTGTAGTAATGCTATCTTTCCATGAAAACTTCTTCATTGCCTTGAATTCTACCAGGGTAAACATAAAACTATACTTATACTTGCTAAAATATACTGAAATATAGTTCAGAAATATGTCGAACCTTAGTGCTTAATATGGATTTGGTTAACCTTGTCTCCTAATGTATTGAGTGTTTTTTGTTCTACATTTGTTGTTTGTGTGACCATTACATTAGAAGATCACAGAGATTCTTTTGAGGGTTTGACTATTACCAAATGCAAGGTCAGGGTGTTTTCATGTTAGAAGTAGAGAAAGGAAAGGCATTTAAATTTTTTTACTTTGAATAATGATTATTGGGAACTTGCTAACATTAGTTTGAGAGCTTTGGGTTGTTTAAAATTAAAAGTTTTCTTCTCCCCTCTTCTTCCCAGTATCATCCCAATATCCCTACTAAAAAATGGTAATCTAATAATAATAGCTTACATTTCTGTAGCAACTTTATGGGGATATTATTACCATTTTTAGGCGAGGAAACTGAGACTCATAGAAATGCAATGGTCACATGAGGAAGAAGTGGCAGAACCAGGAGTCATGCACAAATCATACAATTTCAGAGTTGGATGAGAGCTCAGAGGTTTTTCAGTCTTGTGTATTGGATTATGGGAGATAGACAAGAATGATATTTTAGAGATTTTCTACCTTTTAATTTTACAAATGAGAAATCATGGATGCTAGAACTTCAATGGACTTTTTAGAGAAGTGGATTGTTTGTATCTAGAAAAAGCTGAAAAGATGATGGTAGGTTATTGAAATATATCTCTATCAGAAATGTAGTATGAGGCTAGGCCATGATAATAGTAGTTATTATACACTTAAAAAATTTTAAACTTAAATACCAAAAAAAGAGAACATTACTATATACATAGCAGAACACAAAATCAGGATTCTATGTGAATTCATGAATCTATTTGATGCCACTTAGTTAAAAAAATGTATATGATAAATTCTATATGCTACTTCTAAAACTGTCCTGCTTGTCTAAGTTTTCCTTTCAATATTCTCCTTCTTCTTTAAACTTTTAGTTTAAACAACCCAAAGCTCTCAAGCATTTCAGAAATGTTTCAGTGGCCTCTTTTTTCCTCTTTTTCCTCCATGACTTCTTTCCCAATAATAAAGAGGAAAAAAGAGAAAAAAAAAAAAAACAACTTATAAAGCATAATCAAGCAAAAGGAATCCACATAGTGGATGAATGAAAAAATATATCTACACCTTATATCTATCAATTTTCTTCAAGGAGGTAAGATAATACTGAAATTAATAATATAATGGCCAGTTTTATATAATGTTTTAATATTTGCAAAGTGCTTTCCATATCTCATTTGATATGTTTCATCACAGGCTCTCTGAGACATGGTTGGTCATTGCATTAATCAGAGTTTCACTTTTTCTTATATGATGGAGCTGATGTGGTGAATTAGAGGTAGCAACTCAGCTGAATGCTCTCAACATTCCCTTCCAAAACCTTTAAAATAAAGTCTAAAATCAAATTTTGAGGGGACAGAACCAACAAAAAATCAACATGAGCTATTTTTCTAGCCTAAGACAATTCAGGCAGTTGGCAGGAGAACTTTGTGACACCAGGATTGTTATAGTCCTAGAGCAGAGCAGCAACACCAGTTGTGGGCCCTGGAGGTGGTCCTGATAGCAGTAGCAGTAGCAGCTTTTGTAAGTTCTCAGCAAGGGGGTCAGACAACTCTTCAGAAAGCTTTTGGGATAAGAACTATTAGACAAAAATTGCTGGGAAAATTGGAATTAGTCTTTGGGTTTGTCTAACACTAGAGTATTAAAATTATTGACTGTTTTGTCCTTTGAACCTAATCTGTTCCACTGATCAACTAATCTATTTCTTAGCCAATACAAATGGTTTTGGTAATTGCTGTTTTATAATATAATTTTAGATCTGGTACAGCTAGGCCACCTTTATTTGATTTTTTTCATTAATTCCCTTGAAATTCTTGACCTTTTGTTTTTCCATATGAACTTTGTTGTTATTTTTGAGAGTCTGATTGGTATATTGCTAAATAAATAGATCAGTTTAGGAAATATTGTCATCTTTATTATATTTGCTCACCCTATCCAAGAGCATTTAATATTTTTCCAATTGGTTAGATCAGACTTAATTTGTGTGAAAGTGTTTTGTAATTTTGCTCATAAAGTTTCTGATTTTCCCTTGGCAGATAGATTCCTAAGTATTTTATATTATCAGTAGTTACTTTAAATGGAATTCCTCTTTGTAACTCTGACTGTTGGATTTTGTTGGTGATATATAAGAATGCTGATGACTTATGTGGGTTTATTTTGTATCTTGCAACTTTGCTAAAGTTGTGGATTATTTCTAAAAACTTTTTGTAGAATCTCTGGGGTTCTCTAAGTATACCATTATATCATCAGCAAAGAGTGATAATTTGATTTCCTCATTACTTACTCTAATTTCTTTAATCTCTTTCTCAATTCTTATTGCAACAGCTAGCATTTCTAATACAATATTGAATAGTAATGGTGATAATGGGCAACTTGTTTCACTCCTGATCTTATGGGGAATGGTTGCAGTTTGTCCCCATTACATATGATGCTTCCTGCTGGTTTTAAATAGATGCTACTGATTATTTTAAGGAAAAGCCCATTTATTCCTATACTCTCAAGTATCCATAGGAATGGATGTTGGATTTTATCAAATGCTTTTTCTGCATCTATTGAGATGATTATATGCTTTTTGTTGATTTGGTTATTAATATGGCCAATTTCCTAATATTGAACCAGCCCTGCATTCCTGGTATAAATCTACTTGATCATAGTGTATTATCCTGGGGATGATTTTCTGTAGTCTTTTTGCTAATATCTTATTTAAGATTTTAGCATCAATATTCATTAGGGAGATTGGTCTATACTTTTCTTTCTCTGTTTTCAACCTACCTGGTTTAGATATCAGTACCATGTCTGTGTCGTAAAAGGAATTTGGTAGGACTCCTTCAATCCCTATTTTATCAAATAATTTATATAGCATTGGGGCCAATTGTTCTTTAAATGTTTGGTAGGATTCACATATAAATCCATATGGTCCTAGGAATTTTTTCTTAGGGAGCTGATTAATAGCTTGTTCTATTTCTTTTTCTGAAATGAGACTATTCAAGCAATTTACTTCCTCCTCTGTTAATCTGGGAAGCCTATATTTTTGGAGGTAGTCATCCATTTCACTTAGGTTATCAAATTTATTGGCATAAAGTTGGGCAAAGTAACTCATTATTTCTCTAACTTCCTCTTCTTTGGTGAAAAGTTCTCCTTTTTCATTTTTAAGACTACTAATTTGATTTTCCTTTCTCCTTTTTCTAATCAGATTTACCAAAGGTTTATCAATTTTATTGGTTTTTTCATAAAATCAACTCATAGTTTTATTTATTAATTCAATAGTTTTTTTTACTTTCAATATTATTAACTTCTCCTTTTAATTTTAGAATTTCAAATTTAGTATTTGATTGGGGGGTTTTAATTTGCTCTTTCTCTAGCTTTTTATAAGTTGCAAGCCCAATTCATTGATCTTCTCTTTCTCTATTTTATTCAAGTAAGCCTTTAAGGCTGCATCCCACAAATTTTGGTATGATGTCTCATCGTTGTCATTATCTTGAGTGAAATTATTAATTGTGTCTATAATTTGCTGTTTCACCCAATCATTCTTTAAGATGAGATTATTTAGTTTCCATTTATTTTTTGGTCTATTTACCCCTAACTTTTTGTTGAATGTAGTTTTTATTGCATTGTGATCTGAAAAGAAAGCATTTACTGTTTCTGCCTTCCTACATTTAATTTTGAGGTCTTTATGTCCTAATATGTGGTCAATTTTTTTGTATAGGTTCCATGGACTGCTGAGAAGAAAGTATATTCCTTTCTGTCTCCATTAAGTTTTCTCCAAAGATCTATCATACCTAATTTTTCTAATATTCTATTTACCTCTTTAATTTCTTTCTTATTTGTTTTGTGGTTTGATTTATCTAATTCTGAGAGTGCAAGGTTGAGATCTCCCACTATAATGGTTTTGCTGGCTATTTCTTCTTGCAACTCTCTTAACTTCTCCTTTAGGAAGTTAGATGCTATACCACTTGGTGCATATATGTTTAGTATTGATATTGCTTCATTGTCTATGCTACCCTTTAGCAAGATATAGTTTCCTTCCTTATCTCTTTTAATTAGATCAATTTTTGCTTTTGCTTGATCTGAGATAAGGATGGCTACCCCTGCTTTTTTTACTTCACCTGAAGCATAATAGATTCTGCTCCAGCCTTTTATCTTTCCTCTGTATGTATCTTCCTGCTTTAAATGTATTTCCTGTAAACAACATATTGTAGAGTTCTGACTTTTGATCCAGTCTGCTATCCGCCTCCGCTTAATGGGAGAGTTCATCCCATTTACATTTACGGTTAAAATGACTAATTCTGTATTTCCTGCCATCTTATTATCCCCAGATTATGCTTTTCTTTTACTTGCCCCCCCTAACCCTCTTTCCCAGTTTTGAACTTATGTGCCCCACTTGCATCACGCCGCTCATCCTCTTTAGGATCCCTACTTCCCTCCTTTGAGTCTCTTCCCCTTTCTTGTACCATTCCCTTATTACTCTTTTCCTTTTCCCTTTTCCTCTCCCCCTTTTTAATGAAGTGAGAGAAGATTTTCTATAAAACAAGTATGTCAATTATTTTCTCTTTGTAAATTTTGATGAGAGTAAGATTCACACAATGTTCCTCCCCCTCTCTAAATTCCTTTGGATGTGATAAGTTTCCTTTGCCTCTTCATGGGATGTAGTTTCTCTCTTTTTATTCTCCCTTTTCCCCTTTTCTGACATTATCCCTTTTCCATTTCTACTTCCCTTTTTTATGTTATATCAGTAAAATCAAATTATACATGTAGTCTTTTTGTATATCCACAACAGAAATACAATTCTCAAGAGTTCCTTTTACATTTTCTGCTTCTCTTGAGTCCTATGGTTGGAGATCAAATTTTTTGTTTAGTTCTGGTTTTTTTCCGTAGAAACAAATGGAATTCATCTGTTTCATTAAATTACCATCTCCTTCCTTGGAAGAAAATGCTCAGCTTAGCTGGGTATTTTATTCTTGGCTGCATTCCAAGTTCTTTTGCCTTTTGGAATATCAGATTCCAGGCCCTTCCATTCTTTAATGTGGAGGCAGCCAGATCTTGGGTGATCCTTATTGTGGCACCTTGGTATTTGAATTGTTTTTTTCCTGGCTGCTTGTAATATTTTTTCTTTAATCTGATAGTTCTGAATTTTGGCGACAATATTCCTTGGAGTTTTTATTTCAGGGTTTTTTTCAGAAGGTGTTTGATGAATTCTTTCAATGCCTATTTTCCCTTCTGATTCTGTTACCACTGGACAATTCTCTTTGATGATTTCCTGTAAAATAGTATCTAGGCTCTTTTTTTCATCATAATTTTCAGAAAGTCCAATAATCCTCAGATTATCTCTCCTAGATCTATTTTCTAGGTCTGTCATTTTTCCAAGTAGATATTTCATGGTTTTTTTCCAATTGTTCAGTTCTGATTTTTAATGAGTTATTTTCTTCATTAGCTTTTTTTTTTTTACTTCTTTTTATATATGTGTCCAATTGAGTTTTTAAATGAGTTGTTTTGCTCTATGGAATTTTTTCCATTTCACTAATTTTTTTTTAGTGAATTATTTTCTTTTTCTAATTCACAAATCCTACTTTCTAGTGAATTCTTTATCTTTTCCAATTCACAAATTTTACTTTCCTGAATTTTTTTACTTTTTCTAATTCACAAATTCTATTTCCCTGCACTTCCTGGGAATTTTTTACCTTTTCAAATTCATATTTCAAAGTTTCTCTTTCCTTTCCCCAGTTTTCTTCTAACTCTCTTTTGAGACTTTTAATGGTCTCTTCTAGGAGAGTGTTATGGAAAGGGGGACAGGTAACATTGCTCTTTGGGGTATTGTCTGGAGACTGTTTGCTATTAGTCTCCTTGAGGTTTCAAACCTTTTCTTTTTCTATATAGAAGCTATCTATAATCCTTTTGATTTTTTTACTCATTTTTTAAAGCCTTTAGGGTCTACCTTCAGGGTAAGGGGGTTACCAGCTTTCTCTGCAAAGCAGGGAAAGATGTAAACAGGCTTCAGGCAGCGAGATATGGGAGTGCTCTGGGCAAAAGTTCCCCCTCCCCCAACAGGAAGTGATTCAACATGGCCAAGCTATGGAAGTGCCCAGAGGAGAACCCTACTGTGTGGTTTAGCGACTGCCCTAAGGCTAGAGACTAAGCAGTGAAAGTGTTACTACTTGAGGCCAAAGCCCCCTGTGGGGCTGTGGGTATCAGCAACTGGACCAGTGAATAGCCCCACTCAGATGGGAAGTGTCTCTGCCCCAAAGCAAATCATCTTGTGAAAGTTCTTGCCCCAGGCCGAGCCTCCCACTGTGCAGATTAAAGGTTGCCCCGGGCTGTGCCCCACTGCTGCGCAGGTTCATAACTGCCCCAAGGAAAAGCCCCATACTGCGGATGGAGGCTACAAGGTCTGGCTTTTTTTTTTTTTTTTTTTTTAGAGTGGCTTTGATTTCTCTGCTGTTTTACTGTTTTGTAGAGCAATCAGTCTATGCCAGTGTCATCTCTGTAATTTTCTAACCACAGAGACCACTCCCACCTGTTCTGCACAATATGCTAGCCTCTAGTTCTCTCCCTGCTTGCACTGTCTTCTCCCAGCCCCCTCAGGACAAACCTTTTCTAATGAAGTTCCAGATTATCTTCTGCTGGTGAGTTGTTGCATTTCTAGTCTTGGTGGGTTTTACTAGTCAATCGCTATTTTTGAGGCTGAATTTAACGTTGGTCATGAGAGTTTAGAAAGTTGAGTGTGTCTTCTCTGCCATCTTGGCTTCTCCTCCCTCCCCTCCCCCTCCACTTTCAATGGACAACATGTTCTGTTTATAAACAATCCTAAATCACAGTTTTAGCATTGAAAGGAGCACTGATGGTTGGTCACAAGGAAGCAGAGATCTAGTTACAGTTCCAAAGTCAAGAGGAGTACTAAGAATTGGGACTGCAGGGAAGCAGAGACTTTTCTGGGCAAAGACCAGAGCACAGACCATACTTCTACCTGAATCATATTATCCTGAAAACACCAAAAACTTGCAAACACCCAGAACTAACTCTGAAAACAGCAGCATGAAAATTTCTGAAGCTTGGGATAGTGCCTTCCTACTTCCAGGAGAGCAGAGTCCAGAATTCAAAATCAAGAAATAGGGTGGAAAAATGAGCAAGCAATAAAAAGAATTTGATCACAAAAAGCTACTATGATGTCAGGGAAAACCAACATAAAAACTCAGAAGAAGACAACAGTGTGAAAACTACAACCACAGGCTCAAAGAAAAATACTAAATGGGCCTAGTTCCAACAAGAATTCCTGGAAGAATTAAAATTAAGAGAGTGGTAGAGGAAAAACTGAGAAAAGGAATGAATATGAAGCAAAAAAAAAAACACCCAACAAAAAAGAGAATTAATAGTTTGATGAAAGAGATGAAAAAATTTCCTTTAGAAAAGAATTCCTTAAAAAACAGAATTGGTCAAAATGAAAAAAAAATATATCTCAATGAAGAAAATAATTCCTACAAAATAAGAATTAGGCAAGTGAAAGCTAATAACTCTTATTTAAAAGTCCATTAAAAAAAGTCAAAAGAATGAAAAAATAGAAGAAAATATGAAAACGCTCTCAGAAAAACAGCTAACTTGGGAAATAGGTCAAGGATAAAGAATTTAAGAATTATTGCACTACTTGAAATCTATTACCAAAGAAAGAGCCTAGACATCATCTTCTATGAAATTATCAAGGAAAATTGCCCCAATATCTTAGCTCTAGGTGATAAAATAGAAATGGAAAGAATCCATCAATATCCTCCTGAAAGAGGCTCCAAAATGAAAATTCCCAGGAATCAAATTTCACAACTCCCAGGTTAAAAAGAAAATACTTTAAGCAGTGAGAAACAATTCAAATATTGTGTAATCAGGAAAACACAAGATTTAGTTAATAGCTATTTTAAAAGATATTAAATATCTTAATAAATAATAATAATAATAAAATATTCTAAAGGGCAAAGAAATTAGGATTACAACTAAGAATAACTTGCCCAGAAAAACTGATTACAATCTTTTAAGGGGAAAAATAGAAGACTTTAAAACATTCCTTATGAAAAGACCAGATATGAACAGAAAATTTGACATTCAAATAAATGTCTCAAGAGAAGCATTAAAAAAGTAAATATGAAAGAGTAATCATAAGGGACTTAATAGAGTTAAATGTTTACATTCTTTATATAGGAAGATGATAACAGCTGAGAATACTATTTTTATTAGGCAATTAAAAGGAGTTTAGAGATAGAGAGCATGATTGTGAGTCATTGTGGTTGAAATGACCTCCAAAAACAAATGAAGAGGTGAACGAAAGAGGGTTGCACTAGGAAAAGGAGAAGAGGGGGAGAATGAGGAAAATTTTCTTGCATTAAAAAAAGGTGTACATGTAAGATCTTTTGCAATGGAGGAAAAAATGGGGGAAGTGGATAATACTTGAACCTCATTCTCATCAGAATTTGTTCAAAGAGGGACAAGAACACACCCACACCCACACTCACACACTTAGTTGTGTATAAAAATATAACTTTATCCAATGTAGTGGGAAGGCCTAAGAGAAAAGAAGGGAGATAATAGGAGAGAGGGCAGATTGGGGGAGGCAGTGATTAGAGACAGAATAGACTTTTCAGGAGGGACTGGATAAAAAAAGAGAAAAATGAGATGGAGGGAAATACACAGTAATCATAGCTGTGAATGTAAATGGCATGAACTCACCCATAAAGTATAAGCATATTGAAGAATAAATTAGTGTTAAAGGGCAGGTCAATTCTCTGAGAGTCTCCACAGCTGTGAATCATAGCATCTGAAAGAGTTGCAAGGCAGCCTTTGCTGACACAGGTTTTGTGGACTGGGAATGAGATAAACTGGAGGCAGAGGGAAGAGGAAAGAGGTCAGACAATGCAATGGCCTCTCAGAGAGATCAGAGAACAGCAACTGCTTCTCAGTCTCTTGTATTATCCTCTCACAAGAGTAGATCCATTCTGGATTGGATCTCCAGCAGCCATTGTCAGGTGACTTCCATGTATTCCAACAGCTCTCTCATATATTTCAACAAATTAGGAACCAGAATTCACCAAGTTATTTCTGGGAGACAAGTTATTTCTGGGAGACACACTTGAGGCAAAGAATTTACATAAAGGGCCGGAGCACAATCTAATATGTTTCAACTAATATAAGGGAAGCAGGGGTAGCAATAAAGGTCTCAGACAAAGCAGGAGAAAAAGTAACTACTTGAAAGAGATAATCATAAAAACTACATTTTGCTAAAAGGTACCATAGACAATAAGTAATATAAACAGTTTATAGTAAGTTTCTCTGATAAAGACTTTATTTCTCAAATATATACTGAGTATAGAACTGAGTCAAATTTATAAAAATAGGAGCCATTGCCCAATTGATAAATGGTAAAAGAATATGAATAGGCAGTTTTCAGAAGAAGAAATCCAAGGTATTTATAAAAACTAAAGGTATATATACGAAAATATTCTAAATCACTGTTGACTAATGGAAAGGCAAATTAAAACATCTCTGATATACTATCTCACACTTAGCATAAATGCTAAATGCTGGAGGGGAGGAGAGAAGTGTATTAATGAATTGTTGGTGAACTGGTCTGGTCATTCTGGAGAACAATTTGGAACTATGCCCAAAGGGCTAAAAAGCTGTTCATTCCCTTTGAACCAGCAATACCACTATTAGGACTGAATGCCAAAGAGATCAAAGAAAAAAGAAAAGGACTTATATGTACAAAAAAATTAGAGAAGCTCTTTTTGTGGTGGTAGGGAATTGGAAATTGAAGGGATGCTCATCAGTTGGGAAATGGTTGAATATATATCTCTTGGTTCTGCTCACTTCACTCTGCATCAATTCATATTATGTAGGATTCTCAGCAAGCATCACTTATTTCTTATAGCTCAACAATATTCCATTTAATTCATATAATTTGTTCATCCTTTCTTCAATCATTAAGAGGCAATCTAAGATCTTCTCTTAAATTCTAGTTTTCTTTTCTCTCCTTCCCCCCTTTTTCATCCCTCCTTTAAGACCAGGAAGGGTCTTTTTTTTTCCTGATTGTTTTCTTCCTGATATTCCTTTCCATCTTAATCCCTTTCCCCAAACTCACTTGTTTTTCTCTTGAATATGATGTATTTCTATTAAAAAATCTTTTATTTTTTGCAATGTTCAATTTTCCTATGTCCATTTCAATTAAGAAGGTGGTTCATCTAGCCCTTAGCCTTCTTATCCCCCTTTCACTCATATGTGTGCCCTTTGTTCTTTTTACATGTATTCCTCCTTTTACCCTCTTTTCTCTTTCTTTGTTAAAATCCTTAAAACAGAGCCAATTTACTCCCAATTCCTTTGATTTTCTTATTTAACTTATTCAATACACTTTGAAGTCAGTCAGTCAACTAATTGATATTTACTAAGTGATTACTATGTGCCAGGCACTGTGCTACCCATTGGGGATTCAAAAAGGGCAATCCTCCAAATCAATGAACCCAGTCTCCCAAACAAAAAAAGCCAATCCCTATTTTATAGAGTTAACAATCTGATGGGAAGGACAGAATGCAAACAATTATGTACAAATAAGATATATGCAGAGTAAATTGGCAGTAATCTCGGAGTGAGGCACTACATTTAAGGATAACTGGGAATGGTATTTTTCACAAGGTAGGTCTTTAGCTGAGACCGAAGGAAACTAGGAAACAGATACAATTGAAGCCTGTGGAAACAATTGAAGTTAAGAGATGGAGAGTTATTTTTGAGGAATAAAAAGGGGACTGGGTCAGAAAGTACATGGTAGAGGTAAAATGTAAGAATAATGGGAAGATAGGAAGAAGCTAATTATGAAGGATTTTATATTTGATCATGGAGGTAGTAGGAAGCCACTGGAGTTAATTGAGTAGGGGGTGTGATATGGATAGGATAACCTATCCTTTAGGAAGATCAGTTTGATAGTTGAGAGGAGGATGGTCAGCAGTGGGTGTAAACTTGAGCCAAGGAGACCAACCAAAGCTATTACAATTAGTCTAAGCAGGAGATGATAACCTGCACCAAGGTAATTGCAGTGGCAAAGGAAATAAGAGACATATAAGAGATGTTACAAAAGTAATAAACACAGAACTTAACAACTGATTAAATACAAAAGCTGAGAGAGAATGAGCAATTGAGGATGACACTTAGATTTGGCCCCTGAAAGGATCGTGCTATTGTGGATAAGAAAAATTAGAAAAGAAAAAAGGGAAAGGGATAATGAGTTCAACTTTAGGTATGTAGAAAGTTTTTATTGTTGAATTATCACATTTTATTTTGTTCAGTCCTTTCAATTATTACTTTCCCCTCCCTTTGTTCATTTTCTTAAAAAATCAATTTTGTTTAGTTTTTCAGTTCCAAATTCTCTTTACCTTCTTTCATCCTTTCCTCACCCATTGAGAAAACAAGAAAAATAAAACCTATTATAAATATATGTAGTTATATAAAGCAAATTTCTGCATCAATTATGTTCCAAAAAAAGGTCTATAATTTCTCTCTTTGTAGGTGGAGGTAACATATTTTATCTTGAGTCCTTTAGGTTTTGGTGGGTTTTTATATTGATCAGAGTTACTAGATCTTTCAAAATTGATTATTTTTACAATATTGTATCTGTAAAATTTGTTCTCTTGGCTTAACTTTGCAGCACACTTGTTTTTTTTTTTTAAATAACTTTTTATTGACAGAACCCATGCCAGGGTAATTTTTTACAACATTATCCCTTGCACTCATTTCTATTCTGATTTTTCCCCTCCCTCCCTCCACCCCCTCCCCCAGATGGCAAGCAGTCCTTTACATGTTAAATAGGTTACAGTATATCCTAGATACAATATATGTGTGCAGAACCGAACAGTTCTCTTGTTGCACAGGGAGAATTGGATTCAGAAGGTATAAATAACCCAGGAAGAAAAACAAAAATGCAAGCAGCTTATATTAATTTCCCAGTGTTCTTTCTTTGGGTGTAGCTGCTTCTGTCCATCCTTGATCAATTGAAACTGAATTAGCTCTCTTTATTGAAGAGATCTACTTCCATCAGAATACATCCTCAAACAGTATCATTGTTGAGGTACATAATGATCTCCTGGTTCTGCTCATTTCACTTAGCATCAGTTCATGTAAGTCTCGCCAGTCCTCTCTGTATTCATCCTGCTGGTCATTTCTTACAGAACAATAATATTCCATAACATTCATATACCACAATTTACTCAACCATTCTCCAATTGATGGGCATCCATTCATTTTCCAGCTTCTAGCCACTACAAACAGGGCTGCTACAAACATTTTGGCACATACAGGTCCCTTTCCCTTCTTTAGTATCTCTTTGGGATATAAGTCCAGTAGAAACACTGCTGGATCAAAGGGTATGCACAGTTTGATAACTTTATGAGCATAGTTCCAAATTGCTCTCCAGAATGGCTCTCCAGATAGCACACTTGTTTTACTTTATTCTTTTTTTCCCTTTCATTCCTCAAGCAGGTTATAATTAAGCAAAGATATATTTATGCATACATATATAGATATATAAATATACACATATATACCGCCCCATATAAACACACATATCTTTCCTTTACTTGCCAACTCTGCTTTAATTCTGCTCCTTAACTTGCTTTAGTATTAACTCACCTCACCTGACCCATAGATCCCTCTCTTGTTTTCTTCCCCAACTCTTTGCTTCACCCTCCATCTATCTCTCTTCCCATATTTCTTTAAAGATTTTGGAGGATACTATATTTTTCATGGCATATATGTAGTGTTGTTGCCTGTTTAACCCATTCCCAATGTGAATAGATTTTCAGAACTACAAGACCTTTTCCTTTCTCTACTACTTCTTTGCCTATTCTTCCCCTGCATCTCATTTGTGTAATATAATTACTATTTTTACCTTAATTCTGCCCCAATCTTTCTTTTGAGCTACCCTATTGCTGAGGTCAGTCTTAAACATATGGTATACATTTCTATATAAAAATATAAACAATTTGTCCATGTTAAGTTCCTAGAAATTGATCTTGGATATTGTCTCTTTTATGTTAAATTTTATATTGAGTTCATCAGTTTGGTTGATAGAAAGTCCTGAAAATCTGCAAATTCATTAGATGTCCATTTTTTCTTATTCAATATATGGATAATTTTTCTGGATATGATAGTTTTGGCTGCAGGCCTACTTCTTTTGATTACCACTCTATATGATTCCAGACCTGTGGTCCTTTATTGTGGCTGCTGATAAAGTTCTATACATTTCTAATTGTAGCTTCAGTGTATTTGAATTGTTTTTTTTCCTTGTTTCTTGCAGAATTATCTTTTTGATCTGGGGGTTATGAAATTTGGCAATCATATTCCTATGTGTTTTTCCTTTGTGGAAAACTTTTTGAGATGATAATCGCTTATTTTTTCTATTTCTACTTTTCCCTCATGTTCTATCACCTCAGGACAGTTTTCTTGGAGATTATTTCTTGCATTATTGAGTCAAGTTTCTTTTTTTGGTCACAGCTTTCAGGTAATTCAATTATTCTTATTTTTTTTTCTTCTTGATCTATTCTCTGGATCTTCTGTTTTTCTTATAAGATGCTTCACATTTTATTCTGATTTTTCATTTTTTATATTGAATTGTGTTATTTCTTGATCTCTTATAGATTCACTGACTTCTCCTTGCCCAATTCTAATTTTCAAAGAGTTATTTTTGTCTTTGAGACAAAAATTTTTTCTAGTTGGTTAACTTTTTTTTTCATAATCTTGTCTTTCTTGGATGGTTTTTATTTTATTTTTTCCTCAGTGTTTCTTATTTGATTTTTAAATTCTCTTTTGCTTTCTGGGTAGGGAGCCATTTAACATTACTCTTTGGGGTAGAAGAAGCTTTTTTAATTTCACTGTCTTCCTCTGAAAATGAATCCCAGTTTTCCCTGTTTCTATGATTGGGTTCTTTCTTCTTTGCCAGTTCATTTTTTTAAAAATGGGAAATACATTAGAATTAGTGTTAGCACCTCTAATTGTGGGGTTGGGGGATGATGCCTTCAAGTTTCACTTTAGCTCTCCCCTCTCATCTGGAACTCCAAACCAAGAGCTCTCCCCTCCTGCAATTGCCGACAGCCAGCAATGCCCCTGCCCCACTGCCTCTGCACTCACCAGGTATGCTGTTCCTTCTCACTCAGGGGTGCATCTGCAGCACAGCTGGGCCTAGCATTCCTAATTAGTCAAGGTTCACTCTGATTTCCAGGACTAAAAGTTGATCCCTGTCTCCTCACACTGTCCAGGAGGTGAAGGTTTCTGTGGTTCCTGCTGAGGCTCCAGCCAAACCCAGCTAGTCCCAGGGGTCCTCATTTGGTGTTTCTGTGGAGCTAGCTGGGAGGTGATTGCAGGATACTTGGATTAATTCCTGGCCTGGGGTCTTTCTTTAGATCTTCTTAGATTGTACCAAGAAGATGCTTGTTCTGCCTCAAGTCAGAACAGTCTTTGTTTTTCATTGGCCTATGTTTGCCCTTAGGCACAAATATGTTATGTTTGTGGGAGAAATCTGGAGGACTTGCTTGAAATTTACTGGCCTATTCTGCCCTCTTCCCAGAATCCTCCCTTCGTCTGTCTCACTTAACTTTGTATCACTTTATACAAGTCTTCCTCAGTTTTTCTTAAATATCCCCTTCATCATTTCTTGTAGCAAAAGAATGTTCCATCTTATTCATATACTATAATTTTTTCAGTCATTCCCCAGTTGATGGATATTCCTTTAAGTTCCAATTATTTGCCACAACAAAAAGAGCTACTATAAATATTTTTGTACAGAAGGGCCCTTTTTGTTTTTCTTTGATCTCTTTGAGGTATAATAGCAGGATACTGCTGAATCAGAAATATGTACAGTTTAATAGATTTTTGGACAAAGTCCCAAATTGCCTTACAGAATGTTCAGTGCACTAGTGTACCAATTTCCCAATATCTCCTCCAATATATACCATTTTCTTTTTCTTATCATCTTAGCCAATCTGATAAGAATGAGAGAGTTGTTTTTAATTTGCATTTCTCTATTTCTAGAGGCAGCTAGATGGCTCAGTAGCGAGAACACAGGGTCTGGATTTAGAAAGATCTGAGTTCAAATCCACTCTCAGATAATAACTATGTTGATACTGGGCAAATTGCTTAACTTTGCAAGTTGTTTAACATTTGCCTTATTCCACTTCAGAAGAAAATGGCAAACCACTTTAGTATCTTTGCCAAGAAAATCCCTTGGATAGTAATGGTCCCACAGAGTCAAAAGAGTTAGGAATAACAAAACAACTGATAACAAAAACTGATGTAAAGCATTTTTAAAATGTGGGTACTGATAGCTAGAATTCTTTTTCTGAAAACTGTTTCATATCCTTTGACCATTTTTCAATTGAGAAAGGTCCTTGTAAATTTAATCAATTCTCTGTATATTTTAGAAATGAGACCTTTATCAGAAATATATTCTACAAAGATTTTCCCAGTTTCTTCTAATTTTAGCTTCATTGGTTTTGTTTGTGTAAAAATTTTTTAAATTCAATGTAATCAAAATTATCAATTTTATTTCCTATGAAACTCTTTATCTTTTGTCTGGTCATGAATTGTTTCCTTATTCATAGATCTGACAGGTAATTTTTTCCATGTTCCACTAATTTATGATTGGGGAGTAGGATCTATTTAGGGATAAGACTAGCACTTCTGGTGAGAGCACTGTCAAACCCTTTTTATGGCTGCTTTCCATCTTTTATGTCCACTCAGTTCACCCAAATCTCACCTGTGCTTCCAAGAAGTTGTAGCATGTGAAGCAGCCATGCTACAATAAACCAGTTCAGCAGATGTGCTAAACTGGGTTGAGGGTTACCAAGGAATCTCAAATCTCTCAATAAGTTAGGGAAATGTCTACCCCAAACATGTGAAGATTTCTACTGGTAGAATTGGCAAATAAGAACAATTTGTTCTTACAGCCATGAAGGCAACTGAAGCAAGTGCTATGACATGCTTAGAGCTTTGTTAGACATCAAAAATGCCAGTCATCATTGCATCCAAGCCAATCCCAGTTGTCATGACTTTGTCCTGTCATTGGATTCTAATCAATTTGGAAAAGAGAATAGGACCAAGGACTTTACACAATTCTGCCTCACTTAAATCCAATTTATGCATGAATCAAAACACACAATCATTTTTACCATTTTTACCATTGCTCAAAGTCCTGTGATGATAGATAAGTGACAGAGCAGATGCATTGGGAGCTATGGACACAACCTTGCACATAGGGAGTCCAGGCCATAGGGTCATCTTCTTATTGAAAGCAGCAGTAGGATTTGGAAGTCCTCTAGGTGCTTGAACAACTTATTTTAAAAATCTCAGTGTTTATCTTCTGGTGTGAAGAAGGAGCTAGAAACGGTGCCCCTCAAATTCACTCAACCTGGCCTGCTTATTGTGGCAGGCTGGGTGCCCATCCTGTAAGTCAAAGCATGAAAGCAAAGCAAAAACTTTTGCAAAGATAATTCTACTCATCACAGTACATGGCATTTATGCACACTTAAGGCCCACATAAAATCTGTTAGTCCTGAAAGACAAGCAGCTCTTGTTCAAGAGAACTTAGCAGGTATCAACTAGTAGCCCTCAGTGAAACAAAACTGGCAATTAAAGACCAGCTTACTGAAGTTGAAACTGATTATCTGTTTTTCTGGAGTGACTGCAGTGAAGGGGAGGATCATGAAGCTGATGTGAGTTTTGCCAACAAATGTAATCTAATCAACAAGCTTATATGCCTGGCAAACGGGGTGACATGACATGTCACTATATGTGACATTTACAGGAAAGCTATATGCCATCATCAGTGCATATGCTTTTACCATGAGGTCAAAGAAAAATTTTGTGAAGACTCAGACCCTTATCATCAATGTACTCAAAGAAAACAAGCTTATAATTCTGGAGTCTTTAATGCGAGAGTAGGCACAGACCACTAGATATGGCAGGGAGTCCTTGGAAGGAATGAAATTAGAAACAAACAGTAATAGTCACTTATTACTGAAGACTTGTGCATCTCATGACTTCCTGATCACAACACTGTCATTTGCCTAAATGGAATAAAACTTCATGCATGTATCCTTGCAGCAAATATTGACATTTAATAAATTGTCATTTTAAGGAGAGTAGACTGACAGGATGTGAGAGTGTAGAAGGTGATGTGTGCCATAGAGTGTTGGATTGGTCATAGACTTATTTTCTCCAAGCTAAATATTCACATTCAACAAAATCAGTGGCCCCAAGGAAAATGACCACCAGAAGACTTAATGTCAACAAATTAGAGCACTTTTCTAGGCCAGAATGGTTCATTGCTAACTTAGGGGGAAAGTTGAGCCAACATACAGTTGGCAATAGTGAAGCAGAAAAGGAGTGGTCAGCTTTCAGAGATTTGGTGAACAGCATTGCATTTACTTACCTGGGACAGAATACTTGCAAACATCAGGATTGGTTTGATGAAAATGATGGGGAAATTTAGAAGCTGCTAAATTAAAAATGAAAACTCTATAGGATTTGCCAGCAGGATAGTTCATCTGTTTCCAAGAAAGCAACATTTAACTCCTTCAAAAGTAAAGTACATGATTTCTGGTGCCAAGATGGCAAAAGAAGGAACTCCCTGGATCCTTTCAAAATTCCCCTCCAAATAACTTTAAAACCAGACTTTTCAGGAACAGGGGAGTAACTTAACAATTCAGGAGGAAAGGCCTTTCTCACTGGGGTTGCAGGACAGCATAGTCTAGAGTAGTAGCAGCAGTCCACTTATCAAGGGGTATGCAGGGAGGATGTGAGTTCCAGGACATCCACTAGCAAGGCCCTGCCCTCCTGCAACCACCTGCCCTGAGGCAAGCCAGTCTGTGCAGCACAAGAGGATCCCCACCTTAGAAGGCTCCACTTTGTCACAGGCCAACAGTGGAATCTGGCCCCCCATTGCTGACTAGTAGAGAGACCCCACCCTTGGGGCCAAACTAGCAGTGAAACCATAGCAAGATTGCTATCCTAAGATTAGTCAACAGAAAGTATCTGTTTCCATAGCAATCCAGCAACAAAACTCTACTCCTGGAACAGACCAGCAGAAAAAGCCTGCCTCACATTCAGGGCGACCCCCTCCAGTGCAAGCCAGCATCTCGAGGTTGTGAAGTCCAGTGAAAGCCAGCAGCAAGATCCTGATTTCCCAGCACAATAAGCTTGGATCTGTGCAAGAGCAGAGTCTAACCCTCATGTAAAAATACTAATAAAACAGGCAGAAAAATGAGGAAAATACAAAAGAATTGACAATGGAAAGTTACTATGGCTATAGGAAGGACCAAAGCACAAACTTAGAAGGCAACAATATCAAAATGGCTACAAAATGGAAGCTTCAAAGAAAAAATGTAATTTCGTCTCAGGCCCCTCCCAAAATCCATCTGGAAAAGCTTAAAAGGAATTTTAAAAAGTAAATATGAGAAGTGAAAGAAAAATTGGGAAAAGAAATGGCAGTAACACAAGAGAATTATGGGGGAAAAAAAGCCAAGAGTGTGGGAAAAGATATGCAAAAATTCACTAAAAAAAAAAACTCCTTAAAAATTGGTTTAGCATGTAACTGGGGAAAAACTAAAATATTTTTTAAAAAGTAAAGTGCAAGCAAAACTTCAAGAAACGTAGGATTCTTGATTCAAAAACAAGGGAGATGAAATTCAATTTTACACTGATAGTAAAAATCCCTTGATGCATTTCCATTACTCAGTGATGATGGAGCTACAGTGATTAGTGATAAAGACACAATCCTGGAGAAATGGATCAAACATCTGCATAGTCTTAACATTTGTCATCAATCCATGCTGAAGCCATTGACTGTATACTTTTGATGTCAGTTCTTCTCTAACCAAATTTCCAACTGAAGAATAGGTTTTGAATGATATTAAGCTCTTATGTAGCAAAGTGCCTGATGCTTATTTCTATTTTAGCTGAGATTTACCAGGAAGATGGTCTACTACTCATATAAAAACTAACTGAAATTTTTGAGATTGTATGAGTAAGTTATATGGTAAGTTTATGTGGTAAAAGAAGGAGAGTGGCTCCTCAGGAGCTCAAGGATGCTTCCATTGTCCATATCTATAAAGTAAAGGAAATAGATTGTCCTGTAACAAGCATGGATGTGTGTATGTGTCTTAGCTATTGCTGGCAAGATTCTTGCCAGAGTCCTCTTTAATAGGCAAGTTCTTCACTTGGAAGATGATCATTTATCTGAGAACTAATAAAAAAAAAAGTTCAAAAAAAAGCTAAGAAATGGTTAATGTGATGTTGATTTCCTGACAATTCCAGGTGAAATTCTAGGAGCAGAACAGAGGTCTGTATACAATGTTTATTGATTTGACCAAGGCCTTTGATACCATTGTTTATGAGGCTTTGTGGAAAATTATGTCAAAGTTGATATTACAAGTCAATTTTATGATGGCGTGCTTGCTTCCATTCTGGATAATGGATGATGCTCTCATGCTTTCCCAGTCACCAATGGAATTAAGAAAGGCTGTGTACTTGCCCCTATGCTTTTTAGCATGATATTTGCTTTTTTAAACAGTTGTTAGATGCCTTGAATGAGGAGAAAAATGATATCAAGGTCAGTTACCACACTGATGGTAATTTCAAAAGTCTACAAGTCAAGGCAAAGTGGAGGGAGAGTTGGTGCATAATTTTTTTTGTTTGCACATGATTATGCATTGAAAGCAGCCTCTGAAGTTGAGATGTAACAAAGTGTACTTTGATTTTCTGCTGCTTGCACTAATTTTGGCCTAACAACACCAAGAAAACAAAGGTTCTATACTAGATAAAACCACACCATCCATACATAAAACCATCAGTTACAGCAAATGGAGAATTTTTTACTATCATGGATAAATTAATTTATCTTACCAGTATAGTTTCTAGGGATATATAAGGTTGATAAGACGATAAGGTTGAAGCACATATCACCATAGATGTCTAGCTCAGTAGTTTGGTCTACAGAACTGTTGTGCTGACCTTATTGTTGTATGTTTATAAAACCTGGACAATATATTAGAGCCATCGAAATGAAATCATTTCCATTTGAATTGTCATTGGAAGACTCTGAAGATCATTTGGCACCAAATCAAGTACCAAAAACTGAGGGCCTTTCTCCAGTTGAATTGCCATTTGAAACTCCACTGCAGAGAGCACAACTCTAATTGGCTGAGTACATTGTTCAAATGTCAAATGTACATTTCCCTAAAAGAATATTTTATGGAGAACCCACACAAAGCAAGTGCTCACATGGAAGTCAGAAGAAATGATACAAGAACATTCTCAAGTTCTCTCTGAAGAACTTTGGAATCAATTGCATGACATGGGAGACATTGGCAAAAGCACGGTGTGCCCATATCAAAGAGGGTGCTATGCATTATGAGTGAAGCAGAACTGTAGTAGTTCAAAAGAAATGTGAGATGTGGAAATTTAGAGACATCTCCACTCCTAATGTTCATATGGACTACTTGTGCCTGACAATATTGGTTTGATCAGGCACAGTTGCACACATTGTACTTTGACTCCAATGTTATTTTGATCCTCTTTGAGAATAAAGGATAGCAATATTACCCTTTATGTCTAATTCATGTACCCATTTTGAACTTATTTTAATATATTGTATAAAATAATTAGACTATGCCTAATTTCTGCTATACTATATTCCAGTTTTTCCCAACAATTTTTAAATAGTGAGATCTTGGTATATCAAATGCTAAATAACTATATTCATTAGCCTTTGTATATTGTATATCTACATCACTTTCACTGATCAACCTTTATTTCTTACTGCTGTCTGATTCTTCAGAATCCTATTTGTGGTTTTCTTGGCAAAGATACTAGAATGATTTCCCATTTCCCTCTCAGCTCATTTTACAGATGCCAAACACTGAGGCAAGAGGATTAAATGATTTGCCTGGGGTCACACACTTAGGAAGTGTTTAAGGATGGATTTGAATTCAGGAAGATCAATCTTCTTTATTCTACTAGTCTTGGCATTCTACCTACTATATTCTATTTCTTATCCAATATCAAATTGTTTTGATGATTAAAACTTTATAGTATAGTTTAATACCTATTAGTACTAGTTGTTGTTCTCATTTTTTTTCATGACTTCCTTTCATAGTCTTGACCTTAAAAGATCAAGACTATGAAAGGAATTCATGAAATTTTTTTTCTAGTTTTCTAAAACATTTTTAAAATGATTTGATATGGTACTGAATAAAAAAGTTAATTTAGGTAGATTATCATTTTTGTTGTGTTAACTTGATCTACCCATGAGTGATTAATATTTCTCCAAATATTTAGATCTGTATTTATCTGAAATATTTTGTAACTGTGTTCATATAGTTCCTATTCTTGGCAGGCAAACTTTGAGATATTTTTTACTGTCTGGAAGACTCTTCCTGTTGAATTTTGTTGGTAATATGCAGGAATTTTGATGATTTGTGTGGGTTTATTTTTATCTTACAACTTTGCCTGAAGTTCATTGTTTCCATTAGGTTTTTAAAATTCTCTCAGATTCTCTAAGTAGATTATCATAACATCTGTAAAAAGTGATAGTTTTGTTTCCTCATTGTCTTCTTATTCTTTCAATTTCTTATTCTAACATATCTAACATATCTATTTTACTTAACCTTTCATTTTACTGGAAAAGCTTCTTGCTTATTCTTATTACAGATGATACTTGGTTTTGGTTTTAGATAAATACTATTAATCTTTTTTAAGGAAGGCTATCCTGAACACTGCAGCATAGTACAAATTATTGTCTATTGCTGCTTTCTATTGCTTCCATGGTCTCAATCCTGAGACCTTTTGACCATATTTGGGCTTTCTCAGGGGAACATCTTGCTCTCTTTGCCTCCTGGCAAGGTATTGAAAGCTACATGTGTCCTGTCTCTCATTTTCCTGACATTCACTTTGTAAGTCTGTCCTCCTTTTCTCTTGCCCTCTGCTTGACCTCTTGTGCAGTTCCAGGATGGAAGAAGTTGCCATAATTTCTCATTTGTATTTAATATTGATTATTTGATTTGTTTCAAAGTTCAAAGTTTTGCTGGGATAGGTATGGGTGGCCTGTCTTCCATTAGCCATTGTTAGGCAATTGTATTAGCTGTAATGGCTTTAAATCATGTGAGCAGGAAACATAGCCAGCATCTATTGTAGGTGACTTAACTATGTTCAGGAGATTGAAGGGTTCATAAATACAAGGTACCTTAGCGAATATTCAATTTAATTCCATCATTTTGTAGATGGATAAACAGGCCTAAAGAGATGCTGTCTGACCTTAAAGTTAGAAGGCCTAGGTTCTGGTTCCCACTTATCCACAAGCTCTATGTTGAGTTTTAGGCAAATTATTTTCCTTCTCTGGATCTTAGTTTTGCCATTAGTAAAATGAAGGGATTGGCCTACATAATATTAAAAGGTCCTTTCTAGCATTAATGTGTTGGGATTTTTCAACTCAGTGGTGAAATTGGATTTGAAATCAGGTCTCCTGACTTTTAAAAACTAACACTCCTTTCTTAGAACTTAGATATGTGCAGCATTAACAGCGAGGAATCCCACTTTCTTTATAAAAAGATACATAGTATGTCTCTATTTTTATACCTTAGAGATAAATGTTTGAAGCCTAGATCAATCAGGCTTGGTTTTTTAATCAAACCTAGTGAAATTTTAAAAACAGATTATCTTCTCTCTTCTAGTCTTTAGCCTATTATAAAGGAAAAAACATTCATTCATTCGTCTGTCTTCTCATGTTCTCTCAAAGTAGGGAACAGAAATAAGGAATGAGGGACTTCTTTGATCTGGATTTTTAGTACATCTCTCCCTGACCCCCAAAGTTTGATGTCTGACTTTCTTTCAACAGCTTGGTCTCTCATTTATTTCTCCCACCTATAGGGAACTTGCTTGAGCCCCAAGCAGTAAGGCCTGAATGTTGGCTTCTAAAGAGGGACACTTTAGGATTCAGATCAGGGAATGATGTTAATTTCTCTTCTTGTAGTCTGCTTGCTTTGTAACCATTGGGAAGCCAGCCATCAGCTCCAGACTCTGATGTACTAGTTACCCAAGGGTACTAACACTACTTTTGGTTAAAAACATTCTATATCATTTACTGTTGTTCAACCCAGCCAGGGAGGTTGGAGGTGTGGGAGGTGGTGGGGTGTAAGCATTTATTATAATTATATTAATTGAAGCTTAAATTGGTCCTTAAGAAGGAAGCAGTTTTTAGTGCCGAGAACCTCAGCATGGAGTGCATTCTTGGCTTCCTTCCCTTTATTAATTAAAAACTCCTTTACAACCCCTGCCTTTCACCTAAGTGCAGTAAATCTCCACCTTAAGGAAATAATTTTCTTGTTGTATTTTGTACAGAGAAATCTTATTAGCTGACTGCCATATAGTCTCTTGTTCATCTGCATTTTAGTATGAAAAACAAACTTTAAAAATCTAGGTGCTTTAAAAAAGGGATTTTATCCATTTTTTTGTGAGTATCATGGATTTTTTGGCAATCTGGAAAATCTATGAGCTTCTGTCCAGAATAATTTGTGTTAATTAAAAATAATATTTTAAAAATATTTTTATTTTATGTTACAATGGAAGGAAATGCTAAATTTCAGTAAGAGGTTAGTGAAAAAAAAGATGTAATTTTTTTTTCCCCATTCAAATTCACAGACTCCCCTGGAATCTATCCATGGACCATCTGGTGGATCTCACGTTAAGAACTTTGCTCTAAGAGAATGTTTCTTCCAGAACTACGTGTGCTTAAAAGTTTTTCTTTCTTCTCCCCAAAAGTTTTGATAGTTTTGTCTTATTATTTAATTTTCATTGAAATTATTTGTTGCTTTTATTATTTTTAAAGGATCCAGTAATTCTTTAGCGATAAATTAGTTTTCAATTAAGTTTAAATCTCTTCTTCAGAGGCCTTTTATTGGTAATTATTTATATTGTCTTGTGATTAGTAAAGGATATGTTTAATATTTCTGCTCCATTTTTGCATTTGCTCATGATATTTTTGTGCCCCAGCACACAATTTTTGTAAAAATAACCTCCCCACATCGGTATGTATATATGTATTTTGTTGTCCAGAAGTTTCAGTCCCTTCATGACCCCAACTGGAGTCTTCTTGGAAAAAAAAATCTAGAGTGGTTTAGCATTTCTTCTTCTAGCTCATTTTATAAATGAGGAAATCAAAATAAACAAATAAATAAATAAATGAGGAAACTAAGGTAAACAGGATTTGATGGAGATCACAAAGCTAGTAACTATCTGGGGTTGAATTTAAACTCAGGTCTTCAAATCCTACATTATATTCACTGTACCATTATACCACCTAGGTTAACACACACACATACACACATACATATATGGATATAGATATGTATATATGAATATACAAAAGAAATATTATATATATATAATTTTCATTAAGTGATTTTGAGAGATCTAGCATTTCTAAATTTTTCATTTCCATATCTTCTTTCTTGGTCAGATTTGTTAGATTTGTCTGGGAATGGAAGGTATTATTTAAATAATTAGGGAATTTTTAGTGAAATTAGTGAAATATTATAGTTTGTTAAAGGACAGGTCAATTCTCCGAGAGCCTCTACAGCTTTGTCATAACATCTGAAGGAGTTGCAAGGCAGCCTTTGCTGACACAAGTGTTGAAGACTGGGAATGAGATAAATTGGAGGCAGAGGGAAGAGGAGAGACAATACAATGGCCTCAGTCAGAGAGGTCAGAGAACAGCAACTGCCTCTCAGTCTCCTTGTATCATCCTCTCACAAGAGGAGATCCATTCTGCACGTCTGGGTTGGATCTCCAGCTGTCACTGTCAGGTGGTTCCCCTGTATTCCAATAGCTCTTGGTAGCAAAACAATAGTTTTTCCTGTCTGTTTCTCTGTATAATTAAATTATCTATTATTTTACATAATAGATGCTATGCCATTTGGTGCATATATTTAGTATTGCTATTGTTATGTTATATGTGAAGCTCAGTGTAGTTTCCTTACTTATCTTTTTAAACCATACTTTTTTTTTTTAACTATTGTCTTTTTTTGAAAATCATGTTTATTAACCTTCCTTTTCTGACTTTGCCTGAGGCATAATAAACTCTGCTGTAATTCTTCATTTAAACCCTATGAATTTCTATGCTTTCTATTTCTTGGAAACAATATATATTGTTTACCCCAGGATTATCCTACAGGATTATGATTTCTAAAGCTACTTTCTCCTATATTGTGGGTGAGTTCATCCCTTTCATATTCATGTTATGCATTATTAATTATGGATTTTCCTTCATTATATTCTCTATTTTTCTTTTTTATTTCCTACACTTTCTTTTCAAAAAAAGAAGATAGAAAAAGAGAAGGAATCTGATCAACATTAGTAGTCTACAAATAAAGTGATCTGTTTTACTCTTTTGTTACTCCTTTCTTTATAAAGCTTAGATTTTGATCTCAGATTTTTACATTTTCTTTCCCTCTTCTTAAATTCTCTTTATATAATTAACCTTTGAACTGATATTTGTTTTGTTGACAACTATTTCCTCTTGACTTTGCTCCTATTCTTTTTTTTTTTAATTTTTAATAGCTTTTTATTTACAAGTTATATGCATGGGTAATTTTACAGTATCAACAATTGCCAACCTTTTGTTCCAATTTTTCCCCTCCTTCCCTCCACCCCCTCCCCTAGATGGCAGGATGATCAATACATGTTAAATATATTAAAGTATAAATTAAATACAAAAGAAGTATACATGTCCAAGCCATTATTTTGCTGTACAAAAAGAATCGGACTCTGAAATATTGTACCATTAGCCTGTGAAGGAAATAAAAAAATGCAGGTGGGCAAAAATATGGGATTAGGAATTCAATGTAATGATTCTTAGTCATCTCCCAGAGTTCTTTCTTTGCTCCTATTCTTAAAAACTTCTCCTTTCAGGGTGCCCATCCATTGGAGAATGGCTGAATGAGATGGAATATTGTTGTGCATAAGAAATGAACAGGATACTTTCAGAAAAACCTGGAAAGGATTACATGAACTGATCAGAAGAGGGAAGTGAGCAGAACCAAGAAATCATTGTTACACAATGACAGTCATATTGTGTGATCATCAATATTGAGTGATTTAGCTATTCTTAGTAATGCAATGACCTAAGGCAATTCTGAAAAAAACTAACTAAAGTCAGGAAGTCATATTCTGGAGTTTAAATCTGGCCTCAGACACTTACTCATGTATGATCCTTAGCAAGTCACTTAATCCAATTTGTTTTAGCCTTTATCTATAAAATGAGCTAGAGGAAGAAATGACAAAGCATTCCAGTATCTTTACCAAAAAAAACTCCAAATAGGGTCCAAATCGCTGAAATGAACGAACAACAAAGCAACATATGTATAATTTAAACCAAATTGCTTGCTTTCTCAATGAAGGGAGAGGATAGGAAGGAAAGGAGAGAATTTAGAATAAAAAATTTTAAATATGAACATTAAAAGATTTTTATATTTAATTTGAAAAAATAAAATATTAAAAAAATCTGCTCTATTTTCATTTTCTCATTTTGTTTCTGATCTATTTATGAACTAATTATTTTCTCTGTTACTCTTTTTTTGTTCAAAAGATATCCCTTTGTTTGTATATATAAACATGCACCATACTTACAAGAAGTAATAAATTCTCTCTCTTCATCCTCATTTATTCTCTAATATGTCTTTTTCTCCATCCTTTTCTTTCCTCTAAAAACCATCAAAACAAAAAAAAATAGTTTGACTTTTTTTCAAGCATGCTCTATGGGCCCTCTATTTTTTCCCAACTAATATGTACACAATACATCACCATTAAATCCTTTCTGTTGCTCAAATATTACTATCTTTCAAGACTTTTCTTGACTACCATGTTTGTGTTTTAAAATTTCTATTTAGTTGTGATCATTTCATGTGGAATGCTTGAAAATCTCTTAACCTATTAAAGTTTTCTTTTTCTCCCCTTAAGATTTATATTCAGTCTTACAGGTTAATTCATTCTTTCTGGTAACCCTTTGTCTTTTGTAATATAACCTTCTAAGATTTTCTCTCCTCTATGACATTTGCATCTTCATAATTCTAATTGTGGTTCCTTCATATTTGGATTTTGGCTGCTTTTCCCTCCTTTAATTTAGAAGTTCTGAATGTTAGCTATGACATCTCTCAATGTTTTCAGCTTAGTTTTTCTTTTAGGAGATGATCGACATTGTCCTTCTAATAGACATGGGCAGTTTTGTTTTATAATTTAAAAAATTAATGTAATATTCAGATTTTTTTGTTTGGATATGATTTTAGGATATCCAGAGATTTTTTTTTGGGGGGGGCTATAATCTAGGTGTGACATTGACCTCCTATTTTTCCTAGGCTCTTTGCTTTCTCTCTTTTTCTCTTCCTCCTACCTCCTGAACTGAGGGGCTGGTTCACTTCCCTCACCTGAACTCAATTCTCCTTTCCCTCCCTCTCCCCCTCCTTCATTGAGAAAGCAAGCAATTTGATATTAGATTATATATATGTTGCTGCTGTTTATTCATTTTAGTCATGTTCAACTCTTTGTGATCCCTTTTGGAGTTTTCTTGGTAAAGATACTGAAGTCATTTGGCATTTCTTCTTCTAGCTCATTTTACAGATGAGGAACTGAAACAAATTGGGTTAAGTGACTTGCCCAAGATCACCCAGCTAGGAAATATCTAGCCAGATTTAAACTCCAGAAGATGAATCTTCCTGACTTTAGGTTCTTCGAAATTTCCTTAGTTCATTATATAATAGTGAGCACAGAGAAGTAGTGGTGAGGCAGTGGCTCAAATTCTCTAAGAATTCTATAAATAACACTGGGGTAGACTACTTGCCAGTATAATTCCTGAGTTCATCATTGTGCTTTCCATTTACACAAAATTGGTTATAATGAATGACAACATGAAATATTTTCAAACCAGTAAGGCAAAAGCAAGAATAATCATAAAATTAACTCAACAAAAGGAAAAAAAGGAATAATTACAACATTTACTGAATATAACGTAAAATCTGGAATAATGAAAATGTAACATTCTGTCTATAAACCTGGAACACATTCTATCACTAATGCACACAGTATACTTAGGGGAGGGGAAATTGGGCACACATTTATAGAGACCTACTGGGGAGGCATATAAATAGGAAAATCCATGTGATTGGGGCAAATCATGACTAGATGGCAGACTATGATGTCTTTAGAAAATCAAACATCTTGTGTTACCCACTAAGTAAAACTGTTTCTTTGCTAACTACTCCCCTTCTGATATTTACAGCTCTCCTGATGAGTAAATCCTTTCTTTTACTCTTGAGTTATTTAAACAATGATAAACTTTTTTTTTTTTTTTAACACATTGTGCTCCTTAGTAGTGAGCATCTAGGTGGTAGCTAGAGCATCAGGTCTGAAGTCAGGAAGATCTGGGTTCAGACCCCTCCTTATATGTTTACCTGCTATTGTGACTCTGACCAAAACACCTATTTGCCTCTGTTCTTCATATATAAAAGTGGGCACATACTGTAGAAGGAAATGCAAAGCATTCCAGTGTCTTTGTCAAGAAAACCCCATGGATAAGCTCATATAGTGAAGAAGAGTTGAACATGACTAAACAACAATACCCCTTAGCAAGATAAGATGCTCAGAATGTTATATTCTTTCAGTAACAAGCAGTTTCCTTATTTTGGAGAAGTGCTATATATCTCATAGCTCCACTTTGAGGCTTTGAATGTTTTTTCTCTCTTAATTTTTAGAAAGTGACAAGACCATAACATATTTCCTCTGCCAACACTTCAAATAGGAACATATTATCTTTTAGTTAATGAGCTCTGAGTTAATCAGCTTGTTTGTCATTCTCCTTCTGTTTTTGCCTCTCAAACAAAAGACCCCTGAAAGCATTTTTCTCCCTCAGGCTGTAGAAAGTAATTCTGACTTTAAATTTTTTTTAAATCAATGAAATCTATTTTGTTTTCTTTTCGCCTTCCCATCCTTTTAAAAAACAAAAACCTTGTTACACATACATATATGCATATAAATACACATACATATATATGTATACACATATGTGTATGTAAATATACATATATATGTGTGTATACACGCACACACACATATACACAGTCTTTACCCTGAGTCTGGCCAGAGATGGGTAGCATGCTTCATTTTGAGGACTCTGGAATTCTAATTGATCATCATTCAGAATTCTTAAGTCTTTCAAAGTTTTGTTGTTTTGGATAAATTGTTTTCTTGGTTCCATTCACTTTGAATAAATTCTTACAAGTGTTCCCTTACAAGAAATCCAATGGTTTCTCTGAAGCCGTTATCATTTCTTATAGCACAATAATATTCTCTCACATTCATATGCCATAATTTTGTTCAACCATCCCCCAATTGATGGTCACCCCCCCTTGTCTGTAGTTCTTTGCCACCACAAAAAGAGATGCTATGAATATTTTTTTGTTTATAAGGATTCTTTTCCTTTTAAAAAATTGCTATGGGGATATTAATCGAGTAGTGGCATTATTACTGGATCAAAAAGATTGCATAATTTAATAACTTTTTGGACAGAGCCAAATTGTTTTCCAGGAGGGCTGGACCAATCAATATATTTACCAACAATGCATTAATATACTTATTTTCTCTCAACCATTCCAGATATTGGCTATTCTAAACTGATGGTTATGAAAGTAGAGCTTCAGATTTATTTATTTTACATTTCTCTATTAGTAATCTGGTGCATGATTTTTTTTTCATGGTGATAACTTTGATTTCTTTCTCTGAAAACTGTTTGTATATATCCTTAAACCATTTATCAATTCAGGGATGGCTTTTATTTTTATAAATTTAAATTAGATTTCCATATGTCTTAGCAATTAAACCTTTACTGATGAGACTTGCTATAAAGATTTTTTTCCTTCATAATTCACTTGTTTCCCTTCTAACTTTAGATGTATTTTCTTTATTTGTGCAAAATTTAAAAAAAGTTATATAATCAAAATTGTCTATTTTAATCTTTTGTGATTTTTATGATCTCTTCCCCTACTCATATCTTAAGTTATCAATTTATTATTTATCAAGTCCTGCAAAAGTATCTCCTTGATAATTTGTTTGTTATGGCATTAAATGAGTAAATTAATTCTGTAGTACTGTCATTTTTACTATATTGGCATGGTCTTATCATAAGCAATTTAATTGTTCTTTATTTCTTTAAGGAGCAATTAGTAGATGAATCTATACAGGTCTTTTGTGGGCTTTGGGAAGTTGATGCTCAGATATTTTATGCCCTTTGTAGTTATTTGGAATAAGAAGTTCTTTTCTACTATTGCTTCTTGTGTTTTGTTATTTAGAAGTTCTGTTGATTTTTGAAGATTTGTTTTGTAGCCTATAGTTTTGCTAAATTGTTTCAATTAGCAGCTTTTCTGATTATTGGGAGTTTTCCAAGTAAATCATATCATCAGAGGTAATGCTATTTCCTCTTTGCCTATTTTTATTCTTTTCATTTTTACTATCTTACTGCTATTGCTAGTATTTCTAAAACTATATCAAATAATAATGGAGACAGTGAGCATCTTTTTGTTTTTATTGTCTGTAAAGGAGATAAACTATTTCTGCCTTTTTACATTTGTTTGCAATATCTCTGTGCCCAGTACATTGTCAGTTCTTGCAAACATTCTATGTAGTGCAGAAAAATATGTAAATTCTTTTGTTATAACATTTAGAAAATTCTGTAGGTCCAAAATTAAGAAGGAACTATTGAATTCTCTTGTCATGATTTATTACTATCTATATCTTTTTGAAACTCAAATAATAATCCCTTTTTGAATTTAGATGTTAAGGAACATATAATATAAATAAATATATTTATTTCTTATAATACTTAGTTGTCTATGGTTTCTTTGCTATCCTTTAAAAATTTTTTGAATGTTTAGTTTTTGCCCAATCAGATAGCATGATTGTACCTAATGGTAGGTGTGGGTATCAGTTTACAATTGACCTGGCTTCACCCAGATGATGCTTGTAACCTAAAGAAATCTGGAGTCATTTTCTTCCATCTGCCTTAATATTCCATTGCAGCTATTTCTGATGTATTGTTTGCAGTGTCAGATGTTGTAGCAATAGCTTCAACACAATTCAAGTTAGAAGGAAGAACTAAGAGAAAAGAAACTGAAATAAATATGTAGAAATAGCAGCTGTTTCCCAATGTAGAAATGGTCACAAGATATCTATTAGATAATTTTCAGAAAGATATTTAAAAAATATTTTCAAATTATTAAAAAATTTCAATTATTTCTGAAAAACAAGGTATTGACAACTATACAAGAATGTTAAAAGTTGCTATTAACAAAATAAATAACAATTGCACAACTCCAAGGTTCTACCTTAAAACTATCAGATTGGCAGATGACAAAGGAGGAAAATAGCAATTATTGGGGGAGATGTGCTAGGACAGGCACAATAAGGCATAATTATTGGTTGAAATTGCTTTAGGAAAGCCATTTGGAACTCTTCCACAAAATATTTTTCGAAAATGCTCATATCCTTTATCTCAGATGCATCAGTGCTAGGCAAAGAGGTCAATGACAGAGGAAAAGGACCTCTATGTATAAAAATTATCTATAACAGTATTTTTTGTTGTATAAAAATCTAAAGGAGAGCAGCTAGATGGCACAGTGGATAGAGCACTGACCCTGTCGTCAGGAGGACCTGGGTTCAAATGTGGCCTCAGACACTTAACAGTTCTTCAGGGTTGACATCCCTTGTATTTTGGGAAGGCTAATCCTAGGGAGCTGATTTTTCAGGATTTGGGTTCCTTAGTACAGTGCTGGAAATCTGAGGGCAATGATTCAAATCTAGGAAACTGAGATTCATGGATCTTAAGTGATCTGCTCAAATTTGGATAGGCTCAAGGTAAGATTTGAATTTCTGATTCCAAAACCAGTGTACCACACTACAAATATTTGAGGAATCTAAGGACCATTGATAGATGACTGGCAAAAATAAATTTTTGGTTTTAATTTGTAAGATTAACCTTTATTTTCTTTGATTAACAAGATTTTGTATCCTTTTTTAATTTTTAAAAGAATTTTTTTGGATTTTAAAAAAAAATTATAACTTTTTATTGACAGAACCCATGCCTGGGTAATTTTTTTACAACATTATCCCTTGCACTCATTTCTGTTCTGACTTTTCCCTTCCCTCCCTCTACCCCCTCCCCCAAATGGCAAGCAGTCCTATACATGTTAAATATGTTACAGTATATCCTAGATACAATATATGTGTGCAGAACCAAACAGTTCTCTTGTTGCACAGGAAGCATTGGATTCAGAAGGTAAAAATAATCTGGGAAGAAAAACAAAAGTGCAAGTAGTCTACATTCATTTTCTAGTGATCCTACTCTGGGTGTAGCTGCTTCTATCCATCACTGATCAATTGAAACTGAGTTAGATCTTCTCTTTGTCGAAGAAATGCACTTCCATCAGAATACATCCTCATACAGTATTCTTGTTGATGTATATAATGATCTCCTGTTTTTGCTCATTTCACTTAGCATGTTCATGTAAGTCTCTTCAAGCCTCTCTGTATTCCTCCTGCTGGTCATTTCTTTCTTAATATTCCATAACATTCATATACCACAATTTACCCAACCATTCTTTAATTGATGGGCATCCAGTTTCTAGCTACTACCACTGCTGCCACAAACATTTTGGCACATACAGGTTCCTTTCCCTTCTTTAGTATCTCTTTGGGGTATAAGCCCAGTAGTGTACTGCTGGATCAAAGGGTATGCACAGTTTGATAACTTTTTGGGCATAATTCCAGACTGCTCTTCAGAATGATTGTATTTGCTCACAACTTGACCAACAATGCATTATTGTCCCAGTTTTCCCACATCCCCTCCAACATTCATCATTATTTTTTTCTGTCATCTTAGCCAATCTAACAAGTGTGTAGTGGTATCTCAGAGTTGTCTTAATTTGCATTTCTCTAATCAATAGTGATTTGGAACAGTCTTTCATATGAGTGGAAATAGTTTCAATTTCATCATCTGAAAATTGTCTGTTCATATCCTTTGACCATTTATCGATTGGAGAATGACTTGATTTCTTATAAATTAGAGTCAATTCTCTATATATTTTGGAAATGAGGCCTTTATCAGAACCTTTAACTGTGCAGATGTTTTTCCAGTTTGTTGCTTCCCTTCTAATCTTGTTTGCATTCGTTTTGTTTGTACAAAGGCTTTTTAATTTGATATAATCAAAATTTTCTATTTTGTGATCAATAATGATCTCTAGTTCACCTTTGGTTACAAATTTCTTCCTCCTCCACAAGTCTGAGAGGTAAACTATCCTATATTCCTCTAATTTATTTATAATCTCATTCTTTATGCCTTAATCATGGACCCATTTTGATCTTTTCTTGGTGTACGGTGTTAAGTGTGGGTCAATGCCTAGTTTCTGCCATACTAATTTCCAGTTATCCCAGCAGTTTTTGTCAAATAATGAATTCTTATCCCAAAGTTAGGATCTTTGGGTTTGTCAAACACTTGATTGCTATAGTTGACTATTTTGTCTTGTGAACCTAACCTATCCCACTGATCAACTAATCTATTTCTTAGCCAATACCAAATGGTTTTGGTGACTGCTGCTTTATAATATCGTTTTAGCTCAGGTACAGCTAGTCCACCTTCATTTGATTTTTTTTCATTAATTCCCTTGAGATTCTCACCCTTTTGTCCTTACATATGAACTTGTTATTTTTTCTAGATCATTAAAATATTTTCCTGGGAGTCTGATTGGTATAGCACTAAATAAATAGTTTAGGGAGTATTGTCATCTTTATTATATTCGCTTGGCCTATCCAAGAGCACTCAATATTTTTCTAATTATTTAAATCTGACTTTATTTGTGTGGAAAGTGTTTTGTAATTTTGCTCATATGGTTCCTGACTTTCCTTTGGTAGATAGATTCCCAAATATCTTATGCTATCAACAGTTATTTTGAATGGAATTTTTCTTTGTATCTCTTGCTGTTGGATTTTGTTGGTGATGTTTTTAAAAAGAATTTTAAAAGATATTTTCCCCCAATTACATTTAAACAATTTTTTACTATTGTTTTTAAAACTTTAAGTTCCAGATTCTCTCCCTTATCCCCTCATAAGAAATCATATTAAACCTTATTATCATAAGCAGAAGTACAAATACGATTCATATTTCAGTACTTATTTATTCAAATAACCTATTAAAGTGCTATTGAACATATTCAGTACTTAATGAAAGAATTCAGTTGAATTGAATCCATTCCTCAATGTTGACTTCTTTAGCTTAGTGCCTGGTTCCTGAACTGGGTGGTTTGAGTTTACTTTTAAGCTTGGAGTTTTGGAGTGGGCTTGTTAAATTTAGGCGCCTCCCCTGCCTTATCCCTCTGTTCTTCCTTTTTCATAGACTCTGATCACTGCATTGGGACAGACAATCTACACTGTGGCATCCGTCATGACCTTGCTGTTTCTGCTGATGTTCATCTTTGCCATCTTAGGCTTTTGTCTTTTTGGCTCCAGTGATGGGGGTGATGTGAATAACTGGGGAAACCTGGCCTCGGCCTTCTTCACCCTATTCAGCTTGACTACGGTAACTGTGTGTGAAGTTTTTTTCAAGGGCACTGAGATCTGAAGCAGGGAAGAGAACCCCTGCTTGCTAGATGAAGTCAGCCTTTAGAATCTCTCTGCCTCCTCCTGGTTCTCTAGTGCCCTCATGTTGCCCAAAGCAGTATCCTACTTAAGCCCATTATCCTTTGGATAACCAACACCCAAAACTCCAATACCCCAGCCTCAAGGTCTTTCCTTACTATTTATTCCCATGCTTCTGGCCCCTCATCTATTATGAATCTCATATATGAGCATTCATATTAATTTTAATTCATGCTTTGCTATTTAATGGCAATAAGTGATTTGATGTCATGTTTTTCCAGAGGCACATTGTCCCTTTCTGAATAACACATTGGATAGAATGCAATTAACATTTATTAAGCTCCTTCTTATTTGCAGAACACTGCTAGACTTAAAAGAGCAGAGGATTTTGATATTCAGAGTTTAAATAAGAAAAGCTCTCTGCTTTCTTGGAGAATAAGACATCAGTACAGATGTCTGTAATATTACACAATATATTACCACATGAAATATTAATATTACATGAAAAAATAAATTATATTGAATATTATTTGAATATAATATTACAATATGAAAAAAATCATTAGAAAAACACAAAACAAAATTTTTTGTAATGGGAGGGAAAAATCTTATGGCCAGAGGAGATTAAGCAAATTTCTCAGAGATAACATTTGAATTGGACTTCAATGGGTGAGTGAGTAAGAATTTAACAAGAGGAGTGAAGGAGAGAGAGAGCCTCAGGTACTTCTGTTTAGTATCTGTAAGTGGGAATTTAACATACTGAGGTAGTTGGGGAAGGTGTGATAGGCCTTTCCTCCTTGCTTCATTTTATCACTCTCTTAGCACCCAGTTTCTTTCTTTTGAGAATATTGAAGTGAGAGGTAGAGACAAAAACAAAAACCAATTGGGGGAACAGAATTAATGTGTTAACCTGAAACATGTCTGAGGTAGCTCTCACAGACTTATTAACCTCACATGCTGGATAGGCATTTATACGATATGTGAAATATATGAAAAACTGTCATAAATATGCACTATCAGCATAATCACCTTGGATCTTATTATAGACAAAATCTTTCAAATGCAGAGTTGTGTTATGAAAATGATATTTTCCTTCACTGTCCTGATTCATAGTGGGGGAAAATATTTTAATTTTAAGAGGATCTGGGTTCAACTGGCTTCTGAAATTTGCTCTCTGTATACCTGGTATAGTCATTTACTTCCTTGGACCTCACTTTACTAACCTGCAAATTGAAGGAACTGGATTAGATAGCTTCTGAAATATCTTCTAGCTCTGGCTCTGTGATCCCATATATTAGGTTGTCAAAAAAAAAAAAGTTCTCAAAAAAGAATCAATTAATTTCTTATAATTGAAAAAAAGTAACTGCATACTAAATTACTTTTTTTAGGAAGGAAAATAAATGTTCCCATCATAGTTTCCAAAAGGTTGGTACTTTTGGTCTTACTTCTTAAAGGTATTTGATGTCAGTTGATCCCTGAGGTCAGCTAGTGTTCTTAAGACAATTTCTCTTTGACTATTGAGACACTTTAGGAAGGTTACTGCATTTCACCTCAAGAGTATAGTGGCACAGTAGATGGCACGGTGAAGCATTGAACTTGGAGTCAGAGGAGTTGAATCCAAATTCCACCCTCTGGGAAAATTTAATTCTCCTGAAATCTTAGTACTTAATTCCCAGAATGTAGCAACCAACAGATTTGTATGCTGTAGAGAAAATTAGAGCAGAAAATTCAATTGATTCAAATAATTATTATTAGAAACTTTTTTTCCCATTCCACTAAATGTTTTATCTTTAGTTCTAGATGACCCCAGGGAATGTCTTTTTCTATGAACAAAAGACATGTATATATAGACTCAGAGGCAGGGAACCAGAAGCCAAGAGTTTTTGAAAAAGCTTTTAGAAACTCCTCTGGCTCTGGGATTATAGGATTCTGTCCTTCCTTCCAGGTGGATGGCTGGACAGATCTACAGCAAGACCTGGATGAGCGAGAGTTTGCTCTGAGCAGAGCTTTTACCATTTTCTTCATCTTGCTGGGCTCCTTTGTGTTCCTCAGTATGTTTGTTGGTGTCATGATCATTCACACAGAGGTAAGTTCTAATCCTGCCATCTATTTTAGAGAATACTAGGGAGTGGAGGAGTGGGAACTTGGATAGTAGGCAGAGAACACAGATTCTGTCTGGAACACTCACATAGATGCTTAAACTGAGAAAGAAATTAGGGGCGAGAGATACTTGAAATATGGAGTGAGTTGGTGAGATACTTGAAGGTGTGAAAAGATTATCTTAGTAAGGGGATGCTCTTTTTCTAAGGCACTTAGTTCTTTCTTTCTCTGAAAGAGGTTGGGGAAGGATAGGGAATAGCCTTGCAGACCTGAAGTCTATAACAGACCTATAGTTGTTGCTATTTGGCCCATGATGGGATGAAAAATTTTTTGGACAGTGTACAACTATCTTTTTTTCCAATCGAAATCTCCTCTCCCTTCTTGGTATAGTGTGAGATGCAAGGTACTGAGGGCCTGGACAGTAAAGAAAGCTTTGGGTGACTCCTACCTCCTTCATTTCTGAAAGAGTAAGTAATTGAGTAAACATTCTGTTACACAGTATGTTTAAGGAATGGAATTTTCAGCTTAGTATGAGATAATTTTGGCTAGAATTAGTATACACAGTAAGCACATTTATTGCAAAATGGAGGTTGATCTTAGAAACCAAAGTCTAACATTTTGATTCTAAAAACTGGGAAGCTAAGATTCTAAGGTGACAACTGAAAGTCTCACACTGAATTAGTAGCAAAGCTGAGATTAAAATCAAGACAGTGCTAAAGGTGGAGTCATGATGGTAGAGTAAAGTTCTCCTGAACTCTTCCTCCAAACCTCTTCAAATACCTTTAAATAATGATTCTAAATAAATTTTAGAGTGTGGAAACCTGAAAAAAGATGGAGTGAAACAATTTCCGAGCCTAGCACACCTTAGAAGGTTGGCAGAAAAGGTCTGTAGTGTGAGAATGAGACTGAAGTGTAGTCCAGTCCAGGCTGCAATAGCACAGTCTTGCCTCAGAAGATCAGGAATAAGCCTTGAGAAGACTGAATTAGCGGCTGAAGTGGCTGTTTCTATACCTCCCAGTCTACTGACACCGGAGATTACCAAGAGGTTCAGCAGGAAAAGAATATTGCACCAAGATGAGAGAGAAACGCAGCCCATCACAGGTTATGCCAGCCCAGCAAACCAGGAATAGGCATTGAAAGACACTGAATCAGTAGGGCAGCAACAGTAGTGGTGGTGGTGGCTTCTAGAGGTCTCACCCTACAGACAGTAAGGGAGTTGGACAACTGGTCAGAAGGAAATGACAGTCGTCTCCTTGCTAGCACTGATGTAGGACTTTGTTACTTTGCCCAAAATCAGATCCTGGACTTAGTCTTGGCTCACAGTCCCAGGATGAGGAGGAGCAATATCACAGCAGAGCTTGTAGCTACAATGGAGTGCAGACCCTCCTCACCATTCTAGGGCAGAAAAGAATGCTTGTGGTCACTGACAGACCACAGGACAGGCAGGAGAGTAGTGAATACACTTCTCCTTGGATCATACTGCAGTGGGAGAGCAGGTTCAATAATTAAAAATTTCCAAGAGACACGGCCTTGTTTCTCTGAGGTAGGGCTTTATTATTATAAAAACAATCAGCATCAGGAAACAATCTGGTCTAAGAGAGTTTGCTGATATTTATAAGACAAGGATTGTCTCCTCTTAAGGGAGGTGACTTTTCAATCATTGGTTGGAACTAACAAGGCTCTGGTGGGATTCCAGACCCTGAAACACTCAGCGCAACCCAAATTTTCTACACTTGGCAATAACATCCTATTTTTTTGTTCCCTGTAATCAGCTGGACATGCAGAAACTAACAAAGGTCTCATTGTGACCATTTCAATACCACTAGGGAAGAACTGAAAACTTATAGGTCTCTAGAAGGATCTCTGAAAATAGCTGTATAAAACCCTGAAGCTTGGGATATTGCACCCTCCACCCTGGAAACAGAGTATTACTTTAACAAAGAGTTAAAAGTCAAGTAATGAGCTGGAAAAAAGAGCACACAACAGAAAAAAGATTCTGATCATACAAAGACATAGTGACCAGGAAGATCAAAATACACAACGAATGTAAGGGAATGTTATTGTTCTATAAGAAATGATGAGCAGGCTGATTTTAAAAAATCCTGGAAAGACTTACATGAACTTATATACTAAGTTAAGTGAGTAGAGCCAAAAGAACATTGTACGCAACAGCAATAAGATTATATGATGATCAACTGTGATGGGTTTGACTCTTTTCAACAATGAGGTGATTCAAGGCAACTCTAATAGACTTGGGATGAAAAGAACCATCTGCATCCAGAGAGATAACTATGGATATTGAATGTGGATCAAAGTATAGTATTTTCATTTTTTAAATTGTTGTTTTTGGTTGTTTGCTTGTTTTTTATTCTCATTTTTTCCCTTTTTGATTTGATTTTTCTTGCTCAGAATGACAAATATGGAAATATGTTTAGAAGAATTGCACATGTTTAACCTATATTGGATTATTTGCTATTTTGGTGTCAGAAGAGGGGAGAAGAAAAGGAGAAAAATTTGGAATACGAGATTTTGCAAAGGTGAATGTTGAAAACCACTTTGTTTATATATGGAAAAAATAAAAAGCTATTAAATATAAAATAAAATGACAACTTCTATAAAAAGAGATCAAAGTACACACTTAGAAGATAATAAGAAAGACAAATCTTCTACATCCAAAACTTCCAAGAAAAATAAGAATTGATCTCAAGCCATCAAGAACTCAAAAGGGATTTTGAAAATCAAATAAGAGAAGTAGAAGGAAAATTGGGAAGAAAAATGAGAATGATGCAAAAGGAAATATAAAAAGTGAATGAGGAGAACATTATCTTAAAAAGTAAAATTGGCCAAAAGAAAAAGGAGGAACAGAAAATTACTGAGGAAAATAATTCCTTAAAAATTATATTCAAGAAACAATAAAATGAAACCAAAAGAATGTGAGATATTTCACTGGAAAAAAAACAACTGACCTGGAAAATAGATCCAGAAGAGATAATTTTAAAATTATTGGACTATCCAAAATCCATGATCAATAAAAGAGTCTAAACATCATCTTTCAAAGGAATTATCAAGAAAAACTATCCTGATACTTTAAAATCAGAGGGAAAAAGAGAAATTGAAAGACTATCAATTGCTTCCTGAAAGAGTGCTCAAGATGAAAACTCTCAGGATATTGTAGCCAAATTCTAGATTTCCCACGTCAAAGAGAAAATATTGCAAGCAGCCAGAAAGAAACAATTCAAGTATGGTAGAGCTACAGTCAGGATAAAAAAAAAATCTAACAGCTTCTACATTAAAGAATCAGAAGGCTTGGAATATCATATTCCAGAGAGCAAAAGAGCTAGGATTTCAATCAAGAATCTCCTACCCAGAAAAACTGAGATAATCCTTAAGGGGGAAAGATGGATATTCAATTAGTTAGAGAACTTTCAAGTATTATAATGAAAAAACCAGTCCTAAATTGAAAATTTGACTTTCAAATATAGGACTTAGGAGAAGCATTAATTAGGGAGTAATTTGGAAAGGAAAATCATAAAGGACTTAATAAGGTTAATCTGTTTACATTCTACAGGGGAGGATGATATTTGTAACTCATAAAAGCTTTTTCATTATTAAGTCAGTTAGAAGGAATACATATAAACAGAGGGCACAGGTGTGAGTTGAATCAAAGGGATAATATCTAAAAATAAAATTAAGAGGTGGGAGAGGAATGTACTGGGATAAGGAGAAAGGGGAAGGTAGAATGGTATAAATTATCTGCCATATAAGAGGCAAGAAAAAGCTTATATAGTGAAGGGGAAGAGGGGGAAGAAAGAGGAAGTGTATGAACCTTACTCCCATAAGAATTGGCTCAAAGAGAGAACAACATACATACTCAATTGGATACAGAAATCTAATTTACCTTGCAGGAAAGTAGCAGAGTAAGGAAATTTGAGAAGGGGGGAAGATGATAGGAGGGAGGGCATATTGGGGGAGGAGTAGTCAGAAGCAAAATTCTTTTGAGGAGGGACAGGGTGAAGGGAGAGAGAATAGAATAAAAAGAAGGAATACAGTTAGCAATAGTTTTAATGAAAGAATTTTGAAGCAAGTTTTTCTAAGGGTCTTATTTCTCAAAAATATAGAGAACAGAGTCAAAATTATAGAAAATAAGAACCATTCCCCAGTAGATAAATGATCAAAAGATAAACAGTTTTCAGATGAAATAATTAAGCTCTTGATAGTCATATAGGAAAAATACTTTTAACCCACTGTTGATTGGAGAAATGAAAATTAAAACCACTCTTAAATAGTATCTTATACTGATTAGATTGTCTAATAGGCCAGAAAAGGAAAATGACAAATGTTGGAGGGAATGTAGAAAAAATGAGAGATTAATGCATTAATGCATCTGATTCAACCATTCCACAGAGCAATTTGCAACTATGCCCAAAGAGATATAAAAACCATGCGTACTCTTTGACACAACAATACCACAACAATACAATATACTCCAATACCAAGGAATATATTCCAAAAGAGATTTTTAAAATAGCACTTATATATACAAAAATATTTGTAGCAGCTCTCAGGGCAAAAAAATTGGAAATTGAGGGGACTCTATCAATTGCAAAATGGCTGAATAAATTGTGGCATGTGATAAAAATGGAATGCTATTGTGCCATAAAAAATAATGAGCAAGATGCTCTCAGAAAATCTTGGAAAGATTTCCATGAACTCATGCAAAGTTAAATGTACTGTGTACAAAGTAACAGCAATATAGTAAGATGATCAGTTGTGAATGACTTGACTATTCTCAGACAATTCTGAAGGATTTATGATGAAAAAGACTATCCATATCCAAAGAAAGAACTGATTGTGTTTGAATGAAGACTGAAGCATTTAAAAAAACTTTTTCTTGAGTTTATTTTTTTGGGGGTGGGGTGGAATCTATGTTTTCTTTCACAACATGACTTTTATGAAAAAAAAAAAAAACTTCAGTGCTAAATTTCTTCCATTGTATCAAAGCTGCCTTCCTCTGACTTACCAATTTTTAAAAATTCAGTATATACTAATCAGTGAGGTATACACCTGGTAGAGAACAGGCATAAGAAGAGTGAAGCATTAGAGTAGCAACCAGGAGAAAAGGAAATAAGAAGTGTCAAAAATGTACCATCTTTAGAGGCAGAGATCACTAGAATTTTTATCAGGGAGCAGAGAGGAGTGGAATAGGCATTTCTTTCCCTAAACCTTTCTATAATCACAGCAGGTTCATGACTTTAGATTGCCTTTATCTTACAAAGGCCATTGTCATACCATGGTGAAAAGTATTTTGTATTTGGAGATTGAAGAACTAAGTTTAGATCTCAGCTCTTCAGCAAAGTTCACAGTCAACAGACAAAGCATCAAACTCCTTTGTGTGGGGTACTGTCCTGAGTACTGAGAATCAAAGGTAAAACAAAAATTCAGTCCTGTCCTCTAGGTGCTTATCATCTGTGTCAACTTAGATAATTAACTTCCTCTTTCAGAACCTCAGTTTCCTCATACAAAAAGGATGGAGCTACTTGCTCTTTAAGTTCCCTTCCAGATTTAAAATTTTATTATCTAATGATAGAATCTGTTCTTGGTCTGATTAGGATTCGATCAAGAAATTTGAAAAGGAATTGGCAAATGAGCGACATATGGCTGTTTTACAAGAGAAGCAAAATATCTTGAGGAAGCAGCAGGCAGAAGTCAACAGACTCATGCAGAAAGGGGTATGTAATATCGATGGAAGTTGAAACCAGATTAGATGGTATTGTCTGAGGATGGCCTCGGTGGAAAAACAATATGGGAAAAGTTTGTGGCATATAATTTTAACCTGGCTATCTACATGAGCAATTTTTTTCTCCATTTTTTAAAATCAGTGGCAGTTAGAGACAATTTTGAATATCTAGAATAATAATGTTAATACTACTTTTTAAAAAAATTACAAAGGTCATAGGATTATAGAATCTCAAAGTTGAAAGTGTCCTCAAATTCCACCTAGTCCAATCCATATGTGTATAGGAATCTCTTGTATATTCTCTGAGTGAATTTAGAAGCTGAAGAGTTGAGAGGGCTCTTGTCTAGTCCCTCTTATCAATTTGATAATTATTTTTATGTAATCTATAACAGTCTGTACTTAAAAAACTTGGGGGGAGAGGGGAAATGAAGAATTTGCTAACTTTTGTGCTTAGTTGATGTCATTGTTGAACAGTTCTAACTATTAACTTGTTTTTTTTCTCATATTCAGCCTTTTAGAATCCTTACAAAGTGATGTCAGTTGCCTAATTTAGCATAGTACTTAGCAAATTCTCTAGCTCACTAATGTATTTAAGTACTCAATGGAGTTCACACTTTTGGGGGATTCACAAGTCAATATTCAGTATGAGATTCACAAGTCAGAAACCCATAATCCCACTCTCAGATCCCATAATCCCACTCTCTCAGAGGAGGAGTCAACTTTTGGGAGATCATATATAAGGAGCTTCAGTCAGTTAGTTAGTTTGGAAGATTGACAGAGAGGGGAGCACTCTGGGAGATTGAGAGCCAGAAGCCCTCTCTCGGAGGCAAGACAGATTCATTCCAACTTTCACCTTGGTGCTGGCTGGAGACCTTTGGAAGAAGACAAGCCAAAGCTGGCAGAGGCAAAAGATTAGCAGCAAGAGGAACCAAGCAGAGAGATAGGTCACTAAGAAAACTAACTGGGCTATTTTGGAGGAAGCAATAAAAGATCTGAACTTTTAACACCTGGCTGCATTTAGAGTGATTATTACTCTGAACTGAAACTAAGGCTGCCTCCAGAAAACTTCTCCAAGAAACCTGCTCCCATTATATTTTAAAGAAGAGAACACCACATTTTGGTACCCTGAATGTGGGACTGACAGGCCCCTCAGTGGATTTCAGTGGAAGAGCCTCTGATCCTGATTTCAGTGGAAAAGCCTCTGATCCTGGATCGAGTGGAAAAGTGTCCTCAACCCAGAAATTAGGGTGAGTACAACAAAGAAATTTTGTTAAAAGAGTTAAAGTAGAATTTCAGTGAAGATGGGACAGATGGTTAGAAAACAGCCTTCTGTTTCTGTTAAAGGAAAATATTTAGAGAACATTGTCAAGATTATGAAAAGCCAAGGTTTGATTATAATTTTGCAGCAGATCGATCACTGAACTTTAAGAAACTGTAAAGCACATATGTCCTTGTTTCTCTATGGAGAAAGAATTAGATCTAGAGGAGTGGAAATTAGTAGGAGAGAATCTTTGTCAATTCTATAATAAAAATGGACCTGACTCAATTTCCAAAGGCATACTTAATACATATAATTTAATACAACTGGCATTAGGAAATTTTATAAGTGTTAAAATAAGGAAAAAGAAGAAAGAGCAAGAAGGGGAAGTGCCAATTAAACTAGGTGAAAAGCAGGAAGAATCAGATAAGGATGGAGTTAAGTACAATTCTGAGTGTGATACTTCATAGCAGGAGAAATTAGATCATTCCACATCTCAAGACCCTCCCTCCTCAATGAACCCTTCATGGGTGGAGGAAGAAGGGGGAGGGAGAGAGGCAAAAACACAATCAGCATCTCCTGTGAAGCAGAATATGACAAGATTAGAAAAAGCATTAATTAAGGCAAAAAATGAAGGAGAAGATATATCTGATTTTATAAATGCATATCCTGTGATTGAAAAGCTCGACTCTTCAGGTCAATAAGAGAGAAAATACACTCCTTTTAATTTGGAAAAAATTAAAGATTTGAAAAAGGGTTGCACTCTTTGTGGGGTTACATCCTCTATGTTAAGCTGTTACTAGATAATTTGCCTTATGAAATCTTAACCCCGAATGATTGGAAATCCATAGCAAAGACATGTTTAGAACCTGGACAAAATTTATTGTGGCTTTCGGAGTTTCATGAATTATATAGGATTCAAGCCCAATGCAATAGGCAAACAGGAGCTATTGGACAAATCACTTTTGACCAACTAGCTGGTGAAAGTCAGTATGGAGAGAATTCAGAACAGATTTATTATCCCATACTAGTGTATGAGCAAATTTCTAAGGCTGCAATAAAAGCTTGGAGTTCTCTCCCAGGACAGAAAGATGAAAGTAAAGCCTTCACAAAAATAGAGCAAGGTCCCAATGAACCTTTTGCTGATTTTGTGGGACATTTGCAAACAACTGTAATAAGAACCTTGGGAGATAATGTAGCTACAGAAATAATGACTAGACATCTGGCTAAGGAAAATGCCAATGAGGTTTGCAAAAGGATTATATAAGGACTAGACAAAGATGCTCCTTTAGAAGAGATCATAAGACGCTGTGCCACAGTGGGCACAAATGCTTATTATACTCAGACTATGATAAACATGGAAAGACAAGGTCCTTCTTGGCAAAGGAATTGTAGAGAAACTCGTAGATGTTTTCAGTGTGGAAAAGTTGGACATCTTAGAGCTCCAGAAAACCTCCCCAAGAAATCTGATCAGAGAGAACCATTATATTTTAAAGAAGAGAACACCACATCAGCCAATATGTTCAAATCTGGTCTCAGACATGTATTAGTTGTGTGGACTTGGGCAAGTCAATTAATCTTGTTTGCCTCAGTTTTCTCATCTGTAAAATGAGCTGAAGAAGGAAATGGCAAACTCTCCAGTATCTTTGCCAAGAAAACCCCAAATGGAATAAAAAAGATCTAATTAAATGTAGTATTCTTCTCTTCTCTAGAATATAATGTTCTCTGGGAGCAGATTTCTCAAGGAGCTTCTAGAGGCAGCCTTCGTTTCAGTTCAAAGTAATAATCACCTCAAATGCAGCCAGCTGTTAAAAGTTCAGTCCTTTATTGTCTCTTCCAAATAGCCCTGTTAGTTTTCCTAGAGGCCTATCTCCCTCCTTGGTTCCAAGAGCTCTTGCAGCTTGTTCTTTAGCTCTTCGAGCTTCTGCCTCTAGCTCAACTCTGACTCCTGGCTTCTCAATCTCCCCAAATGAGTCCTGGCTGAGGCTCCAAGAGCTTCTTATATATGACCTCTTAAAGGTGTGAACTCAAAGGTTGACTTCTCCTCCACTGAACTTGTGAATCTCATACTGAATCCTAACTTATGAATCTTGAATGCTAATGTGTGAACTAATGTGTGAACTCTTAAAGGTGTGAAAGGTGTGAACTCTGAACTAGAGAACTGCTAAGCATAATGCTAAAATTAGACAACTGATATCACTTTGTAAGAATCCTAACATCTCCCACTTTCTTTTGATTTAGAACATAAGGTGATCATGACCTCCCTGACTCCTCAAGGAGGTGAGAACCCCCCAAAAGAAGGTGATCATATCTTCCCTGACTGCTCAAAAAAGGAGTGAAAACACCATAAAAAGAAGGTGGTCACACCCTCCCTGACTTCTCAGGAAGGGAGATGAAAACACCAAAGGAAATGGGAAATCAAATCAGATTAGTGGGTTTCTGAAGGGGCTCACTTGAAACAGGTATACATAAATCCATCAATGTAGGAGGTATTACACATAATTACATAAATTATATAAGCACATAGAAATATAACACAGGCTGGTAGTGATGAAACAAATAACATGAATCAACATGAGAATTTATACATGTCCATGAGTCCTAGAAATAGTCCAAACGGAATCCATTGTCCATTAGTTCATGTGCCAGGAATCCAATAATTCCTGCAAGTTTTGAAGTCCTGCAATAGTCTCATCTTGTGTTAGGGAATCCAATGATTCCTGCTGGTTTTCAAGTCCTGCAACAGTCTTTATCAACAATTTTTCATCTCAAGGAATCCAAGGATTCCTGCTGGTTTTCAAGTCCTGCAACAATCTTATTATCAGCCATGCTCTTTCAGTGTCAGATGTTTCTTAGATCTTCTCCTTTGTTTTGAGGTTTTTCTCCTTTTCTGTCTCTTTCCAGATGCTCATTGCCACCCATCTGCTTCCTTCTCCATCTGTAGGAATTCAAGCAAACCCTTTCTCCCAAGCAGTTAACCTGTCTAATTCCCTTCTATTCACCACTTTCTAGATCTCTCCTCATCACCTGGCAATTATATTGAAGCTGTTTGCACTGGATACTGCCCTGTTGGTTTAAAAAGCCTTATTCTCCCCAGTTGTAATCCCTTTCTGCTATCTGATTGCTTTTTTGCTGGTTGATCACATTAGAGTCCTGACCTTCTAAAGACTCTCTGGGTGTAAACTCAGCTGTCATCATGCCCCACCTGTCTTTTGATTGAAGTCTTGGAGCTGGGCCCTGACTCTCATTTCCCTGGGTCAATCTCCATTCTGAAGCCCTGTGGAAGCCTCGGTTGTATTTTGGACATGGGGTTTTGGGTTTTATTCTCTCACCCTCCCTTCTCACTCTATCTCCATATCTACATTGAGCTCTTAGATGTCCAACTTTTCCACATTGAAAGCATCGATGAGTTTCTCTAGAAGTCCTTTGCCAAGAGGGACCCTGTTTTCCCATGTTCATCATAGTCTGGGTATAATAAGCATTTATGCCCACTATAGCACAGTGTCTTATGATCTCCTCTAAAGGAGCATCTTTGTGTAGACCCCATATAATTCTTCTGCAAATCTCATTAGCATTTTCTTTAGCTAGATGTCTGGTCATTATTTCTGTAGTTGCATTTTTCTCCATTGGTTCTTGTTACAACTGCTTGTAAACATCCCACAAAATCTGCAAAGGATTCATTGGGACCTTGCTCTATTTTTGTGAAGACTTCCCCTTGATCTTTTCCTGGAACAGTACCCCAAGCTTTTATAGCCACAGTTGCTATCTGCTCATAAGCTGTTGTGGGGTTATTAATCTGTTCTGAATTCTCTCCATACTGACTTTCACCAGCTAGTTGGTCAAAAGCTATTTGTACATTACCTCCTGTTTGCCTATTTCATTGGGCTTAAATCCTACATAATTCATGATACTTCGAAAGCCAAAACATGTTTTGTCCAGGTTCTAAACATGTCCTAGCTATGGATTTCCAATCACTTGGGGTTAAGATTTCATAAGACAAATTATCTAGTAACATCTTAACATAAGATGATGTAGCCCCATAAAGAGTGCAACCCTTTTTCAGATCCTTAATTATTTCCAGATCAAAAGGAGTGTATCTTCTCCTTTTTTGACTTGAAGAGTCAAGCTCTTCAATCACAGAGTATGCATTTATAAAATCACATACATCCTGTCCTTCATTTTTTGCCTTAACTAATGCATTTTCTAATCTTGTTACAGGCTGCTTCATAGGAGGAGCTGATTGTGTTACTGCCTCTCCCCCGCCTCCTTCTTCTTTCACCCATGAAGGGTTAATTGAGGGTGGAGTGTCATGAGATGTGGAATGATCTAATTTCTCCTGTTGGGAATTTTTATCTGATTCTTCATCCTTTTTACCTAATTTATTTGGCACCTCTCCCTCCTGCTCTTTCTTCTTTTTCCTTATTCTAACACTTATATAATTTCCTAAAGCTAATTGTATTAAATTATATGTATTAAGTGTGTTTTTGGAAGTTGAGTCAGATCCATTTTTATTGTAGAATTGACAAAGTTCCTCTTCTACTAATTTCCACTTGTTTAGACCCAATACTTTTCCCATAGAGAACAAGGAGATAGGCACTGTACAGTTTCTAAAAGTTCAGTGATCTGCTCCCAAATTATAATCAAACCTTGGCTTTTCATAACATGACAATGCTCTCTACACATTTTCCTTGAACTGAAAAAGCAGGATGTTTTCTAATCATCTGTCTCATTTTAACTGAGATACTATTTTAGCTCTTTAACAAAGTTTCCTTGTTGTACTCACCCTAATTTCTGGGTTGAGGAGACTTTTTCACTGAGATCAGGATCAGAGGCTTTTCCACTGAAATCAGGATTGTGTCTTTCCCATGTTTGGGTGTCAAAATGTAGTGTTCTTCTCTTCTTTAGAATATAATATTCTCTGGGAGCAGATTTCTCGAGGGGCTTCTAGAGGCAGCCTTCATTTCAGTTCAAAGTAATAATCACCTCAAATGCAGCCAGCTGTTAAAAGTTCAGTCCTTTATTGTCTCTTCCAAAATAGCCCTATTAGTTTTCCTAGAGGCCTATCTCCCTCCTTGGTTCCAAGAGCTCTTGCAGCTTGTCCTTTAGCTCTTCCAGCTTCTGCCTCTAGCTCAGCTCTAACTCCTGGCTTCTCAATCTCCCCAACTGACTCCTGCCTGAGGCTCCAAGAGCTTCTTATATATGATCTCTTAAAGGTGTGAACTCAAAAGTTGACTACTCCTCCGAGAGTGGGACTGTGAGAGCTGTGACTTGTGAATCTCCTCCACTGAACTTGTGAATCTCATACTGAAATCTGACTTGTGAATCCCAAATGCTAATGTGTGAACTAATGTGTGAACTTTTAAAGGTTTGAAGGGTGTGAATTCTGAACTAGAGAACTGCTAAATTCGATGCTAAAATTAGACAACTGACATCACTTTGTAAGAATCCTAACAACTAAAATGGATAAAATAGATATCTATTTTTTACAAGAAAAAAACATAGCTTTTAATGCATTCATCCTTTTTCTTTTTTCTTCCCAAAACACTTAAAACAAGGATGTTCACAGTTAAACTTAAGACTAATCAATACATATCCTATTATAACTATAGTAGCTTACAGGCATGTCTGCTTTTTTTCAATCTGTAATTAAAATAGATATCTATTAAAATAGATAAGAAACTACATCTTACTAAAGGGTGCCATAAATAATGAAGCAATATCAATACTAAACATATATGAACTAAGTGGTATTGTATCTAAATTCCTTGAGAAGTTATGAGAGTTTCAAGAAGAAACAGACAACAAAACTATACTAGTGGGGGATCTCAACCGTTCTCTATCAGAACTAGATAAATTGAACTGCAAAACAAACAAGAAAGAAGTTAAGGAGGTAAAGAGAATTTTAGAAAAGTTAGGTATGATAGACCTTTGGAGAAAACTGAATGGGGACAGAAAGGAATATACTTTTTTCTTGGTAGTACATGGAATTTACATAAAAATTGACCATGTATCAGGACATAAAAACCTTCTAAAAGGCAGAAATAGAGAATGCATCTTTTTCAGATCATCATGTAATAAAAATTACATCATTTCAATAAAAAAGGACCATGGAAAAATGGACCAAAAATTAATTGGAAACTAAATTATCCTAAAGAACAAGTGAGTGAAATAACAAAGCATAGAAACAATTGAGAATGGCAATAAGACAACATACCAAAATTTATGGGATGCAGCCAAGGCAGTTCTTGGGAAATTTTAACTCTCTAAGATGCTTATTTGAATAAAATAGAGAAAGAGAAGATCAATGAATTGGATATGCAACTAAATAAAGTGAGAAAAAGAACAGATTAAAAACCCTAATTAAATACCAAATTTGAAATTCTGAAAATAAAATTCTGAGATTAATAAAAATGAAAGTAAGAAAACTATTGAACTAATAAACAAATCTAAGAATTGGTTTTATGAAAAAAACACAAGAAAATAGATAAATCTTTAGTTAATTTGATAGAAAAAGGAAAGAAGAAAGTCAAATTTCTACTATCAAAAATGAAAAGGGTGAACTTCCCACCAATGAAGAGGAAATTAGAGCAATAATTAGGAACTATTTTGTCCCACTGTGTGCCAATAAATCTGATAATCTAAGTGAAATGGATGCATACTTACAAAAATATAGATTGCTCAGATGAACAAATTAACAGGAAAAAATATTTAAATAGTCACATTTTAGAAAAAGAAATTGAACAAGTTATTAATCAGCTCCCTAAGAAGAAATCTTCAGGTCCAGATGGATTTACAAGTGAATTCTACCAAATGTTTAAAGAACAATTAATTCTAATACTATGTAAACTATTTGGAAAAATAGGAAAAGGAATCCTACCAAATTTCTTTTATGATACAAATACTATGCTGCTACCTAAACCAGGTAGGGTCAAAACAAACAGAAAATTATAGAATAATTTCCCTAAGGAATATTTATGCAAAAATCTTAAATAACATATTAGCAGAGATTACACAGCAAGTTATTGCTAGGATAATACACCAGAATTTATACCAGGAATGGAAAGCTGGTTCAATATTAGGAAAACTATCAGCATAATTGACTGTATCAATGACCAAACTAATAGAAATTGTATAATTATCTCAATAGATGCAGAAAAATAATTTGACAAAATCCAGCACTCATTACTATTAAAAACACTAGAAAGCCCAGGAATAAATGGAGCTTTCCTTAAAATTATCAATAGCATCTATCTAAAATCATTACCAGGCATCATACTCAATGAGCATAAACTAGTAGCATTCCCAGGATGATCAACGGTGAAAAATTTTGCTCACTATCATCATCATTATTCAATATTGTATTAGAAATGTTAGTTTTATCAATAAGAGAAAAAAAAGAAAATAAAGAAATTAGAATAGGTAATGAAGAAACCAAATTATCACTCTTTGCAGATGATATGATGGTATACTAAGAGATTCCTGGAGAATTAACTAAATTAACTAATTGCTAATTAGTTAATTAACTAAAAACAGTTAACAACTTTAGCAAAGTTGCAGGATACAAAATAAATCCACATAAATCATTAGCATTTCTATATGTTAACAACAAAGTCCATCAGCGAGAGATACAATGAGAAATTTTATTTAAAATAACTGCCTATAATATAAAATATTTGGGCACCTACCTGCCAAGAAAAAGTCAGAAACTATCTGAACACAATTAGAAAACATTTTCACACAAATAAAGTCAGATCTAAACAATTGGAAGGATATCAAGTGCTCATGTATAGGCTAAGCAAATATAATAAAAATGACAATTCTACCTAAATTAATCTACTTATTCAGTGCCATTCAAACTGCCAAGTGATTACTTTATAGAACTAAAAAATAATAACAAAGTTCATCTGGAGCAACAAAATGTCAAGAATTTCAATGGAATTAATGAAAAAAAAATGCAGGTGGCCTAGCTAAATCAGATCTAAAATTATATTATAAAGCAATGGTCATCAAAACCATTTGGTATTGCCTTAGAAATAGAATAGTTGATCAGTGGAATAGATTAGATTCACAAGACCCAACAGTCCACAACTACAGTAATTTAGTGTTTAATAAACCCAAAGACCCCAGATTCTGGGATAAGAACTTAATATTTGACAAAAATTGCTGGCAAAGTTGGAAAATAGTATGGCAGAAACTAGACATTGACCCACACCTAAAACACTATATATACCAAAATAAGGTTGAAATAGGTTCATGAGTTAGACATAAAGAGTGATATTATAAATAAATTAGAAGAATCAAGGATAATCTACCTCTCAGATCTATGGAAAAAGAAGGAATTTATGCCAAAGAAGAACTAGAGTACAGTATAAAATTCAAAATGGATAATTTTGATTATATTAAATTAAAAAGGTTTTGTCCAAACAAAACTCATGTAGGCAAGATTAGAAAGGAAGCAGAAAAGTGGGGAAAAAAATCTTTACATCCCAGGGTTATGATAAAGGCCTCATTTCTAAAATACATAGAGAATTGACTCAAATTTATAAGAATACAAGCCATTCTCCAATTGATAAATGGTTAAAGGATATGAACAATTTTCAGATGAAGAAATTAAATTTCTAGTCATTTAAAAAAAATGCTCCTAAATCACTATTGATCAGAGAAATGCAAATTAAGATAACTGATATACCACTACATACCTCTCAGATTGACTAAGATGACAGAAAAAGATAATGATAAATGTTGGAGGGGATGTGGGAAAACTGGGACATTAATACATTGTTGGTGGAGTTGTGAACTAATCCGACCAATCTGGAGAGCAATTTGGAACTATGTTCAAAGAGCTATCAAACTGTGCAAACCTCTTGATTCAGCAGTGTCTCTACTGGGTTTGTATCCCGAAGAGATCACTTAAAAGGGAAAAGGACCCACATGTACAAAAATATTTGTAACAGCCCTTTTTGTAATGGTAAGGAACTGGAAACTCAGTGGATACTCATCAGTTGGGGAATGGTTGAATAAGTTATGGTATATGAATGTTATGGAATATTATTGTTCTAAAAGAAACAACCAGCAGGATGATTTCAGAGAGGTGTGGAGTTACATGGACTGATGCTAAGTGAAGTGAGTACAACCAAGAGAACATTGTACATAGCAAGAACAAGATCTTTATGTGATGTTCAATTCTGATGGATGTGGCTCTTTTCAAAAATAAGGTGATGCAAGTCAATTCTAATAGACTTGTGATGGAGAAAACAATCTGCAACCAGAAAGAAGACTATTGAGATTAAACATGGATCACAATATAGTTTTTCACCTTTTTTGTTATTGTTTGCCTGCTTTTTGTTTTTTCTCATTTTTTCCCTTATTGATCTGATTTTTCTTGTGCAGTATGATAAATATGGAAATACGTATAGAAGAACTGTACGTGTTTAATATATATTGGATTATTTGCTGACTAAGGGAGATGAGCAAAGGAGGGGAGAAAAATTTGGAACATAAGGTTTTGCGAGGGTGAGTGTTGAAAACTATTTTTGTATGTATTTTGAAAATAAAAAGCTATTTTTAAAAAAAGTACATTAAGCAAAAAACAAATAAACAAACAAATCCCAAATGGGGTTACAAAGTCAGACACTAATGAAAAATGACTGAAGAGCAAAACGGTAAATCTAATTAGTCTTCCATCATAGGACCTTTTAAATGTTTGAAGAAAGTGATTATGGATCACATGCCATATTAATCTTATATTCTCTTTTATTTTGGAGACACTTCCTGTTTTAAAATGGGATGCAGAATTCAACTTTATACTTCAGATAAGGTCTGACAAGGGCAAAGTTCAGTAGGACACTCACCTTACTCATCCTGGGCACAATACCTTCTATTAATTCAACCTAATATTGCATTAACTTTTTGATTACTACACTACATAATTTATTCATATTCATGAAAATATTTTGTTTTTTAAAACATGAATTCTTGTTAAACCGGGTCTCTTGTACTTGTACAGTTGATTTCATAGACTATGTATAAATTGTATTATAATAAACTAATGTTCCTTTCCATATATAATCTGAGCCTGCCAAAGTCATCTTCACTCCTCATTCTGTCATGCAAAAGGATATTATTGCTTTTCAATTATTTACTAAACATTTTATATTTCACTAATACATGTAAAATAATTTTAACATGTTTTTAATAGTTTGAGTTCCAGATTCTCCTCCTTCTTCCTTTGCCACTCCCCACATTGAGAAGGCAATGTGAAATTATGCAAAACATAAAAGTCTTGTTGTGAAAGAAAATCTAGCTCTCCCTCCTCCCCAAAAAACCACAAGAAAAATAAAGTTTAAAAAGTAGGCTTCATTGTTAGACACCTGTTCTTTTCTGTTCTATTCAGAATTCTATTCTGATTCAATTCAGAATCAATTCTTTCTCTGGGAATGCATAACATTTTTTATCTTAAGTCCCTCAAAATAATTTTGGATCATTGTATTGCTGAGAATAGCAAAGTCATTCAAAGCTGATCATCCTATAATATTGCTACTTCACAAAAAATAATATTAGTGATTCTTCCTCATCTTGTCATCTGTGAAAATTTCAAGAGCATGGCACTCATTCTTTCATCTAAGTAAGTGACAGAAATGTTGGATAGAAAGGGTCCAAGAATGGAAAAGTGCAGTATACCACTATTCATCCCCTTAAGACTGATGTCTATCAACACCAAAGAAAACAACATGACTTTAAAAGTACTTTATTATTATGATTTTTAGAATTTTTGTCTCAATCTTCAGTTTATTTTGGGATTTTGCTTTCTTGAAGAGGCAGCATAATAGTGTAGTGTACTGAATTTAGAATTAGAAAGATTTGGGATTCAAACCTCTTCTTAGATGTCTATTAGCTGGGCAATTCACTTAACTTCTCTATGCCTCAATTTTCTCATTTATAAAATGTGGGGATCAGACTTAATAGCCTTTAAAATCCTTTCCAGATCTCAATCTATGATTCTGATGTTCTCTTAAAAAAAGTGTTGTAGATTCTTTTAAAAATATTTTATTTTAATCAGCCCAAATTCACCATCACCCACCCAACCTCTCTTGTCCCTTAGTTGTTAATACAGGAAAACAAAACCCATTACAAGCATGTATAGTTAATCTAAACTACTTTCCATATTGATTATGCCCCCTCAAAATTTATATTCTGAGTCTTTTACCTCTCTCAGGAGGTGTGTAGTATGTTTCATCATTGGTCCCCTAGAATTGTAATTGATCATTACATTAAGTGTTTAGCCCAATAGTATTCTATCACATTTATTTGCCGTAACTTGTTCATTGATTCTTCAATTTATAAGTGTTCCCTCAGATTCCTATTTTTTGACATCTTAAAAAGACTTATTTTTTTAAAAAAATATCCTTAGGGGTTGCTTTAGTTAGGACTAATCCCTCCCTTAATCTACCTTTCTTCTAATTCCCCTTTCCTTTTTTTGCCCTTCTTCCTCCTATTTCCCTGTTGAATATAACTTTTTTTGTATGCCCAATGAGTGTGTATGTGTGTGTGTCTTTCTTTTGACCAGTTCAGATGAGAGTGAGGTTCAAGTGTCAGCTACTCCTCCTTGTTCCTTGTTTGTATGAATGTCTACACGCATGTACACTCTTGATTATATGAAATAATTTTGCCTAACTTTACTTTCCTTTCTTCTTAAATATTTATTCCCTGTCTCCCTTTCCCATAGCATTATATTCAGTTTTGCTTGGTAAGTTGTAGGCGATAGGCCCATATCTCTTACCTTTTGGAATTTTGTATTTCATGTTCTATGCTGCTTTATAGTGGTGGCTGCTGAATCATGTAAGATCCTATTCTGTTGCCTAGGGTCTAAGCCACACTGTTATTATTTGTTTCTGAACATCCTCCTGTCTCAGTACACTATAGAGGGCCAATTTACATAGGAATGTTTTTCTTATGCTCAGGTCCCCTTCTCAATCCTCTCTGATTCTGTGTCCCATTACTAGGAAGTAGTTGATTAAGTTTCCAGTTTGAATCTCTCTAAATCACATGTAATCCTTTTTTTGATGTGCAGCTTTTCCCAAGGGCTGACATTTCTTCCTGTCTGTCTCCCAGTAGATAAGCTTAACTGGACAAATGATTTACTGTGACTTTTTCTGTATTTCTTCATCAGGATTTATTTTGGTATATTTGGTATATAAGATTCAAGAGAATTACAAATAGATAAATAGGAAACAGAAATCTTCAGTGATTTAATAAGGTAAGACAGTTCAGATTCCTATGTAGGAAGATGATACTTGTGACACCTAAAATCTTTCTCATTAAGCAGGCTGATTTCAGAAAAGCCTGGAAAGACCTCCATGCACAGATGCCAATTAAAGTGAGTAGAACCAAGAGAACATCATACACAATTACAAGATTAATGTGATGATCAAATGTGATAGACTTGGCTCTTTTTAACAATGAGATGGTTCAAGACATTTCCAATAGACTTGTGATGTGCCATCTGCATCCAGAGAAAGAACTTACAAATATGGAAATATGTTTAGAAGAGCTGCACATATTTAACCCATATCAGATTTCTTGTTGTCTTGGTGAGGGAGGAGAAGGAGAGAGGAAGAAAAATTTGTAACAAAAAGTTTTTGTAAAGGTGAATGTTGAAAACTATTTTTGCATTTATTTGAAAAAATAAAATACTATTAAAATTTAAAAAAGAAAAGTGATAATGAAAAAACTTTCTAATTAGTATATACACACATATATATATATACTCCTATACACACACACACACACACACACACACACACACACACAGAGAGAGAGAGAGAGAGAGAGAGAGAGAGAGAGGTCACAAGTGTGAGTTGAATATTAAAGAATGGTATCTAAAAAAATAAAATTAAGGGATGAGGAAAAGCAATATATCAGGAGAAAGAAAAAGAGAAAGGTAAAATTGGGTAAACTATTTCACATAAAAGAGACAAGAAAAAGCTTTCAAAGTGGAGGGAAAGATGAGGGAGGTGGGGTGGGGAGCGAGTGAACCTTACTCTCATTGGAATTGGCTCAAAGAAGGAAATACTCAATTGGATATAGAAATTTATCTTATCCTACAGGAAAGGAGAAGAGGAAAGGGATTAGACAAGAGAGTATATAATAGAACTGCAGATTGGGGGAGGTAGTAGTCAGAAGCAAAACACTTTAGAAGAGGGAAGTAATGAAATAGAGAACATAATAAATAGGAAGGGGAAAATAGGATGGAAAGAAATACAGTTAGCAATCATAACTGAAAAAAGTTTTGAAGCAACTTTCTTTGATAAAGGCCTCATTTTGCAAATATAGAGAACTGAGTCAAATTTATAAAAACAAGTATCATTCCTCAATTGATTAAAGGCAACAATATGAACGATTTTTAGATGAAGTAATTAAAGGTAGATGAAAAAATGCTCTAAACCACTTTGGATTAGAGCAATGCAAATTGGAACAATTCTAGGCACTACTAAATTGGCTAATATGATAGGACAGGAGAAGGACAAATGTTGGAAAGAATTATGGAGGAAAATAATGTAGAGGGCTGCAGATAGTGGGGGAATTCTGAGAAAGGTATACTTGAAGCAAGGATACTTAGTGTGTCTACTCAGTGTGATTTATGAGATAACATTTCTCCAGTTCACATATACTTAGTGTGATATAATGATGTAATCAGAATGAGGTATTTAAGGGCTGAAAGGACCGGAGCCTAGAGCTTCAGCTCGATCTCAGACCCAGACTCAGACTCAGACACAGACACAGAGGAGACATAGACAAGGACTTAGACACAGAAGATGGAGACAGAAATAGAGATCCTCTTGGTGGCTCTCCTGCCTTCATCACTCCTCCACCTAAGACTAAGACTCATCCAGAGATCCTCCAGAAACCTAGTCCACAGACATTACAAAATAAGATATGAATGCATTGGTGATGGAGTTGTGAATTGATTCAACCATTCTGTAAAGCAATTTGGAACTAAATTCCAAAGGGATATAAAACTATGTATTCTTATTGACCTAATAATACCATTACTAGGTCTGTATCCCAAAAAACAGAAAAGAACCCAAACGACAGGGACCTATATGTATAGAAATATTTATAGCAGCTCTTTTTTGGGAGGGAGTTAGAAATTAGGAGGATGTCCATCAATTGGGGAATGGTTACACAGACTGTGCTATGCCATTGTAATAGAATACTATTATAAGAAATGATGATCAGAATGCTCAGAAAAACCTGGAAAGACTGGGCTGGTTAAAGCAAAATGTACTGTGTACAAAGTAACAACCATCTTGTAAAATGATTAACTGTGAATGACTTAGCTATTTTCAGCAATACCATAATCCAAGACAACTCTGAAAGACTTAAGAAGAAAAGTTCCGTCCATCCTCAGACAAAGAACTGATGGTATCTGAATACAGATTGAAGAATACTTTGTAAACTTTATTTTTCTTCAGTTTGTTTTTTTGGTCTGTCTCACAACATGATTAATTTGGAAATAAAAAGAAGAAGAAAAAGAAATTGGAGGAATTAAAATAGACAATGAAGAAACAAAAATATCACTCTTTTCAGATGGCATACTCGGAGAATCCTAAAGAATCAACTAAAAAATTCATTGAAATAATGACCAATTTTAGCATATAAAATAAACTCATCAATAAAATCCAACAGCAAAGAGAATAATTGCAGACCATATAAAATACTTGGAAGTCTACCTGTCATGATAAACCCAGGAATATATGAACTCCAATTGCAATTTCATATAAAGTCAGATCAAAATAGAATTGTTCACATATTCATTTAATTGTGCCATGGGGGTCCAAACATAGCATAAAACCTATAGGTTTCATCATTAACTTCACTGTCTTCTCTCTCTCTCTCTCTCTCTCTCTCTCTCTCTCTCTCTCTCTCTCTCTCTCTTTGTCTCTCTAGAGAAAAAGTGAATTTCAAACTTTCAATGAGTTGGTGGAAGGTTTTAAGAAGACTCTAAGACATACAGACCCTATGGTCTTGGAAGATTTCTGTACCACTCTTCCCTTCATTGATATTTACCTGTCAACACTGGACAACCAAGATAATACTATTGTTAAGTAAGTCCATTCTTGACCACTTGGGTTATTAGATCCAAACTTACTTCTTTTAGCCCAAACTCACAAATGACCCAGAAACTTTCATTTTCAAGAGAGCTTCTTTGGGGATGAGGATTCCTGTTGGCAAAAAGTATTTACGTGTAAGTAATAGAAAAAATTAACAGTTCTTGCCCACAAAGAACTCACATTCTAATGGGGAGACAGAATGTAAATAATTGGATTCAGAGAAGATATATACAGATAGAAAATGATTTCAGGTTTCTTGTAGATGGTGGAATTTAAGCTGAGATTTGAAATAAGTCAGAAACTAAGAGGTGGAGGTGAAGAGGGAGAAAGAAAGCATGGAAAAGCATTGGAGAAAGGGGATGGGAAAAACAAGTATGTCATTGTATCTGGGACACAGACTTTCAAGGTAGGAAGGCATCAAGTTATGAAGAGCTTTAAATGACAAATTTTAAATTTGATCCTGGAGGTAATAATTATTGTTTTTTTCCTCTCTATTTCTACCTCAATATGACTGACTAGGTTCCTTACTTTTCCCTTCTCTATCTTTCAGTATTATGGGAAAAGATTAGGCTAGTAGTAAACAAATATGTCACTAACTCATTTTGGGAATGTAGATTAGCCGCTTAAATTCTGCTTCTTAGTCCTCTCTTCTTCCATTGCAAGGCAGTTTTCATCCAGTGTTCCCCTATTCTATCAATGATGTCTTCTTTGCAGTAAAGGGAAATCATTAAAAATAGACTTAACTCAAAGAATATGAACAGACAATTTTCAGATATAGAAATTAAAACCATTTCTAGTCATATGAAAAAATATTTGAAATTACTATTGATTAGAGAAATGCAAATTAAGACAACTCTAAGGTACCACTTCATATCTCTCAGATTGGCTCAGACTATGGGAAAAGATAATGATAAATGTGGAGGGGATGTGGGAAAATTGAGACATTAATACATTGGGGAATAGCTGAATAAGTTTTGGCATATGAATATAATGGAATATTATTGTTCTGTAAGAAATAATCAACAAAGTGATTTCAGAAAGGCCTTGGAGAGACTTCAATGAACTGCTAAGTGAAGTGAGTAGAAAATTTAACCAAGAGAACATTGTATATAGCAACAAGAAGATTATGTGATGATCAACCATGATGGTTTTGGCTCTTTTCAACAATGATGTAATTTAGGGATTCCAATAGATTATGACTGAGAGAACCATCTGACTCCAGAGAGAGGATTATGAGGACTGAATGTGGATCATAACATAGTATTTTCACCTTTGTTGTTGTTTGCTTGCTTGGCTTTTTTCTTTCTCATTTTCCCCCTTTTAATCTGATTTTTCTTGTACAGAATAATAAATGTGGAAATATGTATAGATGAATTGTACATGTTAACCTATATTTTGCTGTCTAGGGGAGGGAGAAAAATTTGGAACACAGGGTTTTTGCAAGGGTGAATGTTGAAAATTATTTTTGCATGTATTTTGAAAAATAAAAAGCTGTTATAAACAATTTTTAAAAACAGAGTTAACTGATTTTGATTGTCAATGTATGTCAGGGTATAGCTTTCTGACAGCTATCTGCCATTACTTGGGGTATGAAGAATGGAAATAACTATGTGGAATTAATCAGACTGAGCCTGTGAAGAAATTTTCACCATCTATTCCAAGGGCACCAGTGTTTCTGGGTGGCAGGACTCTGTTGTGATAAGCATTTCTGTTCTTTTCTGTCAACTTATCCTGCCTATATTCTTCAATGATGAGGATTAATGGGGGACATTGAGGAAGATGCTAGGCAGTAGGAGATCATTGGATTTAGAGTTGTAAATGACCTTAAGGAATCATCAAATTCAATCTACTCATTTACAAATAATATGTTTAAATCATATACTTTGCTAGGTTCTTCCTAGCAGCTTCTGCATAAAGGACATTGTTCCAATAAAAAGTTCTTTTTTTAAAGCTAGGTTCTAGGGATATAACAACAAAAACTAAGCAGACTTCTCCCCTCATGAAGCTTATGTTATAACAAGGAAGACAACTATAACCACATAATCTTAGAATTCTAAACTTGTAAAGGCCCTTAAAGATAATCTAGTATAACCTTTCAGATTTCCACTATCATTCAGGACTTGTCATTCTTGCCCCCTAAATTTTAAGTTGCCCATGTTTAGTCACCATATAGGTAAATCAATGAGCTACTGTGTACCAGTGGAAGAGGATTTTACTCCAGTAATATATGCACACCAAGATCTTTTGTTGATAACTCTGTCCTTGTTGTTGTTAATTAGTAATTCTAATGGTAGAAATTTCTGTTTCTATAATAGGCTGGTGAAAGTCAGGATTGTAGTCAGTACTTCAGGACCTTTTAACTTTATAAGCATTCCTATATACTTATATTGAAATGAGTTTGTAGACAGGGTTGTCTTCTCCACTGAGGAAGGCTTTTATGGATCTTGACCAATAGCCGATCTGTCACTTTTACAAGATGTGGAACCCAGCCTGGGATTTTTATTCTGGAGCTCAGAATTAAGAGCCTCTTTTCAACTTAAATAAATGACCAATAATTTTAATTAATCACACCAATTAAGCATCTATGTTCTAGACACTTTTAGATATTAGATATACAAAAATAAAAATAAAACCACCCCAACTTATATTTTCTTGGGGGGATATGACATATATTCAGATTATTTGAGAAGGAACAAGAGTTCCTTCAACTTGAGGTTGAAGAGATAATAGGGATGTGCTTTTAGGAGAAGGTGGCATCTGAATTGAATCTTGGAGGAAGTTAAAGAGCCTAAGATGTACAGGCAGGGAGGGAATGCATTCTGCATTCAAGGATTGGCAGTGGGAAGGCACAAAAATAGAATATGGAATATTGTGTTTGGGGAACATTTTGACTCAGATGTAGAACTTACACAGGGAAGCACTATGGAAAAAACTATGTAGGTTAGGGACAAATTGTGAAGTGCTTTAAATGCCAAATTTGAGGAACATGTATTTTTATTATAGTCATGGAGAGCCATGGAAGATTTTTGAGTAGAAGACTAAATGTAGTTAGCCCCAAATCTTAAGAAGGTTATTTTGGCAAATATATGGAAAATTCAGTAGAAAATGAAGAGAATAGAATCAAGTTTGCCAGTCAAACTATTGCACCTGTATAGATGAGAAATCTTATGGTGATTGAATTGATGAAGTAGAATAAAGGAGAGGAAAAGAGTAAATGGAAAGATGGTGATATTCACAATAAAGATAGAAAAGTTTGGAAGAGAGACAATTTTTTTTCTTTTTGTTGGAGAGAATGGGACAAGGGTAAGATAATGCTGCTTTGGTTCTATTGAGATACCTGCAGAACATCCTCCAGATGGAGGAAGAACTTTATTTTTTATTATTATTATTTTTTAAATAACTTTTTATTGACAGAGCCCATGTTAGGGTAATTTTTCACAGAATTATCCCTTGCACTCACTTCTGTTCTGATTTTTCACCTCCCTCCCTCCACCCCCTCCCTCAGATGGCAAGCAGTCCTTTACATGTTAAATAGATTACAGTATATCCTAGATACAATATATGTGTGCAGAACCGAACAGTTCTCTTGTTGCACAGGGAGAATTGGATTCAAAAAGTATAAATACCCCAGGAAGAAAAACAAAAATGCAAAAAGTTTATATTCATTTTCCAGTGTTCTTTCTTTGGGTGTAGCTGCTTCTGTCCATCCTTGATCAGTTGAAACTGAATTAGCTCTCTTTGTCAAAGAAATCCACTTCCATCAGAATACATCCTCAAACAGTATCGTTGTTGAGGTATATAATGATCTCCTGGTTCTGCTCATTTCACTTAGCATCAGTTCATGTAAGTCTCGCCAGTCCTCTCTGTATTCATCCTGCTGGTCATTTCTTACAGAACAATAATATTCCATAATGTTCATATACCACAATTTACTCAACCATTCTCCAATTGATGGGCATCCATTCATTTTCCAGCTTCTAGCCACTACAAACAGGGCTGCCACAAACATTTTGGCACATACAGGTCCCTTTCCCTTCTTTAGTATCTCTTTGGGGTATAAGCCCAGTAGAAACACTGCTGGATCAAAGGGTATGCACAGTTTGATAACTTTTTGAGCATAGTGAGGAAGAACTTTAGAAAAGAATTTATGTTCTACTTCTAACGCTCTAACGCCAATAAAAAAACGCCAAAAAAAGCCCTTTTGCTACAAATGCTTATATTGTGTCTTTAATATAGCATGGTACGTTAGAAGTAGAACATAAAGTGGTCATGACCTCCCTGATTTTTCAAGGAGGTGAAGACCCCCAAAAAGGTGATCATGCCTTCCCTGACTGCTCAAAAAAGGAGTGAAAACACCATTAAAAAAAGGTTGATCATGCCCTCGCTGACATCTCAGGAAGGGAAATGAAAACACCAAAGGAAATCAGATTAGTGGGATTCTGAAGGGGCTTACTTGAAACAGGTATACATAAATCCATCAATATGGGAAGTATTACACATAATTACATAAATTACATAAGCACATAGCAATATAACATGGGCTAGAAGTGATGTAAAAAAATAACATGAATCAACATGAGGAATTATACATGTCCATAAGTCCTAGAAGTAGTCCAAAAGGAATCTATTGTCCATTAGTTCATATGCCAGGAATCCAATAATTCCTGTAACTTTTGAAGTCTTGCAATAGTCTCATCAACAATTTTTAATCTCAAAGAATCCAATGATTCGTGCTAGTTTTCAAGTCCTGCAACAGTTTCATTATCAGCCATGCTCTTTCAGTGTCAGATGTTTCTTAGATCTTCTCCTTTGTTTTGAGGTTTTTCTCCTTTTCTGTCTCTTTCCAGATGCTCATTGCCACCCATCTGCTTCCTTCTCTATCTGTAGGAATTCAAGCAAACCCTTTCTCCCAAGCAGTTAACCTGTCTAATTCCCTTCTATTTACCACTTTCTAGATCTCTCCTCATCACCTGGCAATTATATTGAAGCTGTTTGCACTGGACACTGCCCTGTTGGTTTAAAAAGCCTGTATTCTCCCCAGTTGTAATCCCTTTCTGCTATCTGATTGCTTTTTTGCTGGTTGATCACATTAGAGTCCTGACCTTCTAAAGACTCTCTGGGTGTAAACTCAGCTGTCATCATGCCCCACCTGTCTTTTGATTGAGGTCTTGGAGCTGGGCCCTGACTCTCATTTCCCTGGGTCAATCTCCATTCTGAAGCCCTGTGGAAGCCTCGGTTGCATTTTGGACATGGGGTTTTGGGTTTTATTCTCTCACCCTCCCTTCTCACTCTATCTCCATATCTACATTGAGCTCTTAGATGTCCAACTTTTCCACATTGAAAGCATCGATGAGTTTCTCTAGAAGTCCTTTGCCAAGAGGGACCCTGTTTTCCCATGTTCATCATAGTCTGGGTATAATAAGCATTTATGCCCACTATAGCACAGTGTCTTATGATCTCCTCTAAAGGAGCATCTTTGTGTAGTCCCCATATAATTCTTCTGCAAATCTCATTAGCATTTTCCTTAGCTAGATGTCTGGTCATTATTTCTGTAGCTGCATTTTCTCCAATGGTTCTTGTTACAACTGTTTGCAAACATCCCACAAAATCTGCAAAGGGTTCATTGGGACCTTGCTCTATTTTTGTGAAGACTTTCCCTTGATCTTTTCCTGGAACAGTACCCCAAGCTTTTATAGCCACAGTTGCCATCTGCTTATAAGCTGTTGTGGGGTTATTAATCTGTTCTGAATTCTCTCCATACTGACCTTCATCTGCTAGTTGGTCAAAAGCTATTTGTACATTACCTCCTGTTTGCCTATTTTGTTGGGCTTAAATCCTACATAATTCATGATACTTCGAAAGCCACAACATGTTTTGTCCAGGTTCTAAACATGTCCTAGCTATGGATTTCCAATCACTCGGGGTTAAGATTTCATAAGACAAACTATCTAGTAACATCTTAACATAAGATGATATAGCCCCATAAAGAGTGCAACCCTTTTTCAAATCCTTAATTTTTTCCAGATCAAAAGGAGTGTATCTTCTCCTTTTTTGACCTGAAGAGTTAATCTCTTCAATCACAGGGTATGCATTTATAAAATCAGATACATCCTGTCCTTCACTTTTGCCTTAACCAATGCCTTTTCTAATATTGTCATAGGCTTCTTCATAGAAGGAGCTGATTGAGTTACTGCTTCCCTCCTCCCCCTTTCCCCCCCCCCCCCTTCTCCCTCCACCCATGAAGGGTTAATTGAGGGTGGAGAGTCATGAGATGGGAATTGATCTAATTTCTCCTGCTGTGAAGTCTTATCTGATTCTCCATCCTTTTCACCTAGTTTATTTAGTTGGTACCTCCACCTCCTGCTCTTTCTTCTTTTTCCTTATTCTATAACTTATATAATTTCCTAAAGCCAATTGTATTAAATTATATGTATTAAGTGTGTCTTTGGAAATTGAGTCAGATCCATTATCATTATAGGATTGACAAAGTTGCTCTCTTACTAATTTCCACTCGTTTAGATCCAATTCTTTTTCCATAGAGAACCAAGGAGATAGGCACTGTACAGTTTCTAAAAGTTCAGTGATCTGCTCCCAAATTATAATCAAACCTTGGCTTTTCATAACCCTGACAATGCTCTCTACACATTTTCCTTGAAGAGAAGGCTGTTTTCTAAACATCTGTCCCATTTCAGATGAAATTCTATTTTAGCTCTTTAACAAAGTTTCCTTGTTGTACTCACCCTAATTTCTGTGTTGAGGAGACTTTTCCACTGAAATCAGGATCATGGCCCCACATTCGGGCTCCAAAATATAATATTTTCTTCTCTAAAATATAATCCTTCTCTGGGAGCAGATTTCTTGCAGGGGCTTCTGGAGGCAGCCTTAGTTTCAGTTCAGTTCAATAATCACCTCAAAAAAGCTCTGATCTTTTATTGTCTCCTTCAAAATAGCCCAGTTAGCTTTCTTAGAGGCCTATCTCTCTCCTTGGTTCCAAGAGCTCTTGCCATTAGTCCTTTGCCTCTGCCTTTGCCAGCTTCAGCCTTTCGCTCCCAATGTCTCCAGCCAGCACAAAGGTTGAAGTTGGAATGAATCTGTCTTGCCTCCTCTAGTGGTCTCCTCCTCTTGTGGGCTTTTTCTTCTGACTTGTGAATCTCCTGACTGAATCCTGACTTGTGAATCTCTTGGAGTCCCTAGTGGGCTTGTCCTTTAGTGAGCTCCTCCTTATATAAACCCTCTTAAAGGTGTGAACTAAGTACATAAGCATTGTCTCTATCATTTCCCATGACTTAGCACCTTGTTTCAAGTTCTGGTCCATAATAAGCACCTACTGTGTGCCAGGCACTATACTAAAGTTTTACAAATATTATTTCATTTGATCTCACAATAACTCTGGGAGGAAGGTGCTATTATTATCCTCATTTATGGTTGAGGAAACTGTCATACTGATGTCAAGTTCAATTCTCTATTCCCTGTGCCACCTACCTATGAATATCTACTATGTATGCCTAGTTCTCTGCTTATCTACACTATGGAAAAACAGACATTACCTCCAACCTCAGAGGAAGCTCAATCTAACCAGAAGAATCAGATACTAATCTGACATAGCAGTCAACAAAAATAATTCCAGGCAGTGAATAGTGAGTGTCTCATGAGCGGGGATTAAGTTTGTGAAGGGCAAGAGGAAGAAGACTTTCTGGAAATCAAACTTCTTGACATAGAAAATTTCTAATGAGCGAGCCTGGGATTTGGACAAACTCAGGGAACTTTTCTTGTAGGTTCGATGACCAGTCCTCACCACATCCTTCTCATTGCAGGCTCCAAGAACTCTATTATGAAATGGTGAATGTTTTGAACCAGATGCTAGAAGACAAACCGGTCAAGAAACATTCAGTCTCATCTGAGAGATCTAGTGAATATTAGGCATGCTTCATGGTGGTGCTACTGGATCTGAGGTCCGATCTAGCTCCTGTCAGGCCTGAGGCCCAGACAAATAAGGCAGTTCTAGGAAGTTCCCATTGAATAAATAAAATTCAACTAAATCCAAATAGATGTTTCTTTCCTTAAATTATTGTCTTTCCTTTGCTGATAAATAACCTAAGACAGGACCTTTTCTATAGAAGTAGAGTAATTAAACTTGGAAGGGATGTTAGCATTCTTTTAGTACAACTCCTTCATTTTATAAATGAGGAAAATAAGCCCACAAGAAGGAGATAGTTTTGCCCAAGGGCAAGGGTACAAAGGTAATTAAGTAATAGAGTATGGATTTAAACTTGGGCTCTCTAATTCCAAATTAAATATCCTTTCCAAAACTACCTGCCAAATTTAAATTGCTTTATAGATAAGTCATGGTTCATTTTAAGCCCATCTTTGACTCTCTCACAGTAGGTATTCACAGACTGCTTGGAATGTGGAGTGTTCTTTGACCCTATGGGGCTGCTTCCTTTTTTTTTTTTTTTTAATGTAACTTTTAAAAAATTCATTTTTCTCTCTATCTCACTTTTTTCTATCTTAATTTATGATAAACAGAAACAAACCATTGTCTTTTTTTTTTGAGTGACAATTGAGATTAAGTAGCTTGCCCAAAGTCATACAGTTAGAAGTATTAAGTGTCTGAGGCCAGATTTGACCTCAGGTTCTCCATACTCGGAAGCCTGTACTTTAAAACTATACCATCTAATTGCCCTCAAAACAAATCTTTGTAACAAATATTCATAGTCAAAACAAATTCATGACCAAAAATGTATATCTCATTTTTCATATTGAGTCCACCATTTTCTTCCAGGAGGAGAGTGACATGCTATAACAATCCTCTGGAATTATAGTTGATCATTGCATTGATCAGAGTTCCAAAGTCTTTCAAAATTATTTGTCTGTACATCTATAAATCAAATGCTGGCGCTCTATCTACTGTACCGTGCTGCTTCTCATAACAAGATTTATTTAAAATAAAGGGACCTGGAGAGCCTGGGAGAGGCTCTGGAGAATTCATAGAATGGATCAACTGGTTGATCAACCAAGGTGGCAAATTAAGAAGAATGGCCAATAGCCAATAGCCCTGCCTCAATCCAATTACAAATATTTAAAAAGTGTAATAAATTGAGTCTTGATTGGAGAACTTAAGACAAAAATAACAGTGAGTCAAGTTTCTCGCCTAGATTTGAACAGAAGGATAGATAGAGAGGTCTTTCGACATTGATAACAGTGTATATAACCAGAAGGTTGCTAGGCAGAACATTCTAGCACAAAAATTGAGAGAAGGCCCATTTGACAAAAGTGCACCAGGGTAGTAACAGATCTAACTCAGAGGGGCCTGACAGTGTACAGATTGAAGAAATAGGTGCCAACAAATAAGTCTGTGGTTTATATCCTAGAGCTGGGTCAAATACAGTGTAGACTGAGGAAGCGTTCTGCTAGAGGTGGAGAACCAGACAAGAAACTATTATGAGCCCTCACCTATGTATTGAGTAAGAAACAAGTACAGAAGAAAGCAGTAACTGTGTGTATCTGTCCCTGGGAACTGAGTGAGATCTTAAATCCAATTTCTAGCTCAGTCTAAAAACTGCAATAGAATAACCAGGGTGGGAAGCACAAATCAAAAAGCAGTCTTCGGTCTAGTCACTGAGTCTGCAGAATTTTCCATTTGGTTGACAGTGGCTAAATCCTGCAGCAATGGAACAGCAGCTCTTAGTTGTCTTACTCTGTCTTACTCTGAAGCCAGATCAGGAATTTGTACATCTTGGAGTAGGTCAAAACTTAATTTGATCTCTAGTCAGTATTAGGAGAGTCTGCTCTGAGAACATTGAAAGCTTTCAGGTCATCAATCTGAGCTACCTCTGAGACCCTTTAATAACATAGTATTCAAGATACTCAAGAGAGCAGCAGCATGACAAAAGAGAAAAAAAAAAAAAAAGCTGGGATTATTTCTAGAAATGCACAAAGCCTAGCCTTAAAATTCTAAAGTCAGGAAGTAGGCCTGGAAAAATGAGCAAACAATAAAGAATTCATTTTTAAGAACCACAATGAAGAATAGGGACTTAAGACACAAACCCAGAAAAGAATGATTCCAAACCTCTGCAAGCAAAATCTCAAAGGAAAAAATGCAGCTTGGGAACAGTTTAAACTAGAATTTTTATAGTAAATTGATGAGGTTTGGCGCAGGGCAGAGTTGTGGGAACCCCTTCTGGTAGGCGCAAGTCCTTCCTAAAAGAATTTAGGAACCTAAAAAGTTAGACTGGCAAAAAGAAGTTTATTGGCACTGAGAAGTCAGCTTTTTCTAGGAGGCTAACTTCCTCAGTGGTAAGGTCCTGACAGAAAAGTAAAGGTCTAGTAGAGGAGTCCTGGCAGAGAGATAAAGAAGGGTTAACACTGAGGAAAAGGGCAGGGGGTCCTCGCAGATGGCTATGCCAAGGAGAGATCCTTTGGGCTGGCATGTTCCTGCTTTGAGCCTCTGCTAAGAATTGAGGAAGCAGAAACCTATTTTATCTTGGCTGGGAGCTGGGGGCAGTTTGAGTTGAAATCAGAATGAAATCTTCTAATTGAATAGATTTCCAATTGAATGAGTGTCCCTGTTCTAATCTTCTACTCAATAGAGGGTGGAGGGTGTAACAGAAAGAAACTACTTATCTTGATTCCCGGGGGCAGGTCTTTCTCAGGGGAGAGCTTCTCTGAGAGTTCAAGGAATAATTCTCCCCTTTAAGGAGTTTCTCAAGCATTTATCCCAAAGTCAGGACAGTTTCAGAGTTCCCCCCATCAAAATGAAGCATGGATTAAATAATTATTTCATAAACAAAATGAGAGTACTAGAGGAAAGACATAGAAAATAAAAGTGGTAGAGGAAATAATTGGAAAATAAATAAGAACCATGGAGAAATTGGAAAGAGAATAAACAATTTAGCACTCTCCCACCCAACTCTGTTTCTCTGGACTTCATCATCTTTATTATGATTCAGAATCACATCAATGATCATACTTTATCCCTATTCTTTTTTCCCTTGGGGTCCTTACTTCCCTCTGATTGGAGAGAATGGAGGGTGGAGAGCAGAAATTTTCTCCCAAATTCTTCATTGATGACAGGTGCTCAAGGCATCCATCTTATTATTTCTCACCTGTTTGCATTCCTTTGGACTTCATAATGGCACCTGCTCTAGGTACCATTCTATCTTTCCCTGCTTTTTGGCTTCCTTTTTATGTGTTGTTTTCTCCCTTTAGTTTGTGAGCTTCTTAAAAGTCAAGTCTGTTTTTGCTTTTCTTTATATACCCAGCACTTAGCACAGTGACTGGCACAGTAGGCTTTTAATAACTATTTACTGATTGACTGGCATGGAGTATAAAAAAATTCCTTGAAAATGAACCAAATTAATTATAAGAATAAGAAGCATTAAGACAAAGTAACAAATATTGAAAAATTAAAATAAAATTTAAGGTGTCTTATGAAAAAAGTTCTTAAATGAAAAGTTACATTTATATTAACAAATATAGGAAATAGTATTATAAATCACAAACAATAAGAGAAATACAAATCAAAACAACCCAATGATTTCACCTCACACTCTACAGATTGACCAAGATATAACAAAAGATGGAAATAATTAAAGTTGATAGAACTGTGGGAAGATAGGCAAACTGGTACATTGTTAATGGACCTGTGAATCAGTGCAATCATTCTGGAGAAAAAATTTGGAACTATGTAAATAAAATAAACTGTTTATATACTTTGACACAGATTCAATTGTTGGGATTATACCTCAAGTGTGGTGGTTCTCTTCTTTAAAATTATAATGGTTCTCTCTGGGAGCAGGTTTCTTGGGGAGGTTTTCTGGAGGCAGCCTTAGTTTCAGTTGAAAGTAATAATTACCCCAAACGCAGCCAGGTGTTAAAAGTTCAAACGTTTATTTTCTCCTTCCTTGGGCTTGGATAGCTTTCTTAGAGGCCTCTCTCTCTCCTTGGTTCTAAGAGCTTTTGCAGCTTTGTCCTTTGCTTCTGCCTCTGCTTCCTTCAGCCTCTAGCCAGTACAAAGGTGGAAGATGGAATGAATCTCTTGTCTCCTTGCTTGGGGCTGGGCAGCTTTCTATAGAGCCTTTCAGACCAGCCTTGGTCTCAGTGGGGGAAGTGCAAGAGGCCAGCCACCATTCCAAATATCTCCAGCCAGCATCAAGGTAAAAGTTGTAATGAATCTTTCTTGCCTTTGAGAGAGGGCTTCTGGCTCTCCCAGAGTGCTCTGTGTCTGTCCTAGAGTGCTCTCTGGCCCTAAGAGCTTCTTGCTTATATGAGCTCTCTAAAGGTGTGAGCACAAGCACTGTTTCTATCAGTTCTACTTAGTACCTTGTTTCTTCTGGCCCATAACATCTCCTTGTAAGATCAGATCAATCATACTGAACCATGCTAAATTAGGTAATTATTGTTTCTATCAACTCTAATGAATTAACACTTTGTAAGGATTCCAACACTCAAGGATAAAAAGTGCCCATATACATAAAAAATATTTATAATGGTACTTTTTGTAATAGCAGAGAATTGTAAAAGTGAGTGCCTATCAGATGGGGAAACAGTGGCTCAAAGAGGGTAATTTACTTAATATCATAGAAGTGGAGTTTAAGTGGAGGGGGGAGGAGGGAGAGCCTTTGAACCCCAATACTTTGACCCTTTGTTTTGCAGATAAGAAACTGAAACCTTGAGAGAACTCATGTTCTTTGATTTTTTACGCTTCCAACACACTTTTTACCTTTGTGGCCCATTTACCCACACAAAACCCAATTTCAAAGCTAGATTTTTAGACTCAAAACCTAGCTGTCTCTTTTATGATGACATCATGCTACTGTGTCATTGCATTATAAATCAAACCCTACATACAATGGTAAAAATGGTTTGTGACAAAGACCTTCAAATGCTTTGTCAAACAATATCACCATTGGTGAGAGAGCTCCTTTATTAGTTGACATTAGCAGCCCAACTAGCAGGAGAATCAGAGGGGAAAATCAGGACAACCAGGCATATGCAATGGAACCGATATTAATTTCAATAAGAGAAGAACTTTGACAGGAATGGGGGAAAATGAAGGACAGTGAGAGAAACAGACTAGTTCTTCATCCCAGAGGTGGTTTCTATACTCTTAAATTCGCATTGGGGTGACCCCTACCTAGGGGTTCCCAGCAAAGACCCTGTGCTTTCTCTGTCCTTATGAGAATACTCACTTAAAAAAAATACTTTTTTATTTTCCATTTATATGTAAAGATAGCTTTCAACATTCATTTTTGTAAGATTCTGAGTTTCAAATTTTCTTTTTTCCCCTTTTCTCTGATCTCCCCTTTCACCAAGACAGCAAGCAATTTAATATAAATTATACATGTACAATCATTTTAAACATTTCTATATTAGTTACGTTGTAAAAGAAAAATGAGAACAAAAGAAGAAAACCACAAAAAAGAAAAAGCAAACTAATAAAAAAAGGTGAAACTAGTATGCTTCAATCCATATTCAGTGTCCACAGTTCTCTCTGGATGCAGGTGGAATTTTCCATCCCTCGTTTTTTAGAAATATCTTGGATCAATGTATTGCTGAGAAAAGCTAAGTCTATATAGTTGATCATCATATAATCTTGCTGTTAAAGATATTTGGCAGGAATACAACCAAGAACATATTCCTTCATCCCCATCTTGTCTATAGGAAAGAATTTATCATTAATGATAAAATTCTCTAGGCAAGGAACAGAGGCAATGTGAAATAGTAGAAAAAGTACTCTTTTTGGTGTCAGATTCTAAGTTCATATGGATCCAGATGATGTGTCACCTTGGACAAGTCACTTTTAAAGTTCTTAGGTCTGTAGGCCCTCAACTGAAACAATGAAAGGGTCTCTTTCAACTCTAGATCTATATCTGCTTAAACATTCCCTTCCATAGAGAATGTGAACTCATTTGGACTCATGTTTGGCCTTTTCTGAAACAAGAAGCAGTTGGACTAAATGATTTCTGTGGTTCTTTCAAGTTCTAATATTCTCTGACTCTATAATAAAGAGATCATCAGTCCCAGCCTTCCCTTTCCCTCTAGCACTTCTTCTGAGATTTTAAACAGTGGGGAGTTTGAAGTTGTCTTGTCTCAAAGAGCAGGCTCAGGACAGCTGATGTAGTCAAATGTGTTTTCATTAGGTTGAAGATGTTGTAGGAAGTGTTTCTCATAAAACATGAAATTATTACAAATGGGATCATGAAAATTAAGGGGAAAGAGAACTGATATCGCTGATTTCTCCAAAGCTTTTTATGAGGACTTCTGCTAACACTCACAAACATCTCCTAAAAGAGTAGGGACTGTAATACCATCTGCTTATCCTGAGCTCCCTTACCTGCTCAGTTTCCAGCCAGATCAAAACATTCTGGAACAGTAGGATGGAACTTTACTCTGGTGTCCAGGACATCACTTCTGAAGCCCCAGTGGATCTTGAAGAGAAATATTTCACAATTGTGAACCCACAGTCACAACCTCGTCACAAAGAATTAGAAGTTAGGATGAAGCAGCTGGGTAGCAGATAGAAGAGTAGAGGTAATATCTGTAGAAACAAGTATTCTCCTATGCCCAAAGGGCAAAAATGCCTGTAGCAGTTCTTTTTTGTGATGGCAAGGAATTGGAAATTGAGAAGATGCAAATCAATTGGTGAATGGCTGAATAAGTTATGGTATATGAATGAACTGGAATATTATTGTTCTATAAGAAATTATGAATAGGCTAATTTCAGAAAAGCCTGGAAAGACTTATGTGAGCTGATACTGAGTGAAGTGAAATTCAATAACGATTTTAAAAAAATCCATTATACCAGTACCAGATGGGGAAGGAGTTAGTCTATTTTACAGGGGTCCTCAAACTACGGCATGCGGGCCAGATGCGGCAGCTGAGGACGTTTATTCCCCTCACCCAGGGCTATGAAATTTCGTTATTTAAAGGCCCACAAAACAAAGTTTTTGTTTTTACTATAGTCCGACCCTCTAACAATCTGAGGGATAGTGAACTGGCCCCCTATTTAAAAAGTTTGAGGACCCCTGCTAGGTTAATTCATCAAAGCTAAGGGTTTGAGTAGTTTGCAAAAAACCAATGAAATACAGTAGCCAAGAAAGCAAATGGAAATATAAGATGAAAAAAATAGCTATGAAGTTGGAGTACATTCTGAGTAATTGATTGAGTTTTGGGTACCTGTTGATAATCTGAAGAGCATTCAGGATACTAAAGACACTTTAATATATGCCATTTTAGAAGCAATTGAAGGACTGGGGTTTAGTCTAGAAAAGAGAAGGTTCAGTGCAGGGTCATAATAAGAGTTCCAAGTATTTGAAAGGTTAATATGTAGAACAGGCATTGTTTTTAATTGTATCTGACTCTATCGTAGAGAATTTAGAGCTGCAAACAGGCAAATCTAGTTTTAGTGCAAGGAGAATCTTCCAAACAATTTAAGCTGCCCAAAAGTGGAATGATCTACCCTCTACTGGAGGTCTTCAAACAGGTCAGGTGACTATTTATTGGATTTGTTGAAGAGGGAATTTTTGTTTTAGGGACAGCTGGACTAGAGGTCTCAGAGGTCCTTTCCAACTCTCTGCTTTTGACACATGAAGAAAGGGAACTCTCAGTAATAGCTGTCAGATACCACCTCATAAAAAAGCCAGAATTCTTCCTGTTTATAAATTAGTTAATGGTTTACAAAAATATTTTTCACAAAACAGTCCTGTAGGGTAGTTAGGGCAAGTGTTTTTTAGCTTACTTTGTGGATGAAGAAATTAACATTCCAGAGAACTCAACTAATTTTTCCAAGGTTTGTGAGTGGCAGAGACCGCATGAGAATTTAAGTCTTATGACCATAATGCACACTCTGTATATGCTACAGGGAATTGGCAGTTAAGCTTTTTGTTGTTGCTGTTGAGACTTTTCACTTGTGTCTGACTCTTCATCATTTAAGGTTTTCTTGGCAAATATCCTGAAGTGATTTTCAATTTCCTTCTCCAGATCATTTTACAGATAAGGAAACTGAGGCAAGCAAGTTTAAGTGACTTGCTCAGGATCACAATACAGATTTGAACTCAGGAAGATCAACTGGAAGATAGTCCAACTCTTTATCCACTATACCATCTACCTGCCCAAACTCTCCTTTTTGCTATGTTTATCTTTTTATTCATCTCTGACTGGTACTTCTTATAATAGCTATTCCAAAACTAAAATTTTTCCCTTCTCTCTGTCTCTGTCTCTGTCTCTCTCTCTCTCTCATATCAGTGCTTACATTTTAATGGAGAAAATAACAGATACACATAGAAGTAAATAATAAACATACACAGGGAAGCTGGATGACACATTAGATAGAGCACAGGGCTTGTAGTCAGGAAAATTTGAGTTTAAATCCAACTTCAGATACTTAGTACCTCTGTGACTCTGGGTTAGTCATTTGATCCTGTTTGCCTTTGCTTCCTCATTTGTAAAATGAATAGGAGAAGGAAATGGCAAACTATTTCAATATCTTTGCCTTGGCACAGCAAATGGTTCAACAGTAGAAACTAATATAATTTTATCAATGGAAAATATTAACAAGAAGCATTTTATCTGCTTTCCCACTGAACCCTTGAGGCCTTTCAATATAACTTGCAGCGTCTATGTATGTTGTTTCTCCCATTAGAATGTGAGCTCTCTGAAGGCAGAAACGTCCTTGTTTTTCTATTTGAAATTCCATGTCTCTGCACATAGTAGGCACTTATTTAATGTGTTTGACTTAATTGAGAGACATTCTATGAATGATAACTTTCTTTTCTGGGTCTTTGATAGCTATATCTTTAGCAATTGCAGGAGTTACATTTCTATAGAATTTGCTTTCTAGCATGGTGTAAGTAGGAGTAATATGCGTAGAAACACAACTGAATCCCTGAGAACTGATGATATTACTAAGAGATGGCACAAACTGAAGAGAGTCCTATACAAAACCCTGAGGTCCACACACAATTTAGAAGGTAGTACATGGATAATGAACTAGCAAAGGAGACAAAAGGAAGAGTAAGACAAGTGGAAGAACGAAAAATAATGGAAAAACTTTTTAGAGGAGAAAATATTGAGGAGAGGATAGCCTCAACAATGTCACATAGTGCAGGAAGATCAAGGAGGATGAAGACTGAGAAAAGATAATCAGATCAGTCAATTAAGAGATTATTGGTTAGTTAGTTAATTAACTTTTAATTTAACACTTACTATGTTCCAGGCACTGAGCTAAGGTCTGGAACTACGAATACAAATAAAACACAGACTCTATGCTCAAGGAACTTACAATCAAATAGGGAATTTTGAAGAGATGTTTTAGTTCAATGAGACTGGAAGCCAGACTATTAAAACTTGAAATGTATATGAGAGTTGAAGAAATGGAGGCTATAAGTATAGACATGAAAAAGAAGAAACATAGAAGAACGGCTTTAAAGTATGGTAAAATTAAAAAAAAATTTTTTTTAAAGAAGAATTTTTTTTAAAGAATCACCATATTTTATGCAGCAGAGAAGAAAACACCAGATGGGAAGAGAATGAAAACTAGATAGCAGATAATTGCAACAGGGAGAGATAGAAGGAAATAAGATCAAAAGTGCATATAGTGGAGTTGGTTTTGCGGGGAAGGGTTCTTTATTAGTTACTGGAGTAAAGACGGTGATGTCAGATGAGTGTGAGATGAGAAGGGAAAATAGAGGATTTTATCGTTTAAGGATATTGATTGAATGGTCCCAAAGGTATCCTCTTGCTTTGATACTCTCCTAGCTACAAAATCTGGATTCTGGAATGCCAAAATGCCAAGATACTCTCCTGACTATCAAAATTCATAAGATCAAAGGGCCCAATTCCTTAACTTAAAACGGAAAAGAATGAATGCAAGGGGATAAGAATGGAGTCCTGCATCGAGGAATCACATAGACTTGACAGTATTATCTTTGTTTCCAAAAAGGCACTTTCTGCAAAGAGAAAAATTACTACAGCCAAGTCAAGAAAATGAGACAAGAGAGATGATGAAAGTTGATTAAGCTCTTTTGGATGCTTCTACAGCCTGGACCAATTACAGAAGGCTTACATAGATTTCACAATCTTTCTAAGGTGTTTGCATTTTGAATTTTCCGATGTCAGGTTTCTCCAACTTCTCCATCAGAGGCACTTGGAATATACTAGTCTTCCTTCTCATAATGTTTCTCCTTTATTAGAATGTAAATTCTTTGAGTATAGGGACCAAGTTTTTTGCCTTGCACTTGGCTCAGTGCTTACATAGCACATAGCAAGCAATTAATAAATGCTTTTTGATTGATTCATTCATTGAAACAAACTTCAGATAACCTTGGAAGGAGGTATGAACCAAATTATTGCCTATTAATTAATTTATTTTCACTTTAAAAAATGATATGAATTTATGTAAGATCTTATTCTTTGTTTTGTATTTTTAATTTCATTCATATTTTTATAAATTATGTTTTTGCTTATAACCAATAAAGTTTGGGAAGTCATCAATTAATTTATGTAACTATTTGAAAGAGACTAATTATAAGAACAATTGACACTAGAGAAGAATTGAGAAAATATGGCTCCATCCCTTTTTGCATAGGATAGTAGATTATGAGTACCATGTATTATATAGACTATTAAATGTAGTTTTATGGAACTGGTTTTTTTTCCTTTTTTAATATTTTATTTACAAGACATAGCTGACCAGAGAAGAGAAAGTGACACACACACACACACACACACACACACACACACACACATACACACACACATGTGAAAAAATAAATATGAATATGAAAGTAACATAAAAACAATAGATTCAATTAAATAAGATGATTTTATTTTTAAAAATACATTTATATGTCCAAAAGGAGGTGTACTGGTGATGTGGTAAGATGAAAGAATGGCCAACAGATGATCTTTATGTTCCCTTTGTAATTTTTCAAAGCCATGAAAATATAAAGAATGCTTCAGCAGCTGGTGGTGCAATGAAGAGAATGCAGAACCTGGGGTTAGCAAGACTTGCATTCAAATCCAGCTTCAGACATTTATTCTCTGTGTTAACCTACGTAAATCACTTAGTCTCTTTTGCCTCAGTTTCCTCATCTATAAAATAGCATCTACCTTTCAGAGTTGTTGTGAGGATCAAATGAGATTAAATTTGTATAGCACTTAGCACAGCATCTGACATGTAGTAAGTGCTATGTAAATGTTAGCTTTTATTATGTTGGGTGGACCCTAGGTATGGGAGGAAATGGGCAAGAATCTAGCAGAATAAGCTTACAAAATCAAGTAAGGGGGTTGTGATCTTTATTTTTGGAGGAACTATGCAGTTGAATAAGATCCACCCAAGTATTTGAATATTAAAGCTATAGATCTACAATCTTTTTTTCAGCCTTATTTTTGTGTAAATCAGGGATCAAAAACATATTTTTCACATTATTGGAAACTTGCCATCTTTATCTGTCTCAAAACAGTTACTTGTTACCTTAAAGGAACTCATTCTTCTAGTAGGCAGATCCAATATATCTATAGTTAAGTATATTATTATTTAATCTTCATGATAACCCTATTGTTGTTTGGTCATGTCTGATTCTTTGTGACCTCATTTGGGGCTTTCTTGGTGAAGATTCTGAAGTGACTTGTTATTGTCTTCTCCAGCTCACTTTTAAGAAATAGATGCAAACAGGATTAATGACTTGCTCAGGGTCACACAGTTTGAAATAGTCTGAGGCTACTTTTGAAAGTTATTTTTTTTAGCATTGTTGTAATCTATCATTTCATGTCTGGGACATTGTATAGAAAATGACTGATGCCTGAATTAGAAGTCATTCTATGAGTAATATGAAAAGTTAAAGAGCAAAAACTTAGTGGCTTATTTTATTTTATTTTATTTTATTTTTTGAGAGGTAGAGGGAAACATTCAATACTTTCCTTCTCTTGGACATGAAGCAGGTTGAAGTTTAAGGGAGAGTTGCCTGTAGCTGAACCTGTAGCCACCATTGCTGCTAGTAGACTCGTAGCAGCAATGGTCCCTACAGGTTCACAGCAATGATAATATGTGTTTGCCTAAACGAAACCTTGGCTGCTTATTTATTTTGCTTTTGTTCCCTTCCTTAAGCAATGATCAGAGTGATCCTGAGAAAAGAACATTTTAAATTTTGATAACTGACTCATGAGTTCAAGCAGTTTTCCATTCCTGGAATGCTATCTATACTCATTTCTACCATATGGCTTCATTCAAGACTTAGCTAAAGTCTCACCTTCTGCAAAAACTTTGTCCAAATCCATCTTGATGTTAATGCCATCCTTCTGAGATTTTCTCTAATCCTTTATATATTTTATATGTTCATAGTTTGTCAGCATGTTGTCTCCTCCATTAGAATGGGAATTTCTGGAGGTCAGGGATTCTTTTTGCCTTTCTTTGCATTTTTGGAGCTTAGCGTGATGCCTGGCATATAATAAGCATTTAATAAAAGACCTGTTGACTTGACTGACTTCACTTGACTTAGGGGGTATGATATAGATGATGATCTGGTAAAGAAGATTGAGAATGAATGATTAAACAGATATCAAGAGAACCCAGAGAAGAGAGAGTATTCATGAGTGAAGTGTGGTCAACAATGTCCAGTGATAAAAAAGAGCAAGAATGAGGATTGAAAAAGTCCATTAGATTTGACAATTAAGAGATTGTTGATAATTTTTAATAGAATAGCGTCAGCTGAATGAAGAAGTCAAATAGATTTTCCATGAGTTTGGTTGAAAAAGAGAAGAAAGATATAGGAGAATAGCTTGAGGGGTGCAGGAGGCTTTGGCATAGTAGTTACTTAATGTTTTCTGAATATATGAATAATTAATATTACTAATGTTACATCTATGCATATAGAAACATAATTTATTGTTGAATTTATTTTTCAGACATAGTTATCATAGGAAGAGAGAGTGAACCACAACTGAAAAGTGAGTACCTGGTGACTAAAGTTCCTCTACCACTGCATATTTGCTCCATAATTTAGAATCTTAGAAAGGCACTCAGGGTACTGAGAAGTAAAATGACTCATTCAGCATCACACAGCCAATGGGTAGCAGAGACCAGATTTGAACCCAGTTCTTCCTGTCCTTGAGGCCAGTTCTCTATCTATAATGTCAGTTTCATTCATAAACTATCATGGAGAAAGAATATAATAAATATTTACTATATTTATATTTTAGATGAGAAGAGTTACTTTCTAAGGTTCCTAATTATTGGAACCAGTTCTGTATCCCTTCAGCCTCTTACTTTTTCCATGGCATCAAACTGCTTTATTTCTTTCATGGGTGAGATGACATTTTGGATTTAGAAAAGTAAACAACTCAATAATTCACATTTCTAAGGACAGCCACATGGCACAATGAATAGAGCACCAGCCCTGGAATCAGGAGGACCTGAGTTCAAATGGGGCCTCAGGCACTAGCTGTGTGACCTTGGACAAGTCACTGAAGCCATACTGCCTCACAAAACAAAACAACAAATCCTCCCTAGATGGCAAATAATCCAATATATGTTAAGCAAAACATGGATGAACTTGCATGAAATAGTGAAGAGCAAAATCAGCAGAACCAAGAAAATATATACAATAATAGCAATATTGCTTTAAGAATGACTAAAGAAATAAATCATTTTGACTATTACAAATATCCAAGGTAACTATAAAGGACCTAGGAAGAAAGATGTTATCTGCTTCCCAGAGAAAGAACTGATATATAGAAGTAGGTGTAGAATAATTTTACACATAATACATATACATGTACATACATGCATATATATAAATATGTGTATAGCATTTATATTTACATGCACAATCATTTTATATAGGCACAAATATTTATGTGTACACCTATGCATATATGTACACTTATATGTACATATACATATATAGCCATACATACTCATAAAAACACACCTACTTACATATATGTATTTATGTGGATCATATGTATATTTATATTTGTATACATATTCATATATGCATACTTCTGTGTATATTTGTATTTATATAGGTATTTTTGTTTATGTATATTTAATGTATTTACATATACATGCACACGTATATGTATTTATATATGTATATAAAGATATACATGCATGTATATAGAGTTATATAAATGCACACATGTTTAGATGTACATGCATGTCGCCCTACATGTGTACATTATATGTCCATGTGTAGTTATATGTGCAGGTTTATGCGTATTTATAGTTATATGTACATTTAATGCATTTAAATATGTATATATATTTATATAGACATATAATGTGTATATATAAATTTATATATATATATAAAATATATATTTATATTATATATTTATTCATATAAGGCCTTTTTACACATAGATTTATATGTGTATATATATTTACAGTACACTTAATGTATTCATATATGCATCTATACTTGTATGTATATCTATGTTTGTATTTATATATGCATGTACATTTAAATGCACACATACACACATGCATTCATATATGCATGTTTATATGTATATGTATTCACACAATACATATATATATATATTTACATGTACATTTGATGTGTATATATATGTATATAATGTCCATATAAGTATATGTGTATTTATATATGTATATATATATATATATATATATATCTACATGGACATATGTATTTACATGTTTTCATAATTGTATACATGGTGTATTTATATACATATGTTCATGTGCATATAATATATATGTATATATACATATGTATATGACGTACTTATTTGTATCTAACAGTAGCCATCTCTAGAGTGGGGGGACAAGGAAAAAATTTACATGATAACTTTATTATATATGTGAGAAGAATGGCAAGTCATATACAACAGATTTGCAGTTTCATGCTCAATCATTTAAAAAATTTATACTTTTTCTGGAAATGCTTGTTTTTATTCTATAAATTAAAAATAAAGTAAATAAATATGAAAAAAATGATCTTATGACTCTGAGTCTATGGCTTGTGAGAAGTCTCAATATTCAACAACAGGTTTGGAGCAGGAAACTCATTAGAATAGCTGCTTCTCCTGAATGGCTAGGTGATTAATTACTATGTTGACCTGGAAAGGCTTCTGGGTAGAATCAAGAGGAAGCAGGGAATAATGAAGAAGGTGTGGTCTGGTGCTATGAACAGCTTTCCAGTTTGTCTCTTCCGAAGAACATTTACATCCCCAAATTGTAAGATGAGCCAGGAGAAGGGAGAGACACAGAATAGTTCCAGAAAGTAGAAGAGAGCTAGTCTGCTGATGGTGATGGACAGTGATCAAAAGTGATGATAGGCTTTCTGTTGTGGTGTAAAGAGAACCACATTCATTCAGAGATATGTAGTTTCAAGTCCTGACTCCAACATAGAGCCATATGTGACCCTGGGTGGGGAACTGAATTTCTCAATTGCAAATTCACTTTCGTGAGAAAATTTCTTCACCGATAAGTCCCTTTATCAATGAAATCACTAGTCCTGTCCAAAATAACAACTAATGATAATGATAATGATGTCCCAGATTCTGTAAAAAGCTTCCAAGAAGACAACTGAAAGCTAAAAATGATTGATCGATTTCTGTCACAGAAGAAGTGAAATAGTATTTGGCCACCAAGATGGAATGTTTCTGTTTGTTTTGGTTTTCCTGCAGAACCAATATGAATAAATTTCCCTTTGGGATTGAACCAAATCAAACAAGTATTGCCTAAGAGTTTCATTTCATTTGTCCTGGGAATATGAGGCTTGGCAAATTCTTGACACTGATTGGCAAAGAGAGAACCTTTGACTTTAGAATCCTGACTTTAATCAGTAGATACCAAATAAACATTGCAGGTGAAGTCATTTTGCCAGTGGATTTCACTTGACTATTTCTAATTTGTTTCATAGAAAGGTTCAATTAATGGTAGAAGGTGAGAAAATAGATCTGGAGATGACCTGATATGGAAATGAAGAAGGAAATAAGTATTTATTAAGTGCCTACTATGTCTCAGACACTGTGCTAAGTAATCTGCAAATATCTCATTTGATCCTCACAACAATCCCGTGAGATAGGTGTTATTATTGTCATCCCATTTTACAGCTGAAGAAACTGAAACAGAAGTTAAGTGATATTTGCCCAACATCACACAGCTAGAAAGTGGATAAAATAAAATTTGAACTCAGGTTCAAAACTTTCTTTACTGTGCTATATTGCTACCACAGAAGACACATATATAGAGTTGGTTAAAAAAAAAAAAAAAAAAAAAACAAAAAAAACAAAAACAAAAAAAAACCCAAAAAAACAACAACACACCAACACTGGATTGAGAGTAGGACCTAGTTTTCAATTCTTATAGGACTTTTCATTCCACCTTTCTTTTTTTCTGGACTTTGGTTTCTTCAACTGTAAAATGAGTTGGTTGGACCTGACAGACTTTGAGGTCCTTAACAGCTCTAAATTCTGACTTTCATAAAATGAGAACAGTGATGTTCTCAGAACTAATGAAATGTAGCATTCCTTCCCTTTCCCAGAATCCAAGAGTTTGTGAAATAAACCTTCATGAACTTTAATTTCCTCATTTTATTAATGAGTCTAAAGATACATGTAACATCTATTGCATAAGTATAGTTATGAGATTTGAGTTCCACAGATCATAAACTTAGATATGGAATGGACCTTAAAGATCATCTAGTCCAGTTTTCATTTTATTTTCCCTTATGAAAAAACGGGCTTATAAAAATGTTGACTTCCCTCTTGTCTAGTAGGTGGCCAGGCCAGATTTCAAGCCCATTGTTGTCACAGCACCAACAACATTGAGATAAGGTGTGGAAAATGTCTTGTGAGCCCTGAAGTGCTATTTAGATGTCAGTCATTAACTAAGAATATTGGTCAGATGGTCCAGCCTTTACTAACTTTTTGAATCTGAACAATTAATTTCACCTTTCTGAGCCATAATTTCTGGCTCTATAAAATATGAACAATAATCTAAAACATTTCTGTGTAATAAAGAGGGTACTTTTCAAACTTAAAGTACTTTGAAAATAGGATCCATTTCCTAAATTTCAGCCATTATTACTTTTACCAGAGTTCTAATCATTTTTAGTCTTACCTCCCACTTCTCCTTTCTTTGGTTCATTTTGGTTGCCTTTATCAAGACTTCGTCTAGTTCATTATTTGTTGTTTACTTATCAAAAATTATTTCAAGAATATATCAAACCAGGAAATAAAACTTCCATTGCACAAGGTGCCAGAATCTTATGCGGGTACAACTGTATACTCAAAGCAACAGAAGAGGCCTGCTCATTGCATTTTGTGTTAGGCTCTGGGTGAGCCTTAGGAGGAAGATAAGATCTAGTCCTGTCCTGAGATATTTAAGAAAGAGGGTAGTAAGTAGAAAAACTCAGCATGGTCTGATAGAGTGATATATAGAATCAAGAAGAACTGAATTCAGATCTTGACTTTGGTGCTAATTAGCTAATTTGGGTGCCAATTAGGGATCAGGGAGAACTTAGTTCACCTCTTTCATAAAATGAGGATAGAAATACTTGTGGCACCTATTTTATATTTGAATATATTTTGTGCTTATCTGCATGCATATTTTGTTTCCCCAATAAAATGGATATTTCTTGAGGTCAAGAATGATTTTGTTTTTGTCTTTTTATCTCAGCAGTTGTATATTGCTTGGCATGTAATAAGTGCTCAATAAATGCTTGTTACATACATAAATGTTTAACTTTAAAATGGTTGCTGACACAGGGAGACTGGACAATCTCCTTCTTTTTTTCCCTTTTGTTCACCGATGCACATGTTCTGGCATGAGTTGAGTCCTGGAAGAGACTTTTTCTGATTGGGTTGAGATCTCCTTTCTGATATTCATTAGATCTTTAAGTTCTCAACCTGACTCATATCTAAGGTTTCTTCAAAAAAGAGGAATAGAATGTGCAGTGTGAATCAAGGATGGAGCATGTATTTTATACCTTATACAAAAAGAAATGCTAAACATGAGATACACATGAGCATGTATCTTGGCAAACTTAAAATTATTTAATACCAAATTTATACAATTAAATTATATTTTTTTAATCAACAAGCATAATTTTCTTCTCCTTTTAACCTCTCTCTATATTAAAAAAGATAGCCTTGTAAACAAAAGTTACCCTTGTAAACAAAACAATTTCCCTCATTAGCCATGTCCAAAAATGTGTATTTTGTTCATTTTTGTATGTCATTCAGGAGGTGGGTAGCATACTTTATCTATTTTCTTGTTATGCCACAGTTCCCTTTTAATGTCCTGACCCAGTTTTTCTAATTGTCCTATTTAGTTACTCTGTCTCAAGTTATAACCTTTCCCTCTTAGTGTTTGATGAGATAAAGGTTTTATATCTTTAGGCTATAATCTTTCCTTCTTAATGTTTGACAGGATAAAGGTCTATCTATTTTAAACATCATTAGAATATCAGTAACCTTTCCAGTACCTCCCCTCCATTGTGTCATCCTAGGTGCCTCCCCCCCATTAGGTTATCCCCCTCCAGCTACTTCCCCCATTATGTCATTGTTCTTGTTATCCTATAAAAAATCTTGCAGTCCCAATACTCAGTGCTGGATTCTTTGAGATGATAGTGTCATTCAGTCCTGGGACCAACCATGGAGCCATTTGGTTCCAGTATATCTCTCCATTTAATAAATTGTTAAATTATTCTCTAATCTCTGTTTTGCTCAGTTTCTCCGGCATTACATTTTGGAGCTCCTCAGCAAGATATTAGAAAATGAGCAGGATTAGAGACAAGAGATTTTCGGGTCTCTGACTTGGGCAGGGTGGCTGCGGATCTGAATTCTTGGCCTGGAGAGGCTGGGCCCCCTTGGATTTTTTTTCCAGAGCCTCCGGGAAAGAGAGCAGTTTCCAGACACAACAGCCTGATGGTAGACACCCCCATTTTGGCCACAGGAGAGTAAATCTGTCTGGGTACGTCTTAAGACCTGATCTGTTCTGTCTGTATAAGACCTGTTCTGCTCTGTTTATATGTTAGCATCTGTATTCCCAGAATTATGAAATATTGATGGGCATAAATTCTGGGAGTAGGGTCTTCTGGATGCAGGGGACCCTACCTGGGTGTCTAAGATGCATCTATGTGTCAGTTGGCACAACTCTGGGCATTTCAGAATATAACTCTGGATGTCTTTTTAAGATACCATCTGGCTTAAAAAAAAAAAAAAGAGGCTCCGTTTGGATTATGGAAGGAAAGACTAGAGCCAACAACTTCCCTCAGGGCTATTCTTTCCAGAAAGCCCCTGGTCTATGTTAAATGTTCTGACTGTGCATGTGTGTTCTGTGTTCTATATGATTTGTTTGTCTGTTTTGTTAATTTTAAGAGCTCTGTTAAATTTAAGAACAATGACCAAATTTGGGAATTGGTTATTTCAATACTGAACTCCAGCTGGAGAAAACATTTGATTAGGAATTTTAGGATGATTCTAAATTTGGGAAATTTACTAGTTTGCCTCCATATGCCAGATTTGTTCTGAATATTCTTTTGGGCAGTTTTAAAATTGGGGGAAATAATTTTACTGTTGTCTATGCTGGCTAGATTGAGTTATCTTTAAGTATAAGATCTTAAAAGAACAATAGCTTGTTAAAGAAGTTCTGTTAACTTGCCTGAAAGGGGTCATGTGCCTTTAATTAGGTAAATTATTTAGCAAAAAGGATCTGACTTTTCTGAAGGCTTCAACTCTGGCCAAATTGGAGTTTAGGAGAATCCACTGGGAATAATGGCCACATGGGGCCAGAGGGAGAGAAAAACTACCTATATTATAACATTGTAAGTTATGCTTTAAATCCAGCTTTGCTGGACATGTGGGTTTTGTGGAATCTTCCTCACTCATCTCCGCACTGATTTCTATTTTAAATGTTGGGTGGGGTAGGGATCTTTTGTCTTCAAAGGTAAAGATTTAAACTCACCCCCCACTGCTGTTACTTCAGCTATTGGAGCATCTAGTTAGCCTGGAGTGAAGTTTAGTTAGACTTCCCTCCTCCCCTGTCTCTTTGGAGATGGAGTGGGGGGAGGGGCAGCCACATGGAATCCTCTCCTCCTCCCTCTAAACTGTTCCAGATGTTTTTTAAACTCAAGGTGTAACTACCTGGCTCTTGGCTAAAAGCAGCAAACTGATTTCTATAAATATAAGGTTATGATAAATATCTGTTTAGGATTTGCTATTGGAGGTAAAATTCCTTGGGTTTATAGTTAATATTCACTGCATTTTTTTTCCTCCTGTAACTGATTTCTATAATCAGAGCAATGGTCAATAGGAAATTGTTAAATGCAATTCAGTTATGTCATACCTTGCTGATTCCAATCTGGTTATCTGTAATCATTATATCCTAAATACTTGAGCAAATAAGTATTTAGTCTGGTCATCTATTGGTTACTAGATATTGTGTCTGGATATTCATGTTTTTTAAGGTTTATAACTAATGAAAGGCCACATCTTGTAGCAGTTTTTCTATCTCAGATTGTTTTAACTTTTTTTTGTTATATTTGTTTTTGTTTCTAGATTTGGTCAAATTACAGATATATTGACTTGATTCTGGAACCTAGATCAAGCTTTGATTGTCAGCACGACACACCACACCCATCCCCCTCCCTGGACTGAGCATCTTCGCTCACCTTCAGCAGGAAGCAGCTTTTGAGAAAATCATTGCCCCTGCTCCTGATGTAATTTGGACTGATAGGGGGGAGTGGGAAATTGGTTGAATTGTTAAAATTTTAACTGTATTACTGTGTGTTTAAGACTTGGGATGGAAATTGTTAAAGTTGTGTAACTATTGCTGTTATGTTTAAGGGATTTTTAGTCTGTTATGTATATTATATGATTTATATGTGGGATGGTTATTTGATAATTGCTTTCTGTGAGAAAAAAAGGGGGGGAAGAAATAGGAAATTGGGGAAACTGGTGTATTTTCTTAGGCACTTCTGCCCTACCTCCTATCTTACTAATTCAGATTTAGTTGGAAGTCCTTTAAACAGTCCTTTTCATTTTTTACTGCTTGCTTAAATTTACTGGACTATGATTTGCTGGTTATGCTTTAACTTTGAAATCCCTTATTCTGTTGGAATTGCCCTGGCAGACTCAGTTTTGGGGATTATTTTTTGGAAACAACCAGAAATCATATACCTATCTTGGGAATGGCAGTCTCTCTGATCTGTTTCTTTACTCCTGTTACCCCAAGTCCTTAATTAGTATTTCAGTGTGCTTAAAAGGACCTTGTAGTTTGATATCAGGCCCTAAAAGTTTGGGGTTTGCCTGCCTTAGTTTAACTGTGCATAATTTGCTCAGAAATCTGATGCTTTCTGCAGCCCTGTCTGTTCCTCTGGGCAGGGACAGGTGGAGCTACTCCAAGCCTCACCCTTTTCCGCTGGAGCAGGTTGCCCCTCTGAATGGGCAGCACAACTGCCTTGAGCTCTGCTATTCTGTAAGCAGAGGCCGAGTCATGCACAAATGACCACAGACCTAACTTACAGTGAACTGTCCATATGCTCCCCAACTATAGAGGGCCTGACATGATTGCAATAAAGAACTTTGTGTATTGCTGGTTAACTCTGGGGTTATCAGGGAGAGATTTGATCTTGCCATAAGTCCTTGCATTGTTCTAACTTTATTTTGATCATTTGGTCTATTTACTTCACATAGAGTTGGTCAAAATTATGGTACTAAGACCTTCTAGAGGAAGGTAATTCAAAGATTTGAATAGTTAGAAGAGAGAGAGTGTAGAATGTTATGCCTGACCAGTTTCCCCATTGTCCTATTTAATTACTCTGCCTTAGGTTGTAACCTTTCCTTCTTAATAGATAAAGGTCTACCTCAGTTGCTCTGTCCCAAAACCCCAAGCTATAACCTTTCCCTCTTAATGTTTGATGAGATAAAGGATTTATATCTTTAGGCTATAATCATTCCTTCTTAATGTTTGACAGGATAAAGGTCTATCCATTTTAGCCATCATTAGAATATCAGTAACCTCTCCAGTACCTTCCCCCATTATGTCATCCTAAGTGCTTCCCCCCATTAGGTTATCCCTCTCCAGGTACCTCCCCCATTATGTCATTGTTCTTGTTATCCTATAAAAATCTTGCTGTCTAATACTCAGGGCTGGATTCTTTGAGACAATAGTCATTCAGCCCTGGGACCAACCATGGATCCATTTGGTCCCAGTATATCTCTCCATTTAATAAATTATTAAATTGTTCTTTAATCTCTGTCTTGCTCAGTTTCTCCGGCATTACAATCGAACCTCTATAATCATAGTTGATTAGATTAGATTAGATTAGATTAGATTGATTAGATATTGATTAGAGTAAGTTTTTCATTTGTTTATTTTTACAGTATTGTTATTAATAGTATATCTTGTTCTGATTTTGGACATTCTGATCTTCATCAGTATATACAAATCTTCTCAGGTTTCTGAGAAACTACTGATTTCAGGATTTATTACAGACAGGGGTGAACCCTGAAACTGTCCAAATTATGAGGGTGATCTCTGAAACTCTCCTCTCAAAGAAACTCACCCTTCAGGGCAGTTAAGTACTCTCATTAAGGTTAGCCCAGGACCACTCCCAGTAGCTTGAATTTAAGTAGTCTCATTCAACTGGAAATCTAGGCCTAGGGACAGTGACATTAAAGGAATCTCATTCAATGGAAGCCCTACCCCCAGACTGCCAATAAAATGACCATTTTGAATTCCAAATCTTTGCAGAAGTCCAAAGTAGGAATTGTGCTTTGCCAACGAAGTTCTCTTCTTGGCAAAGCTGCCTACCATGACTCTTGCCCATTGTAAAGAGACCCTCTTCTCAGAGATAACCTCTTGTTATTTCTCTGCCAGGATCTCTTGCCATGAGGAGTCTGTCTTCCTAGCAAAACTGGCTTCTCAGTGCCAATAAACTTCCCTTTTGCTATTCAGACTTTTTGGTTTGCGAATTCTTTCACGTTGGACCTGTGTACCAAAGGGATTCCCATTCCAATTCTCATAATTCTCTGCATGGCCACTAACTGCATCATTACTACACAATAATATTCCAGTATATGCACATGCCACATTTCATTCATCCATGTCTCAATTTGATTCAGTAACAATCTACAATTATGTTCAGAATCTACCAGGAGCTAGATGCTTAAATCTTAAGAACAAAAGAGCAGTTATTGGTGACCATCTTCTCAGTTGTAGTTCTTTTCCCTGCTCTCCTGATGAGAGGGAGGGGTTCTAAGATTCACAAGGTCATGCCTATTCCTAAACAAAAATGGATATGGATATGGATATGAAATGGATATTTATTATCCCAAGATCAGGAAAGAACACACACTAGATTCACCTAGAAAATGAAAGCTTTAGATTTGCTTTAAATGCCAGATACTTATGGACACATGGAGTCAAGGAGACTGAAATATAAAAAAAATAAAATCTTCCTTTCCCCCCACCCAATCCCTTAGTGAGAAATTTGAAATAATCTTCATACAAGTTGTAGCTAGAAAGGAACAGAGAGGGGTGAAGGTACTGACCACTTCCTTTTGCAGTGAGTCATCAATTCTTTTGGTCCACAGTCAATAAGGATTTTTTTATTTTACTTTTTTGTGCTTTTTGTGCTTTAACAATGACTCACATGTGGCTAGAAAGAGATCCTTTATGGCTGAAGAAGAATAACTATGAGGTGTACTGGGCAGGTCTGGCCCATTACTCCCTGTCTGTGCCAAATAGCACCTGAGGCCAACCCAAACCCTGCATGACCCACTGAGTAAGTCCAATTCTAGAGAGGCATTCCAGAGAGAAGGAACCATCATAGCCCAGCATGTAATCCAAGCTTCAGCTATGGGAGAAAGACAGTAGCAGGGCCTTTCCTGGAGTTGATGTAATGAGGATTTGTTGTGTGGAAAGGGGAAGAAGTACCCCAGCAAAGCCTTCAAAAGAGTGTGCTTCTGGAATCCCATGACAAGAGAGCATGCCAGACAAAGCTCACATGGAACGGCTGTAAGCTCCCTCAAAGGTGAAACCTAGTCCAACATTCTAAATTTAGGAGCAAACAGGACCTTTCTATACCTTTTAGTTGTGGTATTTGACCCAAGACCAGTCCCCAGTGAGCAAATCAAGCAAAACTCTGAATGCCATGAGAAAATATTTGGTTTGAGGGGCACCCTGAGGATAAACCTCAAAGAAGATAGTGACTCCACTCAAGCCCAGATTAAGCCTTGGAGGGAAAAAAAAATCTATTTGTTGTGACATATAACAGTGGGAAATCCATTGATTCTGAAAGACGTTGTATTTCCTTATATGTGTACTTATCACACTACTTAGGAACTGTTTAATTTTTGCCCTTTTTTCCCCTATGCACCAATCCATTTTTGTCCTTGGCAACCAGGAAGTACACCCTCCATTTGAGCCCTAGTTCCCTGGACCAACTGAGTCCTAAGGACACCTTCCCTGCTTTTCAGGGAAAAACTAGGGCAACTTATGTGGCCTTAAGAGATTATTGCTTTTACTACAACCTGACTCTTTGTAGACAAGGTCATAAAGATCTTCCAGAGTACTGACTTTGGATTCAATTAATAATTCTGATATCAATAATGGGAGAAGCTTGGTATAGGCAACACAGGAGGAGAAGGAGGAGGAAGAAGGAAAAGATGGAGGAGAAAACAGGAAGGTAAAGGAGGAAGAGAAGGAAGAAGAATGCCTTAAAAATTGGACAAATGGGAAAGGAGGTACAAAAGCTCACTAAGGAAAATAATTCCTTTAAAATTAGAATTGAGTAAATAGAAGCTAATGACTTTATGAGAATTTAAGATACAACAAAGCAAAACCAAAAAAGAAAAGAAAAAAATGTGAACTATCTCATTGAACTGGAAAATAGATCCAGGAGAAATCATTTAAAAATTATTTGTCTACTGAAAGTCATGATCAGAAGAAGAGCGTGGACATTATCTTTCAAGAAATTATCAAGGAAAACTGTCCTGATATTCTACAACCAGAGGGTAAAATAGAAATGGAAAGAGTTCACAATCACCTCCTGAAAGAGATTCCCAAAATGAAAACTCCCAGGAATAGTGTAGCCAAATTCTGCAACTCCCAGGTCAAGAAGAAAATGTTGCAAGCATTCCAAAAGAAACAAATATAGTGGATCCACAGTCAAGATAGCAGAATATTTAGCAGTTTCTACCTTAAAGGACTAGAAGTTTGAATATGATATTCTAGAGAGCAATGGAACTTGGATTACAATCAAGAATCACCTACCCAGCAAAACTGAGTACAGTCTTTCAAAGGAAAATGTAGAAATTCAACGAAAGAGAGGATTTTCAAGCATTTGTGATCAAAAGACCAGAGCTGAATGGAAAATTTGAATTTCAAATATAGGTCTGAAGAGAAGCTTGAGAAGGTAATCAGGAAAATGATATCATAAGGGACTTTACAAAGTTTATCTGTTTATATTGCTACATGGGAGGCTGATACTTGTAACTCATTAGAACTTTCTCATTATTAGGGAAGTTAGAAGGAGAATGTATAGACAAGAGGATACCAGGTGTGAGTTAAATATGAAGGGATAATATCTTAAAAAAAAATTAAGGAGTGAGCAAGGAATGTATTGGGAGAAAGGGAAAGAGAAGTGGAGTGGTATAAATTATCTGCCAAAAAAAAAAAAAAAAAGAGCCAAGGAAAAGCTTTTACACTGAAGGGGAAGAGAGATAGAAGAGGGTAAGTGAGTGAACCTTACTATCATCAGAATTAGCTCAAAGAGGAAATAACAGACATACTCAAAATAGATATCAAAATCTAGCTTACCTTTCAGGAAAATAGGAGGGAATGAGATAGGGGAGAAGAGGAGGATGATAGAATAGAAGGCATATCGGGGGATGTTGGAATCCTTACAAACTGCTAACTAATTAGAGTTGATCTAATCTTACAAGAAGATGTTTTGGGCAGAACCTGAAACAGGTACTAAGTAGAACTAATTAGTACAATGCTTGTGTTTGCACCTTTATTCATTGGAGTTCACAAGTATGCCAGCTTCACAAAGTAAACTTTGTAACTTTGTGAGTTCACACCTCCCTTGAAGCTCTTTGGGCCAGAGAGCACTATGGGAGAAAACCATAATCCCATTCTCTCAGAAGATTCACATATAAGGCCAGTGAAGAGAGAGCTATTCCAGAATATTTTCCACTTGGCTGGCTGGTCGCAGAAGAGAGTTCAGCTGGACTGGAGAGGAGCGACTCTGGTGCAGACACAGAGCACTTTGGGAGATTTCACTGGAATGACATGAAGAGTGGAGCTGGCTGGAGACTGAAGAAAGCAGAGGCAGAGGCTGAAGGACAAAACCTTTGGATTTGGAGACATTCGGAGGGAGCTCTTGGAACCAAGCAGAGAGATAGACCAAGAAAACTAACCAGGCTATATTGGAGATAATAAAAGATCTGAACTTTCATCACCTGGCTGTGTTTTGAGAAGAAAAAGCTCACCACAGGGGGAGGGAATGATCAGTAGCAAAACACTTTTGAGGAGGGACAGGCTGAAAAGAGAGAGAGAATAGAATAAATGGGAATACAGATAGCAATAATAATCAGAAAAATAATTTTGAAGCAAATTTCTCTGATAAGGTCTCATTTCTTAAACATAGAAGGAACTGAGTAAAATTTATAAAAAATAAGACCCATACCCCAACTGATATAAAAAGATAAGAACTATGCTCAAATGGCTATAAAATCATGCATATCTTTTGCTATTTGATAGTACTAGGTATGAATCTCAAAGGAGATTTTAACAAAAGGAAAAGGACCTATATGTACAAAAATACTTATAGTTGCTTTCTTTTGGGGGCAAAAAATTGGAAACTGAGGGGATGCCCATCAATTGAGGAATGACTGAATAAACTGTGATATGTGATTATGATAGAATATTGTTGTTCTATGGAAAACGATGAGCAGGATGTTCTCAGAAAAACCTGAAAAGGTCTCTATGAACTCAAGCAAGTTAAAGGTACTGCTCACAAAGTAACAATAATGTAAAATGATTAGCTACATACTTATTTTTCAAATATATGCAAAAATATCTGCATCCTTGCAATCCTTGTGTTCCAAATTTTTCTCCCTCCTCCTATCCCCCCGCCCCTAAACAGTAAGTAATCCAGTATAGGTTAAATATGTGCGATTGTTCTAATTATATTTCTACATTTATCATGCTGCAAAAGAAAAATCACATCAAAGGAGAAAAAAAATGAGAAAAAAAAAAAAACCAAGCAAGCAAACAATAACAACAGAAAAGGTGAAAATACTATGTTGTGATCCACATTCAGTCTCCATTTTCCTCTCTCTGGAGGAAGATGGCTGTTTCCATCACAAGTCTATTGGAATTGACCTGAATCACCTCATTCCCGAAAGGAGTCACGTCCATCACAGTTAAACCCCAACTAATCTTGTTGCTGTGCACAATGTTCTCTTGGTTCTACTCACTTTACTTTTCATTTAAGTCTCTCTTAGCCTTTCTGAAAGCAGTTTGAGGATTATTTCTTATAGAACAATAATATTCCATTACATTCATATACCATAATTTATTCAGCCATTCCTGTCAGCCAACTGATAGGCATATACTCAGTTTCTACTTCCTTTCCACTACAAAAAACTGCTACAAATATTTTTGCACATGTGGGTCCTTTTCCCTTTTTATGATCTTTTTGGGATACAGATTCACCAGAGATACTGCTAGATCAAACTATGCCTTTGGGCATAGTTCCAAATTGCTTTCCAAAATGGTTGGATCAATTTATAACTCCACTAACAATGTTCTAACTTCCCCACCTTCCCTCCAACATTTATCAATATCATGTAACTGGGGGGAAAAAAAAGAAATATGGCATTAAAAATGACTAAAAATAGATAGCTTTAATGGTGATAGAGAAAATCAGGGTTCAAATTCAAAAGAAGACAAAATAACTTAAAAGCTTCAAAGAAAAAAATGTAAAATGGTCACAAAACCAAAAAAAATTCTAGAAAGAGCTTACAAAGAACTTTAAAACTCAAATAAGAGAAGTTGAGAAATTAGGGGAATGCAAGAAAATAAATAAAATTATGAAAACAAAGTCAACCAATTGGAAAAAGAGATCCAAAACCTTACTAAAGAAATAACTCCTTAAAAATTAGAATTGGGCAAGGGGAAAATTCAATGACTTCATGAGACATCAAGAAATAATGAAACAAAATCAAAAGAATAAAAAAAATTGGAGAGAATGTAAAGCATTTAATTAGAAGAATAACTGACCTGGAAAACTGATTGAGAGGAGATTATAAAAATTGTTAGACTACCTAAAAATTATGATTTAAAAAAATAATCTAGACACAATACTTTAAGAAATTGTTAAAGAAAATAACTACCTCAAAAAGATACTAAGTATTTAATTTAACAGGGATAAATTTAGAATTGCAGGATCACAGATCTAGAGTTGGAAGAGACTTCAGAGTTCATCTAGTCCAACCCCCTTTCTTTCCAGATAAGGAAAATGAGACCTAGAGGTTATATGACTTGACTAAGATCACAGTCCTATGCTTCTATATATATATCAAAATAATTTCTTGAGTATAAGATGATCAAACAACAGTATATTGGAGAAAAAAATCTAAGGATTTCAGTGGGCTACAAATTTGAAATGAATTAATAATATGATATATATTAGCAAAAAACATCAATACTATCCTAGGTTGTAATAGAATATAATGTTCAGAATGAGGGAAATGATAGGCTACTATATTCTGCCATAGTTAGACTACACCTAAAGTATATGCCTAGTTATGGGCATTTTATACATTTTACAAAATTTTGTGTAAACTTAACAGCAAATATTGATACAAATAAACAAAACTTGCTTTGAAACTACATGTATTTAAATAAATGAATTTTGATCCATAAAATAAAGTAATACGTTTTCAATCATTGTTTCCAGCTTCCCATTAGGTTTCTTTGTCCATTATATGATTAGAGTTAGTATATACTCTTTTTAAAAAATAAAATAATTAGCTCTATTTTTAAAAAGTCTTTCCAGGTTTCTTTATATTCTTCATACTTGTTGATTCTATTGAATATACCATTCCATTCCATTCCAATTTATTTAAACATTTTTTTATTAAATCATCATTAGATGATTTCCAGTTTGGGGCAATTACAAATAACACTGCCATCAAAAAAAACTTTGAATAGTTAGCTTTCCTCTCCTTTCTTTTAAAACTCTCAGGGCACAGTCCCAAAAATCAAATGATGAGGTCAAAGAATATGATTACTTTTGTAACTTTTGTTGCAAATTGACAGATTATTTTCCAAAGATTCTATTAGTTTGTGATATTTCCAATTTCCAATATTGAATTTCATTGCATTAAAACCTTTTTTAACCTGTTAGACATGAGATGATATTTCAAAGGTTTTAAAATTTGTATCTCTGAATATTAGTGAGCTTGAACATTTTAAAGCCTTTTTAAAAAATTGCATTTTCTCTTTTGAATATTATGCTAGCTCCTCTTATGTCAGCTTCTTTCAAGCCTTATTCTTTCTTCACTGTCCTTTAACTATTATATGCATTGAAAACAAGAAGTTGCTTCTGTATATTTTTAACCATCCTTATATACTTTAAATGTCAAGTTCTCACCTATCATGGAGACTACAATATATGAAAAGCATTGACAAAACAGTCATTTTATTTAAATTTTTTTTTTTATTTTGGTCAAAGGATATGAATAGACAATTTTCAGATGAAGAAATTGTAACCATTTCTAGTCATATGAAAAGGTGTCCTCAATCACTCTTAATCAGAAAAATGCAAATTAAGACAACGGAGATACCACTATATACCTCTCAGATTGGCTAAGATGACAGGAAAAGATAATGCTAATGTTGGAGGGAATGAAAAGCTATTATTTAAAAAAAAAAAAGAAAAGAAAAGAAAATTGCATTGAAATTCTAGAAATAGAAGGTAAAATGGAAATAGAAACCCCCTCTCCCCCCACAAATAACTTCCTGAGATTTCAAAATGAAAATTTTTAATTATAATAGTGGGTTGAAATGAGACATTCTTAGTTGATTTAACAGTTAACAAAAGTTTTCCTAATCTATAGTAGAAGAAGGATATCCCACAATATTCAGTGTGAATACCAATATAGTAATATTAGTCCATTAACAGAAGTTTCAGAGAAGATGCTAGAGATCCCCTTGGCCTTTTTTTACTCAGGCAAACCATAAGTTACATCAATTACCTGAGTTGGTTTGTAATGCAACAAATCTCAAGAAAAATTGCAATACCCCTTAATAAGAACTAATCCAGTCTGTTTGTAATGGAAGCTTAAAGTTAGCCCTATCTACTTGAGAGGAAATATCGATCCTATTATATCACCCAGGTGGCATCAGTTTTAGCTATAAGGTTCTTCAGCATCACCCTATAGGATGAGCATTCCATAGTGGTCCTCTAGACCAATGACTTGGTGCAAACAGGTAGGCACATTAGCAATGGTAGTAACAGGTAACAGTGTTTGTTGCTCTGTTAAGTGGGTAGAAGATGATAGACCTTCTTTTATAAAGATGAAAAATGATCCCTTTAATAAAATGGGTGGTAGCTTATGACTTAGTAATAGTAACAGGAAGCACATTCAAGATCACATTTTCCTCGTTCTCTTGAGGATATCTGCCAGAGACTGAAGCCTCCAGTTCTATCCCTGATATCTACTTTCCTATGATAGTGCAATGATGCCCTTCTTATGAAAACCTGACTCTTGAAAGTACTATTTTTTTTCTATATCAGCAGTAGTTCTACCTACTACAAGAAGAGCATGGAAAGTTGGACTTCAGTGGCCAAAACTCAGGTAATAAGGGTGGGGACCCTGGAAAACCCTCACATTGGGATGAGCTGCATGGTTGGCATGTTAGAGAGACAGAGTGGATAGGGTCCTCTTCCTCACTGATGCTTGGGCAATTAAAATCTGGGTCTGGGACCTGGAAAGAACAGGAATGGAAAATCAAATGTCCTCCTTTTTGGATTTCAGACCATTGGAGGAATGTTCTGATGCTTTTCTCGTAAATAGTTATTTATTAGGTATGTCAATGCCCATCAGAGACATCATGTGCCTTCTACTGAACTGAACAACTTTGATGATGCCTCTGTCATCTCTATATGAACAAAGGGTCCATGATATCATGTTATAGTGAGATTAAATCAAATATTTTTATCCAATGGCACACCTTATGCCAATTGAAATAATCATCTCTTAAAGAGCATTATGGCACGAACTGCATATGACTGGCAATTCAATTATAGTAGCTCTTTTCTGGCCACCAATACCATGTGCCTTTATCAGGGTGAAAAGTTTACCCTTACAGCAATTGATGCCTATCTGAAATATGGCTTTGTTGAGCTAGCAAAGCCTACATCAATCACCATCAAAGCTCTTACAGAAGATTCAGTTTTCCTGTAGTAGACCCTCCTACACCTTTGTGTACTTCACATCAAAGAAGGTGTGAGATTGAGTCACCACCATTATATCCACTGAATTTTCAATCTCTGCTACCATCATCATGAAATTAGAATTGTTGACTAGAACATGTGTAGACATTCTGCATTGGCCTAATGTGTGGTTGGGAATTACTGTCTATAGTCTTAGGTGGTCTGGTCATAAACCAAACTTCTATTACCCTATTATTATTATTATTATTATTCCACTAAAGCTCTCCTCTGATGCTCTATTGTGGCATGGAAGTGGCTTGAAGACCGTGCACTCAAAGGAAAACCTCTGGCAAGTCCTATCCAACAAGAAGGCTTTGAACACAGCCCCTGGGGTATTCTGGATGTCCATTTTTAAAGGACCAGTTGAAATTAGTTTAGAGAGGCTCCCCAGTTTGGTCACACAGCCAAGCTTTTTTGACCACAGCAATTCTCTTACTCTCAGTAAGTGTTAGAGAGAAGAGTACAGTCTGTGTTGGCAGAGGAGGATCTATACCCACAAAATTACAGATTCTTGAAATAATGATATATTTATGCCATTATGGAAACTAACCCAAGGAGGAAATATCTAGGAAAATTGTTTCTAAGCCACCAGGATTGTAGGCTGAAATTTCATAGAAAAGCTAGTGATAGTGCTTTCTTGGTGCTCCCAACTCAACTACTTTTTCTGGCCACCTGGGTGGCTTAATGACTTTAATACCAGAAAGTAATCAACCTATTTCTTAGCTAATACCATTATTCAAAATGTAGTGACCTTTCATTATTCTCTGGTGTGATGTCCTGGTTAGCTTTCTGGAGATCTCAGAACCAGCCTTGGTTTCAGCAGAATAATCACCAGGAAAATAGTCAGGGATAAAGTTCATCGTCTTTATTATCCTCTTCACAGTCCTCCTTTATTATCCTCCTTCACCTGGGGCTGAGTTAGCTTTCTAGAGGTCTTCCCAAATGGTTCTTAGTCTCAGTGGAGAAATGCAGGAGGCAGGAGAGCCACCAAACGCTGGTCAAGTCTTCTCTCTCAAAGTGTAGGAGGCAGGAGAGCCACCACAAGGTTGATCAAATGGAATCTCTGTAGCTGATTTTGTCCTCAGTTTAAATAGCCTATTACAATTACATCAATTGTAGAACTATTACATCACCATGCTAAGTACTAAGTATATGTAAACTAGATAACCATTGTCTTATCAATTCCACTGAGTTAACACCTTGTTGTAGGATTAAATCAACCATACCGTGTTTCCCCGATAATAAGACCTATCCTGAAAACAAGCCCTCCCCTTACTGTGTAAGATTCCTCTAAAATAAGCCCTCCCCCAAAAATAAGCCCTATTGAGATTGCTACTGTAGTGAAGGTGATCCCCTGTGCTACACGCTACATTACGGTACTCTCTGTATGCACCGTCCCTCCCCCCATCCCCATGACAGATTGGGTCCACTTCTTCTGAAGGAAATAGAGGCACAAGACATCCAGGATGGAATTCAGAGTATGGACACTTATGATGATGTTGTTGAAGAAGATGACATGATCATTATTGAATAAAGGTACTTTTTTTTGTTCACATTTACCTGTTTATTAAAATTGCTGTCAATGTTCATTAAAATAAGACCTCCCCTGAAAATAAGCCCTCTGGTGTTTTTCTGTCCAAAAAAAATAATAAGACAGTGTCTTATTATCGGGGAAACACGGTACTGAGCCTTAACTATATTTTTCCAGAATTCCTGTTCTTTACGCTCTGAATTTGAGAATTTTGACTAGCCTCTAACATTTTTTCAGATAATGATACAGAAGCTGTAACATTTAATTGAGATGCAGTTAGACACAGTGGTCAGAGTACTGGACTTAAAATCTGGGAACTTAAATTTAAATCTCAATTCCAACATTATTTTTTTATATGACCTGGGTGAGTCACTTAAATTTGCAAAAGATATTTCCTCATTTGTAAAATGAGAATAATGATACTAACTACATTGGAGTTGAGGGTTTTGAATAGCCATTCATGTCTTTCTGACAATAGTATCAACAGCTATAATATATTTAATTGAGAGCCAGAGTAGAACACTGGATAGAAAACCAACCTTGGTGTCAGGAAGTTTTGGTTTCAAAATTTCCTTCTGACACATTCTAGCTGTGTTACTATGGGCAAATTACTTTAAATGCCAATGCAACTTTTTAAGATTGTAAGAAACAGCTGAATTCTCTATCTGAAGGCATGGATGGCAATTCTATGCCTTAAGAGCACTTCATAGTCATGAAATCCCAGCTCCATCACAAATCCAGACCTCTCCCCTCAAAAAAAATGTGTACTTCCAAACTGATAGAATTGTAAAGAAGGTGCTTTGCAATCCTTACTTTAATAAACTATTACTGTCTGTATCATCATTAATTTACCATTTGAGACACTTTAATCTAGTTCCAATCTACCTCCCACTGTTGAAAGGCAGTGTTGCACAGTGGAAAGAGCACTTGCTTGGGAGACAAGAGGATGTGAGTACAAATTGTGCCTCTGATGATTTATCTCCTATATGACTTTCATTTAATTTCCTTTGATTTCAGTTTCCTTATCTGTAAAATGGTGTGGTTGGCTTTTGAAATCTCTTCTACTTCTAGATCTATGATTCTATATTCCACTATGGACATCTTCCTCTTCACTGGGTAGTAGGCACTAGGCTCATTCATTTCCATTCTCTATGCTTTCACAAATGCCTAGGATACTCTTCCCCACTCTCTACTCCCATCCAAAATCCTAGGAGGCCCAGTTTGAATCCAGTCTCTTCTGGGAAGTTTTCCCTGACCAACCCAGGCAACAATCATGTTCCCTGTGGTTCTATCACACTCTTGTCTATATTCCTTCTTTAGCATGTAATATACAACTTTGTGACATTGATTATCTTGGTAGGATGTGGAATTTTTGCTACAGTAGGGTCAGCAATGTCAGAAAATATAGGTTCAAATCCTGGCTCTTCTATTGATTAGTAATGTGACTGAGAGTAAAACAATTTCCCTCTCTGGAACTGAGTTTTTCCACCTATAAAACAGAAGTGTTGGATTAGGTGGTTTCTGAGGTTCTTGTAGTTGCCAATATTTGTTGATTTTATAATCTAGGATCCTAGCATCTAATGAAGTTATAAAGTCTCTGAAGAGCAGGGATTTTTAATAGATCACTTTGTCTATTTCCCTAGTTTCTAATTCAATAAATATCTGTGGGTAAGACTGATTATTCCATGTCTTATTCTGAACCTACTCCAACACTGTGCACCCCTGGCACATTTGGTGGAAATTCATTAAGTGGTCTTGGAGAAAAGGCTCTGCCCCACAGGGGTGCTTAGATGCTGCTGGAATAATGTCTCTTGTCTCACTTCCTAGCCTGGGGAATGTTGCACAGAAAAATGTAGAACTGGCTCATGCATACATAAAGGTTTCATTGTGTTCTTCTGAACTCCATTGGCTCATGATGCTATCAGAATATTTCAGAACCATATCCTTTAGTTTCAGGAGCCATTTTATTATTAAGAGATGATGAGGAAATTCTTTAATATACCAATTATATAATTAGATTTCCCATGATTTAAAATGGTCATTTTAGAAAATTTTACAATGCAGTGTAATGGATAAAGAGTAGTCTTGAAGTCAAACATATCTGGGTTCTAATTCTGCCATTCACACAAATTGGTTGTGTGAGCTAGGACATGGGGAAAGAGGAGTCAAATCTCTTCCTGCTGTAGGCAACTGTCCAAGACTTTAATTGTAGAGATGTCCATCTACATAGGCAAAAGGAGGTGGGTTTTTTGTTTGTTTTGTTTTTCCCTCCAGAATTCTACACCAATGAAATCACAGGGGTTTTAGAAACGAAACAAGAACAAAAGAAACAAAGAACAAAAATATCAATACCTTGGACCTCATGGAGACTGGTTTATATTGAACACCTGGGATCTAGGGTGGGGAAATTGGCTCACTATATTGGGCACCAAACTCCATATTTTTAATATCTTTTTGTTCTTGTTAGGATAATTCTTCATATTGAGGTCAAAGAAGAGTTCCAGACAGAAACCTATGTGACTATGTTGGGAAATCACAACCACCATCACCACCACCACTACTACTACAAATAACAGCAGCAACTGACATTTATGTGACACTATAAAGTATGCAGAACACTTTACAAAAGGGATCACAGAGACAGTGAACTAGGTACCACTCTTGATAAGATAATAAATCTGGAGCTGGAAGAGAATTCAAAGACTTCTTAGTCTAACCCCCTTATTTGACAAATTAGGAAATTTAAGTTACATAGGTAGTAAGTATCAGAAGCAGTATTTGAACCTTAGTCATCAGAATTAAACTAAAGATGTGAACCCCTGGGAGGGGGGAAAACCCATATTTTTTGCTTTTCTTTAAGTATTTAATAAGTGTTTGTTCATTAATTGACTCACTCCAAAGCCAGCATACATCTCTGTGACTATTACCTCCATTTTATGAATTAATAAATTGAGGATCACTAATTCTAAATGACTCCCCTATGGTGATATATCTAGGTGTTAGGGAGCATTTGAATCCAAGTGTCCCTGACTCTAAGGACAACACTAATCACTAAGCCACACTGAAATTTCAGCCTAAAACATATTTGGCCTTAGTTTCCCTGGGCCCTTATTGATTCCTCAAATGCCATCTTTTCCATGAAGCTTTTCTTCCTCTTCCCAACTGGCATAATCTCTTATTTAATCTTTTATAACATCGTGTTTTATGGTTCACTTATTACGTGTCTCATAGTGTGCATTGTAGATAGTATTTTGGTCTCTTCAAGCTTTAAATTAATGTTCCTGTAACACCCTACTATTTTAATTGCCTAACTTTAACCTCAGGAAAAATAAAACATATCTTGTTTACTTAGTTTATTTTAAATGAAAAGTTCTGAGTTCAATCAAAATTGCTTTGAGCTTCTCATTAAGAAAATTCCTGATATTTAGAAAATATTGGGATATGGCTGAATTTAAATTTATGCCTTCCCCCAACCTCCCCAGTTGATCTTAGTACTTTTATTTGTTGAGGCAAATTTCAGACTGCTGGAAATAACAAAACAGAAAATTATGGTGGCTTTTTTTTTTTAATTTTTGAAGGCATTCTAATAGAATTTTATTTTTTTCCAATTACATGTAAAGACAATGTTTGACTTTTTTTTAAATAAAATTTTAGTTCCAAAATTTCTCTCTTCAACCTTATCATGGTAAGCAATTTGATATAGTTATATATGTGCAATCATGTGAAACAATTCCTTATTAGTCATGTTGTGAAAGAAGAAACAGAACAAAAGGAAAAACACAGAAAAAAACAAAGTTAAAGAAGTTACAATTACAGTATTTCTTAATAGATAGGCAACAGGAGAGAAAGTTTGGGAAGGAGCAAACTTTTTCATAGGACTTTGCTCTGTCGTTGACTAGGTAGATACAATGGAGGCATCAGCTTGAGACTTCTGTTCTGAGATGCCTATAGGTTTGATGTCTCTTCCTTTGTCGCTGCTTTCTCTGTCATAGATAAGTCCTGGTTTCTCTTTTTTCCCCCACTAGTTGCCCCGGGACTAATGTTTCTTTCTAGATCTTTATGAAGGATTAGGGAATCCTTTCTCTCTATTTCCAGACCCTTTCCCTGGTTCTGAGATAGTACCTTCCCTTAGTATAAGTTTCTTAGGAAAATAGTTTTGATTTATTTAAGGAGATGTACAAGCCATGTACCCACTGGATTTTTTAATTGATTAAAGCAGTAAATGTTCATACCTAACAAAAGTACTCTTAGATGGAAGGATGGGGACCCTTAATTATCTATGCCTTGTGTCACCTGCTGAGACTATATTCTCTGTCAAAGTAGAATTCATAATTAGAAGGGAGTGATATCAATCAAAGCCAGAAGAGAGCCATCAGAGATTATTTAATCCTTCCCTTATTCTAGAAATAAAACTCATAGATATTATGTCTTTCCTAGGGTCATACAGATAGTTATGCATCAGGGGCTGGGATTTGATTCCAGGTCTCTTGACTGCCTCAAGAAGCAGTTTAAGACTATAGAAAGAACATTTGACTGAGAGTCAGAGGACTTGAATCCTTATCTTTCTCTGCTCAGTTATCTATGTAATTTTGGGAAAATTCCTTCCATTCTCTGCATCTCATTTTTCTCATACATAAAAAGAAGAATTTATATTAGATTGAATTACCCTGAAGGGTGCTAATAGCAATAAATCAGTGCTCCTATGACTTCAGATATAATTTTTGTGCTGGTCTGGATATGACAGGATATTCCTAAATTTTAGATTATCTTACTTCTCCTAATCATCCGTTGTGTTTTCATAGTAGTGAGACTGGCAACAGTTTGGTCATGTTATTCCTAGTAGCAATAGGTTTATAAAGAGAGACAAGATTGAGTCATTCAGTCAGTATCCAATTATGAACTGTCTCTGGAGTTCTACATTTTATATCAGAATCCCTGAATCTCAGGGTTTGAAGGACCCAGACCTTTTATACATGAAGCTATCGTCCTATCCTTTGATCTTGAACATTCCAAATCCCAATCCTCACAGTTATGAGGAACAGAGTTAGGAAAAACTGGATGGACCATTCAGAATTCATGAGATTTTTTGGAATTTCTGATACTATAAGTCCCTAATTATTGCAAGAGGTAACCATTGCTTCTCATCCTAAATTTGATGCTAGCTCTTTTCGATTTAATTTCTAAGTCTGTCTTGGATTTTGATTTCTCACTCTCAATTCTGACTCCCTTAATTAACCCTAACTCTAAATTCCCATTTCTAACTGAGCTAACTGGATAGGATCAAATGTTCCTAAAGAAAACAAAAATTAAACCAAAATTGATTCTGATTATACATAAACAGAGAAAAATAATTGACATTTGGAATTTAAAAACCTAGGTTCAAGTTCTGTTTCCAATGCTTACTGCCCATGAAACTTTTGGTCTTCAATTTCTTTGTTACAAAGTAAGTAAAGTGAGGGGATTGGATTAATTGGTCTTTGATGTGCCTTTCACCTCTATATTTATGATCCTAGTTGGTGGTGAAGTGGATGGAGGACCTGAGTTCAAATGTGGCCTCAGACACTTGTTGTGTGGTCCTGGACAAGTCACTCAACTCTTTTTTGCTTGAGTTTCTGGTCTGTAAAATGAGCTTGAGAAGAAAATGGCAAATTCCAGTATCTTTGCCAAGAAAACCTTAAATGGAGTGATGGAAAATCATACATAGCTGAAATGACTGAACAACAACAAAGGTTTTCAAAGATTTGGTTAACAAACTAGGCAAGTTACTTCTACAGTCAGGAAATAAGCCTTCAGTTTGCTTTCTTTGGCAACCAAGACCTCTTAGGATCAGGAAGCTTGAAGTCCACCTACTAACCCTGACATAAAAGTTCTTTAGAATAAGGACAGCTAGATAGTGCAGTAAATAGAGCAGTGGTAATGCATCTAATTTAATATTATTTCCATTAATAAAACCATAGCAATTTCTGATGTTGCACTATTTAATAATATCAATGACTTTAGTGGCAAAAACTTTTTAGAGGGTCTTCAGCAGCTATATCTATAGAGGAGACAAGGATTACACAACTTTCAGAGGAAGTTGTCAGATTTCTTCCCACAAAGTTTGCTTTCAAGGAGAATGGTTTCAGGGACCAAGATGAAAAGAGAACTGATGGTATAGTGGACACTAATAGCTCTTGGGTTCAAGGTTCTGGACTTTGAGGAAGATGGTATTGAAAGAAATTTGACCTTCTTCTTCTTCTTCTTCTTCTTCTTCTTCTTTCTTCTTCTTCTTCTTCTTCTTCTTCTTCCTCTTCCTCTTCCTCTTCTTCTTCATTTTCTTCTTCTTTTTCCTTCTTCTCTTCCTCCTTTTTCCCTCTTCTTCTTCTTCCTCTTCCTCATCTTCTTTTTCCTCCTTCTCTTCCTCTTTCTTTTTCCTTCTTCTTCTTCCTCCTCCTTCTCCTCCTCCTTCTTTAGTTTTTCTTTTTTCTTCTTCCTTCTTTCTCTTCCTTCTTCGTCTTGTTCTTCCTTCTTTTTCTTTCTTCTCCTCCTTCTCCTTTTCTTCCTCCTCCTCCTCCTCTTCTTTTCTTCTTCTTCTTCCTCCTCCTTCTGCTGCTGTTTCTTCTCTTTCTCTTCTTTTTTCTCCTCCTCCTCTTTGTTCTCCCCTTCCTTCTACTTCTTCTTTTTTCCCTCTCTCTCTGTCTCTCTCTGTTTCTCTGTCTCTGCCTCTTTCTCTCACCTTGCTATTTCAGTGAAGTTTACTTGTTCTGTGGGTGGCATTTGGTGTTCTCCTTTATAAAGGTTTTTTCTTTTTATGATGGCTGTGAAGGCTTTGTTGGAAACAAGGCCAAGTGGCAAAAAGGTGCTGTTGTTTCTCGAATTAGAATACCTGCATGTCTAAAATGGCTGATCATTGGTTGGTACCAATGATGATGGAAATGATAATCCCCTTTTTAAAAATTAATTTTTTTCAGTTATCAATCATTAATTTTCTGCTACCTATCATTGGGGGAAGAAGGAAACCCTTGTTAAAAACAACAATAGTCAAGCAAAAAGTAATTCCATTAATGGGCATATCAAAATTGTGCATTGCCTCTCTGTCATATTTTGTCAGAGATGCCCTATAATCATAAGCATAAGATCAAATTTAAGCTGACTTCTTAGATCTTGATCAGAGTTCTTAAATCTTTGAAAATTGTTCATTTTTACAATGTTGATATTGTTGTTCTTCTAGATCTGCTTATCAGAGTCTGTATCAGTTTATACAAGTTCTCCTAAATTTCTCTGAAAAGGTCTTTTTGTTTATTTGGATACAACTTTTTGTTAGTTTCAAGTTCCTTGACACTACAAAAAGAAGTGCTATTTTTTTTTGTGTGTGTAGAGATGATTTTTTCTTTTCTCTTTGATCTTTTTAGAGAGTATAATCTTGTTAATAGCATCACTGGATTAATGAATCTGCACAGTTGAGTAACTTTTAAAAAATTATCTTTTATTTTCCCCTAATTACATGTAAAGATAATTTTTAATATTCATCTTCTAACACTTATAAAGTTTTGAGTTTCAAATTCTATCCCTACCTTCTTTCCCTCCTCCCTCAGATAGTAAGCAATCTGATACAAGTTATACATGTTTAATAATGTACAACATTTCCACATTAGTCATTTGGTACAAGAAGACTTGAACAAAACAAGAAAAGTAAAGAAAGTGGAAAATAGCATGCTTCACTCTGTATTCAGATAATATAAATTCTTTTTTCTGGAGGAGGATAGCATTTTTCATCAAGAGTCCTCTGGGATTCTCATGAATCATTGTATTGCTGAGAATAGACAAGTCATTCATAGTTCTTCTTTGTACAATATTGCTGTTACTGTGTAAAATGTTCTCTTAGTCCTTTTCATTTCATTTTGCATTATTTCATGTAAATCTTTTCAGTTTAACATTCATTTAAACATTTTTCTTGACTTCCAAATTTTCTCCCTCCCTCCCTCAATCCACCTCACTAAACAGTAAGCAGTTTAATAAAGGTTATACATGCAAAACATATTGCTATATTGGTCATGTTATGAAAGAAAATACAAATTCAAAGGAAAAAACATAAAAAATGAAAAATATTATGCTTTGATCTGCATTCAATCTCCATCAGTTCTTTTTCTGGAGGTGGACAGTATTTTTCATTATGAATTCTATAGAGTTGTTTGAGATCATTGCATTGCTGAGAAGAGCTAAATCATTCACAATTAATCACTGTACAGTATTGTTGTTACTGTGTGCTATATTCTCCTGGTTCCATTCATTTCACTTTTCATCATGTAAGTCATTTCATAAGTTTTTCTGAAATCAGTATTCTCATCATTTTTTAAAACACAATAGTATTCCATTGCAATCAAATACCAGAACTTGTTCAACCATTCCCCAATTGATAGGTATCTCTTCAATATCTAATTCTTTGCCACTATAAATATTTTTGTATAAATATGTCCTTTTCCCTTAAAAAAGATCTCTTTGGGATTATGGTGGTATTGCTGAATCAAAAGGTATGCACAGTTTTATAGTTCTTTAAGCATAATTCCAAATTGTTCTCCAGAATAGTTGGATCAGTTCAAAAGAGTTGAATAATTTTTGAGATTTAGTTCCAAATTGTTTTGTCAACATAGATAGATCAGATCATAGCTTCACCAACAGGTATCAATCTACCCATTCCCTGCACCTCTCCAACATTTGTTATTTTCTATTTTTGTTAACTTTGCCAATCTGATGGCTAAGATGACAGGAAAAAATAATGATGAATATTGGAGGGGATGCGGGAAAACTGGGATACTGATGCATTGTTGGTGGAGTTGTGAACGAATTCAACCATTCTGGAGAACAATCTGGAATTATGCCCAAAAAGTTATCAAACTGTGCATACCCTTTGATCCAGCAGTGCTACTACTGGGCTTATATCCCAAAGAGATACTAAAGAAGGGAAAGGGACCTGTATGTGCCAAAATGTTTGTGACAGCCCTGTTTGTAATGGCTAGAAACTGGAAACGAATGGATGTCCATCAATTGGAGAATGGTTGGGTAAATTGTGGTATATGAATGTTATGGAATATTATTGTTCTGTAAGGAATGACCAGCAGGATGAATACAGAGAGGACTGGCGAGACTTACATGAACTGATGCTAAGTGAAACGAGCAGAACCAGGAGATCATTATACACTTCGACAATGATATTGTATGAGGATGTATTCTGATGGAAGTGGATTTCTTTGACAAAGAGACTTAACTCAGTTTCAGTTGATAAATGATGGACAGAAGCGGCTATACCCAAAGAAAGAACACTGGGAAACGAATATGAACTATTTGCATCTTTGATTTTCTTCCCGGGTTATTTTTACCTTCTGAATCCAATTCTCCCTGTGCAACAAGAGAACTGTTCAGTTCTGCAAACATATATTGTATCTAGGATATACTGCAACATATCTAACATATATAGGACTGCTTGCCATCTAGGGGAGGGGGTGGAGGAGGGAGGGGAAAAATCGGAACAGAAGTGAGTGCAAGGGATAATGTTGTAAAAATTACCCTGGCATGGATTCTGTCAATATAAAGTTATTATTAAATTAAAAAAAAAACAACTTTGCCAATCTGAAAATCAAGAAGTGGAAACTTGGAGTTGCTTTAATTTGTATTTCTGTAATTATTAATGATTTTGGAGCCTCTTTTCATATGAGTTTATAGATAGCTTGTGTTTCTTCCTCTGAAATGTTCAATTAGGGGCAGCTAGGTGGTGCAGTGGATAGAGTACTATCCCTGAAATCAGGAGGACCTGAAATCAAATCTGACCTGAGACACTTAATACTCCTAGCTATGTGACCTTGGGCAAGTCACTTAACCCAATTGCCTCAGACCTAAGGGGGAAAAAGAGAGAGAGAGAGAGTGAGAGAGAGAGAGAGAGAGAGAGAGAGAGAGAGAGAGAATGCTCAATTATCGTTATTAATTGGGGAATGACTCTAGTTCTTATAAATTTGGATTCTATCTATCTATCTATCTATCTGGGAATGAGACTTTTTGTCAGAAAAGCATACTACAAAGATTCCCTCCCCACAATTAATTATTTCCTTTCTAATATAATCTGCAAATTTTTATGTGATTAAAGTTGTCCATTTTACCTTTTGTTATCCTCTCTATCTCTTGCATGGTTATGAAATCTTTCATATCATGTGATTTTTATAAATCTCAGACATCACAGAGTTTATCCTAGTGTAGAGTTTAAGCTTTTGTTCCAAACATAATTTCTACCAGACTATTATCTAGCTTTTTTCCTAACAGTTTTGATTAGGGACTTCAGTTTTATCTAATAGTAATCTACATGTTAATTTGCTTCAGTTTTCCTAACTATTCCCACTGATCAACTTATTTTTAAAATTAGTATGTTACTTTGTGGTATAATTTGAGTAGGGGTGTGGTGGCAAATGTTTAACAATCATCTCAGGAAAAAGAAAAGACATGCACAACACACTTTTTAAGTTCAATCTGCACCATTAATGTTTTCTCCACCACTTTCTTAAATCTGAAACTCAACAAAACAACAAATGATTTGTAGTGTTTGCTGATTTCTGAGGTGCAAATAGTTATACTGAAAATTTAACAATGGGCTCTCAATAAGCAGTCCAGCATAGTGTTAGATTTGAGAATTGCTGATTCCCACTTTTTTACCTTCATTATTTCCCTTGAAATTCTTGACACTTTGTTCCATCAGATGATTTTGTTATTATTTTTTCTAGTTTGATAAAGTAATTTTTTGATACTTTGATTGGTATGGCAATAAATAATTAAATTAATTTAGGAAGTATTGTGACTGGTATATTAACTCTGCCTATCCATAAGAAATTAATATTTCTCCGATTATTTGGGTATGTCTTTATTTCTAAAAAATTAGGTATTTTGTAGCTCTAGTAAGATGGTTCCTTTATGTATCTTGGTAGATAGACAGTAAGTATTTTATTCATTTTGTTATTATTTTAAACACGAGCTCATTGGGAAACATGCGAAAATGTTTGTGGCGGTCCTCTTTGTAGTAGCAAGAAACTGGAAACTGAGTGGATGCCCATCAATTTGAGAATGGCTGAATAAGTTGTGGTATATGAATGTTATGGAATATTATTGTTCTGTAAGAAACGACCAGCAGGATGGTTTTAGAGAGGCTTGGAGAGACTTACATAAACTGATACTAAGTGAAATCAGCAGAACCAGGAGATCATATGTATATGTATAATGATACATGGCAACAAGACTATATGACAATCTGATGGAAGTGGCTCTCTTTCACATTGAAATGATTCAAACCAGTTCCAGTTGTGCAGTGATGAAGAGAGCCATCTACACCCAGAGAGAAAACCATGGGAACAGAGTGTGGAACACAACATAGCATTCTCACTCTCTCTGTTGTTATTTGCTTGCATTTTGTTTTCTTTCTTTTTCTTCCTTAATGATCTGATTTTTCTTGTGCAACAAGATAACTTTATAAATATGTATACATATATTGGATTTAACATGTATTTCAATATATTTAATATGTATTGGACTACCTGCCAGCTAGAGGAGGAGATGAGGGGAAGGAGGGGAAAATTTGCAACAAAAGGTTATGCAAGGGTCAATGTTAAAAAAATTACCCATGCATATACCTTGTAAATAAAAAGCTTTAATAAAAATCAAAAACAAACAAATGAACAAACAAAATAAAAACACGAGTTCATTTTCCAACAAAGGTTAAAAGTATGAGGGTATTAGATTCTTCCATGGATGTAATTCTTTAAGACTATATGCAAAAATGCTTAATTTTAGATCAGTGAAAAAATTTTTGGGGGGTAATTTGTATTTCAATATTTTTGGTTTCCTTTGTAATTTTGTATATTTTGAAAAGCTATTTTGAGAAGAGGTCCACAGGTCTCATCAATTTAATTCAACGAGCATTTATTAAGTACCTACTATTTGTCAGGTACTGTGGTGGACCAGACTGCCAAAAAGGTCTATGACACAAAAATATTTAAAACCTCCTGGAAAAGGGAGTTTTGAAACAAGACATATCCTTACTAACCTCATTAACTAGATCTGGGACAGTTTTTAAGTCATAGTTCCTAGAAGTCTAACCTGAATAAGTCAGTTCTGACTTCATTCCCATGGACCAAGATTAGTGAAGCTGCTAACCAAATTCTGGAATTATACAAAGACATATTTCCAGTCTGTAATCCACTGATTCAGAGGGGAGATGCATATATAATGTGAGATAATAACAATTGTTAATGTTATTTAGTAATGTTAGTAGACTAAAGTCTCCTGAGTCAGAAGATCTCATCAAATCTCTGTTTGAACAAGAGGGGGATCCCAAGCTATCTAAGGACTTCCCAAATATATCAGTCCCCAACAGAGCTACTTTAAGGCTTCTGCTTCCCCCTTACTCTCACCTTCACCTTCCTCCCAAGTGTAGCAATGGCACCCAGGAGGTGACATAAAAATAATTTACTCGGAGTGGTCTCCACTAGTGCTCAGATATAGTGTCTTGTGAGCAATGTGGAATTAGTTGAAATCACAGATGAAGCTGGGCCTAATCCCAGCCAGCTGCTCTGTTTGGTTTTGTTTCCAAGAAGCAGCCTCTTAAAGTCTTCTCCCTAATCCCTCAAACTGAAATTCAATCCCCTATTTGAAAAAAAATATTTTTTGAAAATCAGGTTTCAGGCCTGGACAGTGCAAAGGAGCTACAAGTTATCTTCCATTCTGGTCTTTTGAAGAGTAAACAGTGCTTTGAATTGAAGGAAAGTGTTTAGAATACAATTCATTTATTACCTCCTACTCTTCCTACCCAACCTAGCCCATTCCACCTGCTTCCCTTGAATAGTCTGGGGGCTTTTAGAGCCTTCTGTAGCATAGATATAGCTCTGAGATCCCCCTGCAACTCAGAAATCCTAGGACTGCCTCATCTCCCAACCCCAACCACTTTTTACCCCTTTATGGAGTAGGGCTTCATTATTGGGAATGGTGTTCGTTGTTGGAATTTAAGTCTGGGCATTCAGTGAACATAAAGACTAAGGCAAATATTTTCTTATGCTTTATGGCTATTGTAAACTGAAAGACATAGAAATGTCAGTTTCCCTATCTAGATCAAAACCTGGAAGAATTTATGGTATGAGACTCAGAATTTCTGGAATGCTTTTTTTTTTTCATCCTTTGCTCTGGTCTTTCCTTCCCCTCCCCTCCCCCCTCCTCTTCCTGCCTCTGACTCTTCCTTCTTTCTGCTCTCTACCCTCTTGAGGTATACATGGATTGTACTAAGTTCAAATACGAGGTGTCTATCTGCATAGTGGTTGAATATCAACCAATAGGTCTTTGTCCTTTTTCAGGGCTCTCTTGGGTATTATCTCTACAGTTCATACACACATACATGTGCATATATACACACACATATATATACACACATACATAAGTCTAAATATGCATTCATTATGCTAAGTGCAATACATACATATGAATAGATTTACCTATATGTGAACCTATAATCTTGTTATAAAACTATGATCTTATAATCTTGTGATATACATTGGTATATATGTAAAAAATATAGATACACAGACATACCATACACCCCTCCCCCACTGGAGTAACTTACTAGTAAGTACTTACTAGCTGTCACTGTGACTCCACAAAAGATATTAGCCTCTGTAAGCCTCATTTGTGAATTGATTATAGTAATAATTATAGTATCTATCTTAGAGAGATTCTATAAGATTCAAATAATATCTTCTGTGTAAAGTATTTTGTAAACCTTGAAAAGATACATAAATGACAGTTATTTTTCCCAATAGGTAGTATAGTCCTTTAGTTTTAGAGGTTGGTTGGTTGGGGGATATCTTGCAAAGTGATTACAAGAGTTTTCTCACATGAAAATGCTTATTAAATGGTGAAATAGTTCCTTCTCCATTTTGGAAATGGCTGTTATCAGAAATTAAAATTTTAATTTTAAATTTAAATATTTTCCATATTTACAAATTCAAATTTAAAATTTTCAAAGTACATTTTAGATATTATTTCATTTGATCCTTATAACAATCTTGTCAGATAGATGGTACTATTATCTCCATTTTGCAGATGAAAGAAATTGAGGCAAATGGATTAAGTGACTTGATCAGTCACAGGACTGTTAAGTGTCTGAGATCAGCTTTGAGCTCAGGGCTTCCTTATTCCAATTTCAATATGCTATCACACTGTGCCATCTAGCTGCCTAGAAAGGTTGTTTATAGACTTGTAGTTAGGAAAACTGTATGGTGTAGTGGGAAAAGTAACCGATTTTTAGTTAGGAGACTAAATTTCAAAATCTGTTTCAGTCTGTTACTCCCAGTAAGACCTTAGGCAAATTATTTCACCTTTCTGAATTTCAGTGTTTTTGATTTCCAAAAAGGATGTTGGACTAAATCTCTATTGTTTGGTTTTAAATCTGTGATCCTATGGTTTGTGCTCAGAGTCAGGATATCTTTATCTGGTTCTCCCTGACTAGATATATGGCTTTGTGGTTTCTTCACACTCCTATTTCTTCTGTAAGATGAGAATTACAACATTTAATCCTTCTCACTATAAATTTAATAAGATGAAAAATTCAAAAAATCTAGATAGAGACTTTACATGTTCATTTGCCTGGTCAAGAGGATTCAAACTTGTTAGAGGTGAGAGGATTAGATTATTTTAGGGATCTCCTTCATCTCTAAAAATATATTTGAGTGATGTAAATATGGATTAATAAATAAATTAATAAATTCTTCTAAATTCCTCAGCTAATGTTTCCTTATAGTATGGATCTAATTCTGTGGATTGTAAAACTGTACCCATGAAACCTAGATCTGGTAAGTCTTACCAAACTTTCCAGTTCTGGTTCTCAATCTAGTGATATTGTGTGGATCTGATGAAAAAGGATCAGCCTAACTGTGAGGCTGTTCCAGGGGAATGAAACTGTTGCTGTGGTAACTAACTCCCAGACCATTGGAGAAAGAAAGGATATGCTAATGAAAGAACACTATTTTTGAAATTAATAGACTTGGCCTCAATCAGACATTTGACATACCACCTGTGAGAGCTTAGGAAAGTAAATTAACTCCCCCCTTCATTTTCCTTAATGATCAATTAAAAATAGACAACCTTTGAGGGCATTCAAACTCTAGTTCTATGATCCTATAATCTTATTTGTTGACAATTTGTGTATATATTTGTTATGGGCCAGAATTTTGAACTTGAAACAAAGGATTCTTACAAGGTGCTAAGTCAGTGGAATTGATAGAGACAATAATTTTCTAATTTAGCATGGTTTAGTATGATTGATTTAATCCTACAAGGAGATGTTATGGTACTAAGTGGAATTGAGGAAACAATCGTTAAATCTAGCACTGATTTAATCCTACAACAAATAATGGTTTCCTAGTGATATAATGATTGGTTTATACTCAGTGTGGGGCATATAAGCTAGGAGCCTCAGCCAGGATTCAGTTTGGGAGCCAGAGAAGGCAGGCGGGAGCTCAAGCTCTTGGAACCAAGGAAAGAGATAGGCCTCCAGAAAAATTAGCCGAGCCCCAAGTGAAAGAGACAAGACTTTGAAGGAGACAATAAAGGATTTGGACTTTAACCCCTGGCTACTCGTGTGATGATTACTGAAATGAAACAAAAGCTGTTCCCAGATACCCCAAGAAAACTCAACAGAGAACATTACATTTTAAAAAGAATATTACATATATTGATATAATCACACTTATGAAATCCTAGGTACCTAAAGCTTTAAAATATTATTATTGAAACATCAGCATCAATAATCCTTCCCACAGAGACTATGGATATGATTGCTTTTTCTTAACGAGGAAACAGATACTTGGGAATGGACAATTTACCCATCATTTTGAGAAAGTAAATTGTCATGGCTGAGAAAGACAATATATAGAGAATTGATTCAAATTTATAAGAAAACAAGCCACTCTCCAATTGATAAATAGTCAAAGGCTATGAACAAGCAATTTTCAGATAAAGAAATTAAAGCCATTTCTAGTCATATAAAAATGCTCTGAATCACTATAAGACAACTTTGAGGTTCCACTTCCTACCTCTCAGATTAGCTAAGATGAGAGGAAAAGATAATGATAAATATTGTAGGAGATGTGGGAAAACTGGGACACTAATACATTGTTGGTGGTGAACTGATCCAACCATTCTGAAGATCAATTTACAACTGGGCCCAAAGAGCTATCAAACTGTGCATACCCTTTGATCCAAGTGTCTCTACTAGGCCTGTATTCCAAAGAGAACACAAAAAAGGAAAAGGACCCTCATGTGCAAAAATGTTTGTAGCAGACCTTTTTATGGTGGAAAGATATTGGAAAATGATTGGATGCTCATAAATTGGGGAATGGCTGAATAAGTTATGGTACATGAATATGATGGAAATTATTATTATATAAGAAATGATCAGTAGGATGACTTCAGAAAGGCCTGGAAGAATTTACATGAACTGATGTTAAGCAAAGTGAGTAGAATCAAGAGAACATTGTACACAGCAACAATTAGGTTATGTGATGATTAATTGTGATAGACTTGGCCCTTTTAAACAATGAGGTGATTCAGACCAATTCCAATAGACTTGTGATGGAGAGAGCATCTGCATCCAAAAAGAGCTCTATGGAGACTGAATGTAGATCACAACAGAGTATTTTCACCATTTTGTCGTTGTTGTTGTTTGCTTGCTTAGTTTTTTCTTTCTTGTTTTTTCCCCTTTTGATCTGATTTTTCTTATGCAACGTGATAAATGTGGAAATATGTTTAGAAGAATTGTACATGTTTGACCTATACTTGCTATTTAGGAGAGGGGGTAGATGGAGAGGGAGAGAGAATAATTTGGAACATAGGTTTTTACAAGGGTAAATGTTGCACTTGATCTTAGCCAAAAGGCCGAGAAGCGATAAGGGTAAATGTTGAAAACTATCTTTGTATGTATTTTGAAAAATGAAAAAGCTATCATTATTTTAAAAAATAAAATAAGTATAACATAAAACAAACAAATAAATAAAAATCACCTCTTACAATTCAGTCTTATGATAAATTCCAAAACATCAAATAATAGAGCTTTTGTTAAAAAACAACATAAAACAAAACCAAAAACAAACAAAAAAAACCACTTTCCTAGTCACATATTGCAACTCCTTAAAAAAGAAACAGGCCAGAGAAGGTGAAATGGCCTCTTCAAGGACACAATAAAAGTTAATGGTAGGATAGGTAGACTAGAATTTAGATTTAATGACCAGTGTTTTTTCATCTATAAGTGATAGAAAAGATGTCTTGAAAGGTTTTACAGATCCACTAGGGAGATTAAACTGATGCACATAAAAATAATTATGGAATTAGAAGGTCTACAATGCTATTGTAGTTGTGTAGTATAAATTATGACTATGCACCAGGGAATTAGAAAAAGAAGATTAATATGAGCTGGCATCATCTGGAAAAGCTTCACAGAAGAGGTGAAACAATCTAAGCCTTGAAAGATGAAAATAAAGAGACCTGTCTGGATTTATGGGAAAAGTGGCTGTAAAACAATTTTCTTGTCTAAAGAATCTAAAGATTCTTTATTTACTTATTTATGACTTATTTAAAATGCTAAAGATTATATAAGATTACCTGAAATAACTAACGATATATAATCAAAGACAAGACTTAAGAGAGTATGGTAACTAAATTTCAAACCAATGTGATATAGTGAAAAAGTACTAGGGAGATGCAGTACTTTTGGTCAAGACAATTGCCTGTACAGTTTGCTTGGCTCCTTATATATCTAGCATTTTCACCAGACCTTGCATCAGTTCAAGAAATCCAATGAGAAACCATAATAAATGACTTTTCCCACTTAAGAATGAACTGCACAAGAGGTCTGCCCAAGGTTAAAAGGAAAGAGTATCTAAAGTGCAAGCAAATAGTAACATCTCAGGACAGAGATTGCCAGAAACGCATGTAGCCTGCAAGGATCTGTGATTGGAAGTGGTAACAATAAAAGGATCCCCTCAGAAATCTCCAAGATGTGCAGAAAGTCTCAGGGTGAGGAACTTAGAAGTATTGAGGAGTAGCAGTGGATAGCATCAGTAAAGATTATGTAGTACACTAGCCCTTAGCCTAGGATAATGCAGGTCCAGATTCTCTTAGGTTTCCTTCCTGAGATACTGGAGTCGATCTTGAACATCCAGCACTCTGATCCTAAAAGATCCAGGGGAATCCAAACCCGAGGTAAAGAATAGTGAAGGATCCCAGATAAAGTGTGCTGAGACCCAGAAGGGCTGATCATACTTCCACAAAATGCAGCAGAAAGTGGAACCTGGCTCTGGCACAAAGCCCCAATTCAGGAGCCTAATCTGGAGAGATGAGTAAATAAAGACAATTCTGACCATGTAAAAAGACAATGCAATTTAAAAATTCCAAAAAGATATTCTATAATAACTGTAAGCAGAAACTCAAAAGAAAAAAAAAGGACTTTCTATAAGGGTTACATTATTACCTAGAAGAAATAAACAAGAGCTTTAAAGTGAAATAAGCTTTCTTGAGGAAAGAATTGGAGGAATAAATAGCTTAGAGAAGAAAGTTGTAAACCTTACCCAAGAAATGAAATCGTTGAAAACCAAAATTGACCAAATAGGTATCAATGATTCCATGAGACAGAAAGAACTATTAGAACAAAATTTAAAAAATAGAAAAAAATAAGACAACAAAGACAAATGACTAGGAAAATAGCGCAGTTTTTTTTTTCTTAATGCAATATTTCACTTTAAAAAAAAAAACCTGTTTTTTTCCCCTATTCTTTTGATGTTGTTGTCTTATGGAGTTATTAGCTTGCCCACTTGTAAATTTAAAGATCATCTTCAATGTGCTTTTGTATCTCCTTTTCCATTTGGCCAATTTGTGGACATCTTTTTTCATTTGTCCACTTTTGCCTTTAAGGCATTCTTCAGAGGATTTTTGTGCCTCTTTCACCATTTGGCCTACTTTTTTTTAAGGTGTTATTTTTTCCAGTTTTTTGAAATTCCTTTACCAAGCTATTAAGACTTTTAAAAATGACTTTCTTGCATCACTCTCATTTCTTTTTCTATTTTTCCCTCTGTCTGTCTTATTTGAATTTAAAATCCTTTTTAAGCTCACTGAGGAATTCCTTTTGGATCTATAGTCATTCAAAGATTGTAGAGTCAGGATTTTAGTGACTACACCTCTTTTTAAAACATGGAAGAACTGAAAATTTGTGGACCCATGAACCAATCTCTGAAAATAATAGCATGAAAAACCTGAAGCTTGGAACAGTGCTTTCTCTATCCCAGGATGAGACCCTAACTTTAATATGATGTTAAAAGTCAAGAAATAAGCTAGAAAATGAGCAGCCAACCAAATTAAATCTGGCCATAGAAAGTTAGTATGATGATATGGAAGAGCAAAACACAAAATTGGAAGAAGACTATAAGGTCAAAAATGCTATATAAAAAGTCTCAAAGGAAAAAAGTACAGGCACACACTTCTCCCTCCTCCCCCCTCCTAGAACTGACAATAGCTCTTGTGCTCTTGCAACTGCAAGTGTGATAGTGCTCCTTTTCCTTGTCCTGGGACTGTGGATACACATATGAATAATGAACAGCCTCTTGCACCTGGTGCCAGCAAAGGGTTTTTTTGTAATATCCTTTCTGACCAGTTATCCAACCACTTACTGTTTATGAACTGAGAGCTCCAGAAATAGCTGCTGCTGATTTAGTTGTTCTAAAAGTCTGTGGCTGGCTTGTTGGGGATGTGACCTGTCTTGGCCTGGCCAGTGCTGGACTGTGCTATACTTTCACCATAGATGGACTTTTCTTGCTATACTTGTAAATTGTCTTGGACTGGAAAATTTTTTCACCCCACTGTTAACAAAAATTCTGCCATTCCCGAATTCATTTTAAAGAGTTATTTTAAATTTGTTTTGAGGGGAACTTTGGGGAATTCAGGCTAATCCCTATCTTTTTTCTGCCATCTTGACTCTGCCGACTCTGTTGATTGGTTTTATTCAAATGCTTTTCTTTGTTTCAAGATAAAATTCAATGAGAGAAGGGTTAATATCAGGAAATAGCTGTGGTTTTGTAAAATCAAAAAGCATTAAGAGAAAACTGAAAGAAGGAAGGAGGAATGAAGAGGAGAATATGAAGAAAAAAATTTAAAGAAAAAAGAAGAAAGGAAGAAAATATGAAAGAAAAAAGGAATGATAAATGAAGAATGAGAGGAACCATTAAGAAAAAATGAAAAAGGAGGGCTCATATGGCCATGTCATAGCCTGACAGCCCTAGGAAATTTCCCTTCTGTGATTGCATAGTCTCTGAGGACTTGCTTAGTAATTTTCATGAAGTCACTGTGACATTAAGGCCCTTGTTCAATTAAATGGGCTAATAAGTTCTGTCCAATGGTTAAAAATACTAATAAAATAATATGATATACTACTACCAATAATGGAGCTATTAGCTATGGTTATCATTAAGTGCCCATGATGTATTAGGTCTGTGTAGCATACATAAACAGAAATATTTCCTGAACTCACAAAGCTCATTTCCCACTCATAAAATTTGGTTCAAGATTTTACATACCAACTCCTGAACAAATTGCCAACATTTTAAAAATTGGTCCATTTTGAGTAAAAGCTCTTGCAAACCACTAGTCCTTTTCCCTTTATGGAATTCAAGTTAAAAATAAGTGAGGCCCTCTTCAACACTGAGATGATTCAAACCAGTTCCACTTGTTCAGTGATGAAGAGAACCATCTATACCCAGAGAGGGGACTGTGGGAACAGAGGGTGGATCACAACATAGCATTTTCTCTCTGTTGTTGTTTGCTTGAATTTTGTTTTGTATTGCAGTTTTTTTTCCTTCTTGATCTGATTTTTCTTGTGCAGCAAGATAACTGTATCAACATGTATACATATATTGGATTTAACATATATTTTAATATATTTAATGCCATCTAAGGGAGGGAATGAGGGAAAGGAGGGGAATATTTGGAACAGAAGGTTTTGCAAGGGTCAATGTTGAAAAATTACCCATGATTATGTTTTATAAACAAAAAGCTTTAATTAAAAAGTGAGGTAGAGAACACTAGAGAGAGAGAGAGGAAAGAAAAGAAGAGAGAAAAGGAGAGAAAGGATGAAAGAATATGTGAAAGGACAAAATAAGTCTTTTGTTTGCATCAGTAAAAAATGTATTTCTGGTCTGCAGCTCTAAAAATCAGAAAAGACAGGCTAATTAAACATGGCCAATCTTCTTGATAAGACCTTGTTCCTTTGGACCCTCAAATAAAGAATGGATGATAAATCTGTCATGGTCTAGGCTAAAGTTTATTTTTGTATTATATTTGAAAAAAAAAGTCTGCTAAACTCATTACTAGTGTAAACACAATTGTATGAGGGTTGTAGGATATTTAACTGACTTTAGAAAACTGCTTTCAAACTTAGTAATCATTTAAAAAGAATTATAGGACTTAAGAAACCTAGAGATCACTTAATTCTGTTTCTAATTTTACACAGAAGGAAACTGAGGTCTAGGAATGTGATTAACCTGTGGTGACACAGTCAGTTGGAAAACCAGTATTAGAACACATGTTCCTCTCAGTCTAGTATGCATTTTATTATGCCAGATATCTTACATTCAAATAATTCATGTGCTAATTAACAATTGTTTATTTGTTGCAACAAGTCCTGAAAAACTTCTGTGTGGCTATAATTGTTTAACTGAATATTCTTGAAGGAACTGTGTGCATGCACACACAAAGATATAAATATTTTTAATAAAATTTGCAATATATTGGCTTTTAATTCATCCTAGCCCTCTACCCAATTGGTCCATGAAGTTACTTTGATAGTGTGAAACAAAATGAACTGGCATGTCATTTATAGGACACTCTGAGAATTGTCCTACATTTTGGGGGACATGAAACTAATGAATATTTTTTGGTTTCAAAGTTTACCTGCACTAAACCACAGTAAAATTATTTCTACCAGATTGAGCTTTAAAACATCAGTTGAAGCTTTGAAAGAAATTATTATTATTTTTTTTGTCTAGGAATCTAAAATGTCTGTGAACATATAAGAAAAATTGTACAACTATAATAATTGCTTGGGTATGTCCTGATTTCTTCTATTCTCTTGTTACAGGCCTAGTAATTATCTTTACCTCACTTTTAGGGAGTTGATGTCTTAAGGAAAGAGTATTTATTTACCCTCTTCTGACAGCCAGCATGAATGCATGAAGAAACTAGGTAGCATCTTTGCAAAGTTGCGTCACTATTTTTGTCTCCATGTCACCAAAGGACTCACTTCCTATATGATGGAGCTAAGAAAAGATAGGAAGAAAGGCAGGAACGAGAAGTGAAAGAGAAATAATATGTGAATAAAAAGGAGTAGAGAGGGAGAAAGCAAAGAAAGCTGAGAGTGGCCAAGAAAGGGATCGCTGACCTTTATCTCATAGGGCATTTACTAGTAAATGAAAAATCTCCTTCATAAGTTAAACTTTTAAGAATACAAGTCATTTCTCAATTGATAAATGATCAAAGGATATACAGACCATTTTCAGATGAAGAAGTTAAAGCCATTTATATTGTGGAAAAATTATCTAAATCACTAGAGAAATTAAAACAACTCTGTTTCTATCAGAAATGAAAAATGTTGGAGGGGATGAGGAAATACAGATAGTGAACTGGTTTAACTATTCTGGAAAATAATTTGAATATGGACCCAGAGAGCTAAGAAGTTTTGTGTATTCTCTTTGACTCATTAGATCTGTGTCCAAAGATATCAAAGAAAAGGGAAAAGGACCTCTATGTATTATTTATAGCAGCTCCTTTTGTGATGGTAAAGAATTAGAAATTGAGGGGAGGTTTATCAATTGAAGAATGGCTGAGGAAATTGTGGCACGTAATTGTAATGGAATACCATTGTACTACAAGAAATGATGAGTGGGTGGTTTCAGAAAAAACACAAAATAAACAATAGCAAGACTAATGCAAAATGAAATGAGAACTACATCATTATGAACAATGACAGCAATATTGAAACAATGACTAATTGTGAAACACTTGACTTCTCTGATCAATGCAATGATCCAAGATGATGCCAAAGGACTCATGAAAAAAATACTATCCATTCCTCAGAGAATTAATGAACTCTGATTGCAAATTGAAGTGTAATTTTCTTGTTCTCTTATTTTTTTTCTTTTTGTAAGAAATAGGAACATATTTGTCATGATTTCACATATATATATTACTATCATTGTTTATCTTCTCAATGGAATGGGGTAAGAGTGAAAGGGAGAGAGAGAAAATCTAGAACTCAAAACTTAAAATGAATATTTAAAATAAATAATAAGTACTTAAAAAGAAGAAAATTTCAGTCATTTGAACCATTTGAGAAGAAGTCCAGGTTGAACTGATGTTAAATCTCAACTAATTCCTCTAGAGTGAAACAGATGTTCAGTATTTCTGGCCAAAAAAAAAAAAAAGTAAAATCATTTACCCAAAGTCATACAAGAAGTTAAGACTCTTCAAAAAATGAAGATCCCTATGTATTCCTTCCCCATCCCCCATTATAGGTTTATAAGAATTAAAAGGACATTTAGAAGTATAGTCCAACTTTCTAATTTTACAGATGTAGACAATATGACCTAGAGTGCTTAATAAACCAATGTCTAATAAATATCTAAGTCAAGTTCTTAAACTGAGGTCTTTCTACAATGTTTCTCACTGCAATTAGATGGTCTTTCATTTAAATTTGTCAATTCTTTTTCAAATATAATGTTGATTGCTTAGTATCAAGAACATTGGACATGGTTTCAAAAGAACCTAGGTTAAGATCTTGACATTGGGCAAATCACTAACTTTTATGAGTCTTAGGTTCTGTCCTTTGCAAAACTGAAATAGATCTAATTATTTTGGAGAACAATTTGGAGTTATGTCCAAGGGCTATAAAATTGTGCATACTCTGATTCAGCAATGTCACTGTGAGGTCTGTATTTCAAAGAGATAAGAAAAGAAAAATGACTTATATGGACGAAAATATTTATAGCAGCTCTTTCGTGATGGCAAAGAATTGGAAATTGAGGGGATGATTATCAGTTGGGGAATGGCTAAACAAATTGTATATGATTGTGATGGAATATTATTGTGTGTCATAAGAAATGACAAGAAGGGGGACTTCTGGCCAAGATGAAAAAGAGGACACACACATCTATTTAAGTTCCATCTTTTCTCTCAGAATAATTTATTTCATGACAAGCCTCGGAATTTGCGCTTGACTGAAAAAAACCACAAATAATTACCAACAGAATATATCCTCGAAATTTGCCAGAAAAGGTCTGTTTTTGCTCACAGGTAGGGATAGTTAGACCAGGCACAGACTGAAGTCAGGCAAACAGTGGCAGAGCAGCAGACAGTGAGAGTATGCAGGCAGCCCCCACTGAATAGACCAGAGGGGAGTGGGGTGTGATCTCAGCCATTTCTGTGAGGAGAATTTTACCATCCTGTGGCTACTTTGCCCTGGCAGCAAACCAGTAGACCAGCAGAGACACTCTAAACATAGAGAGTAAAGACTATAACCCTGAAAATCTAGGGTCTCTCGTGACCTGGCCACACCTATACAGAGTGACTCAGTATACTCTCAGAATCTCAGAGCACAGACGCATCACAGTCATTGCTGTCCTGCTAGTGCCTCATTACTGCTCCTGAAGTCTATAGAGGAAGCTCAGTAACACCATCCAGCATCCCCCCACCCCAACCCCCCTCAAAAAAAAAAAAGGAGACTGCATTTGTTTTCTTTGATTCTTCTTTGACAAAATGAGCAAAAAATTAAAATGGACTCTAACTATTGATAGCTTCTATATGGACTTTAAACCCTGAGGAGACTAAAAACAGACTGTCTCCAGATGAATCCCCAAAGGGGATATGATCTGGTCTTCAACACACAAGACTCTCATAGAAGAAATTAAAAAGCCTCTCACAAGAGAGTTAGAAGAAAAATGGAAAAAGGAAAGAGAAGCTTGGCAAGAAGATCTGGATAAGACATCCCACTCATTTAAAGATAGAGTAGATAAAGATATCAAATCCTTGAAAAACAGAATTAGTGAATTGGAAAAAGAAAATAGCTCTAAAAAATAAAATTGGCAAAATGGAAAAAAATTCCATAGAACAAAACAATTCACTTAAAAACTCAATTGGACAATTAGAAAAAGATATAAAAAAAGTGAGTGAATAAAATAATTCATTAAAAATCATAATCGAACAAATGGAAATGAATGACTCAAGGAGACACCAAGAATCAGTAAAGCAAAACCAAAAAAATGAAACAATGGAAAAAAAATATCGAATACCTTCTTGGGAAAACAACAGACCTGGAAAATAGACCTAGGAGAGATAATCTGAGAATTATTGGACTTCCTGAAAAATATAATGAAAAAAAAAAGAGCATGGACACTATTTTCCAGGAAATTATCAAAGAGAATGACCAAATGTTATAGAAACAGAGGATAAAATAGACAATGAAAGAATTCATCATTCACCTACTGAAAGGGACACTAAAACAAAACAAAACAAAACAAAACAAAACAAAAAAACTTCAAGAAATATAGTGGCCAAATTCCAGAACTATCAGACTAAGAAAAAAAAATACTGCAAGCTGCTAGAAAAAAAATCAATTCATATATAGAGGAGCCACAATAAGGATTACTCAGAATCTAACAGTATCCACATTAAAGGATCAAAGGGCCTAGAATCAGATATAGAATCCTAGCCAAAGAATCAAGGCTAAGGAACTTGGTATGCAACCAAGAATAACTTACCTAGCCAAAATGAGCATTTTTTTCCAGGGAAGAAAATGGATATTCAATAAAGTAAGTGAATTTCATCTATTTCTAATGAAAAAAATGAACTAAACAAAAAGTTTCATCTACAAATATAGAACTCAAGAGAAATCTAAAAATGTAGGAAGAAATCTTGGGAAATATATTTCTGCTATAAAGATATATAAAGAACACATGTATACTTTGTTCTAGAAACTAGAGGTGGAAAGGAAATTGCACCAGGAAAAGTGTAAAGTGGGGGTACTACATCTCACGAAGAGACAAAGGAAACCTATTATGTCTGAGAGAAAGAATGGAGGGGGATGAACATAATGTGTATCTTACTATCATCAGAATTGGTTTAAAGAGAAAAATTTTAGACATATTTGATTTATGGTGAAACTTCTACTTCATTGAAAAGTGGGAGGGGAAAAGTGAAAAGAGAAGGAGTAAGCTAAATGGAAGGGAATACAGAAATGGTGAGGAAAAGAGATAAGATAGGGGGAACTCTAAAGTGGGGAGAGGGATACTAAAAAGGAAAGGCTATGGGAAGCAAGTGGTGCTCACAAGTTTAATACTGGGGAGGGAGATAAGGGGGAAGGAAAGGAGAAAAGCATAAGCAGGGGTTAACAAGATGGCAAGTAATACAGAATTGGCAATTTTAACCATAAAGGTGAATGAGGTAAACTCCCCCATAAAGAGGAAGTGGTTAACAGACTTAATTAAAAGCCAGAATCCCACAATATGTTGTTTACAGGAAACACACTTGAAGCAGGGCAATACATACAGAGTAAAAGTAAAAGATTGGAGCAGAACCTACTATGCTTCAGGTGAAGTCAAAAAAGCAGGGGTAGCCATCCTCATCTCAAATCAAGCAAAAACAAAAACTGATCTAATGAAAAGGGATAAGGAAGGGCACTATATCTTGCTAAAGGGTAGCATAGATAATAAAGCAATATCAATATTAAATATATATGCACCAAGTGGTGTAGCATCTAAATTCTTAAAAGAGAAATTGAGAGTTGCAAGAAGAAATAGACAGCAAAACTATAATAGTGGGAGATCTCAACCTTGCACTCTCAGAATTAGATAAATCAAACTACAAAATAAATAAGAAAGAAGTCAAAGAGGTAAATAGAATACTAGAAAAATTTGGTATGATAGATCTTTAGAGAAAACCGAATGGAGACAAGAAAGGAGCACACTTTCTTCTTGTCAGTTCATGGAACCTATACAAAAATTGACCGTATATTAGGACATAAAAACCTTAAACTCAAATGCAGTAAGGCAGAAATAGTAAATGCATCCTTTTCAGACCATGATGCAATGAAAATTACATTCAACAAAAAGCCAGGGGAAAATAGACCAAAAAATAATTGGAAACTAAATAATCTCATACTAAAGAATGATTGGGTGAAACAGCAAATCATAGACATAATTAATAACTTCACCCACGAAAATGACAATAATGAGACGTCATACCAAAATGTGTGGGATGCAGCCAAAGCAGTAATAAGAGGAAATTTTATCTCTAGAGGCCTACTTGTAAAAAATAGAGAAAGAGAAGGTCAATGAATTGGGCTGCAACTAAAAATGCTAGAAAAGGAACAAATTAAAAACCCCCAGTCAAACACTAAACTTGAAATTCTAAAAACAAAAGGAGAGTAAAAATTGAAATAAAATTGAAAGTAAAAAAAAAAAAAACCAAACCAATGAATTAATTACTAAAACTAAGAGTTAGTTCTATGAAAAAACCAACAAAATAGATAAACCTTTAGTAAATCTGATTTAAAAAAAGGAAAGAGGAAAATCAAATAATTAGTCTTAAAAATGAAAAGGGAAAACTAGCCACTAATGAAGAGGAAATTAGAGCAAAATTAGGAATTACTTTGCCCAACTTTACGCCAATAAATTTGATAACTTAAATGAAATGGAAGAATACCTTCAAAAATATAGTTTGCCCAGATTAACAGAGGAAGAAGTAAATAGACTAAACAGTCCCATTTTAGAAAAAGAAATAGAACAAGCTATTAACCAGCTCCCTAAGAAAAAATCCCCAGGACCAGATGGATTTACATGTGAATTCTACCAAACATTTGAAGAACAATTAACTCCAATGCTATATAAACTATTTGAAAAAATAGGGATTGAAGGAGTCCTACCAAATTCCTTTTACGACACAGACATGGTACTGATACCTAAACCAGGTATTATAGCCCAATCTCCCTAATGAATATTGATTCTAAAATCTTAAATAAAATATTAACAAAAAGATTACAGAAAATCACCCCCAGGATAATACACTATGACCAAGTAGGATTTATACCAGGAATGCAAGGCTGGTTCAATATTAGGAAAACTATTAGCATAATTGACTATATCAATAACCAAAATGAACAAAAACCATACGATCATCTCATTAGATGCAGAAAAAGCATTTGATAAAATCCAACATCCATTCTTAATAAAAACACTTGAGAGAATAGGAATAAATGGACTTTTCCTTAAAATAGTCAGGAGCATATACTTAAAACCATCAGTAAGCATCATATGCAATGGAGAAAAACTGGAACCTTTCCCAGTAAGATCTGGAGTGAAGCAAGTTTGCCTACTATCACCATTATTATTCAATGAATAGAAACACTAGCCTCTGCAATAAGAGTCGAGAAAGAGATTAAAGGAATCAGAGTAGGCAATGAAGAAATCAAACTATCACTCTTTGCAGATGATATGATGGTATACTTAGAGAACCCCAGAGATTCTACTAAAAAGCTATTAGAAATATTTATATGCATTTAAAAGCATTATACTGAAAAGAGCTTTTCTACATGGCTAAGAGGGTTCATGACAAAAATGAATAGCTCAGAGGTCTCTGATGTAGCCCAAGCCTATTCCCCCTTGTCTTTCAGAAAATTTGAGATCCTAAAAAGGAGAAATGATTTGTCCCAAATCACATAGTAACTGATTAGTTTAATGCTTTTCCTATTCCATTGAAATAAGTCTTCTCAAGTTACCATATAGTATTATCTTTTAGGCTGAGGAAGATCTGTTATTGCGTTTCCTCCCTGTTGTTATCCAGCTCTTGGTGGCCTTTCTCTTTTTTTGGTATTAGGCTATTATTACTTTTATATCATGTTCTCTATAATCATGGTTATCTGTTTCTTCTCTCTGATTTATCTGTCTCTTCCTTTTTTTTTTTTTTTTTTTTTTTTAAATTATCAGCTAAGTTCTATCCCTAACCATTTACTTGTCCCCTTTCAAATAATGACTCAGCTCTGAAGGATCATTGTATTAGTAATTTGTGGACTTCCACCTAACCCAGTATATATCACAGAGCCCTTATGATCTTTTTTCTTCTTCAGTGTTTGACAAACACAGCTATCATTTCTGGGCCTTTTTCCCATTCATTGCACTGTCTGTTTCCTTCTTTACCTGGATCCCCTAAGACAGATTTGATAGGAATATTTTCTTTAATATACATTCCAAATCAGTGGAGAACTAGTACTTATTGGTAGCATGAAAAACTATTTCTTATTATGTACTGAAATATAATGAAGATAATGCTGAATTTAGAGTAAGAAAGCAACAAACCTGGATTTAAATCCTAACTGCAACTTATTATCTTGGGAAAATCACATGTGCCTCAACTTTATTTTTTTTTAAATCACCTATTAATTGATGATAATTCAACTTACCTTCAACTTACCAAAATTTGAATGTTCATTACTTAACTAATTGTCTTTCTTTTTTACTCCCCCCACCCTTTTATCTCTTTAACTCTTTCAGGTATTTATGTTGGGTTTGTGTCTAATTAGCATTTTTCTTTGATCTTTGCTTGTAGCTGTTTTCAACATTGTTGTCTTCTGAGTTTTTCTCTTAGTCACCATCATAGCTTTTTTATAATCAAGTGCTTTTTTGTTGTTTGAAAAATTTTCCAGCCTATTTCTTGACTTTGGATTTTATGTTAAAGTTGGGTTCTGGTCACCTGGGTGTGGGAAGATATTGTCTCAAAATTTAGTCCTTATTCATTGTGCTCTTTTCACAGTGGGTTCTGGGGATCTGCAAGTTTTCAGTGTTTTTAAGCTAGTGTGATCCACATAGAGAGGTGCATTTGTAGTCACTGCTCTCCTGGTCTCTCTTTTAGCTTTATCCAGGAAGGACCTCTATTCACAAGTGTTAGTATTCCTTTCTGCCTTACAAATGCAACCAGGACCCCATAAAGCATAAAATACCATAAATAAAAGCTGTGATTGGGATGCATCTGTGAGAACTGGTGGTGCAGGAGTCTATCAAAAAGCAGCATAATTTAGAGTAGTGGTTCTCAACCTTTTCTGGTTTGAGGACCCTTTTTGCCCTCAAAAAAATTCACAGATTGTGGATTGTACTTGTATGTTATTATCCATTGATTGAGAAAATACATAATGACAAAAACTACTGTGAATAAATAATGCTTTAAAATAAATACGTATTTTTATTCATCACAACATCATTTACTACATTTGAAAAGTAGTAATGTACATGGGTACCAGAAATACAATTTGTTTCATTTATAGAACATAAGTTTGTTATACATAATACTGTTATTTAATGAGTTAATTATTATTATTGTCATAATAATAATGAGTTATCTCATAGTAACTCCATGGTAATTGGGCCTATAGTCCATTGGATTAGCATTCACTATCATAGTGAAAGGTATACTGCACGTAGAATAAGAAAACTTAGATTTAACATGTGGTATTGACAATAACTACCTCTTTGACCTTGGTCAAAACTTCCTTGAACCTCAATTTTTTCATCTGTAAAGTGGGAATGAAATTAGCCCCATCTATGTTATAAGGTTGTTGTTGTTGTAAGGAAAGCACTTTGTAAAGCTGAAAATGTATTCATTTTCATCTCACAGATGCATCCCAATCACAGCTTTTATTTATGGTATTTTATGCTTTATGGGGTCCTGGTTGCATTTTTAAGGCAGAAAGGAATACTAACACTTGTGAATAGAGGTCCTTCCTGGATAAAGCTAAAAGAGAGATCAGGAGAGCAGTGACTACAAATGCACCTCTCTATGTGGATCACACTAGCTTAAAAACACTGAAAACTTGCAGATCCCCAGAACCCACTGTGAAAAGAGCACAATGAATAAGGACTAAGTTTTGAGACAATATCTTCCCACACCCAGGTGACCAGAACCCAACTTTAACATAAAATCCAAAGTCAAGAAATAGGCTGGAAAATTTTTCAAACAACAAAAAAGCACTTGATTATAAAAAAGCTATTGTTACATAGCTTATGATGTAATTGTCTTTACATTCAGGTATATGCACAATGGAAGGGCATCAAAGAGGTACCCTGGAAAGAATACTGGATTTGGAATTCATTAATTCAAATATAGCTTCAGACACTTACTAGCTGTGTGACACTGGGCAAGTCACTCAATCTTAGTGTTGTAAGTAAATGTCAAACCATTTCATCTCTTACAAGAAAACTCCAAATGGAGTCATGAAGTTTTAGACACAATTGAAGTAATTCGACAACAACAACATGTGCATATTATATGTCCCATGTCTGACACATATTGGCTATGTAAAGCTGGATAATTTTCATGTTCTCAGTGGCTCCAGATGACTCTCTAATTGGCAGGTGGAAATTTTTTTTTATGAAACATTCCTCAAATCAAATCATTGATCTTGTTTTTTATGAAAAGATGTGTACCCTCTATGTTATCCTTCATAATGGTGCCTGTCCAAACTTTTAGCTCTGTATTGCACTATAGGGAAAACATTTAACCTACAAGCAGAACTTGTATATATTTGTTGTATTCTGCTGTTGTATATGGCTAAACACAATATACCAACTGAGTTCTAAGACTGAATTCCTCTCTCTGATTGGGAAATGACCTTTTCTGAAGAATCTCCAATCATTCATTCAATATATATTTAGGTAGCACCCACTATGTTCTCTTAATCCTCTGAGATCATCTCCAATTTATGCTGTGTATCTCATTTGTATAAAGTGTTTTACACGTTACCCATATTAGGTGAGAGCTCTTTGAGAACAAGGCCCGTCTTTTGTCTTTCTTTATATCCCAAAAGTTTAGCAAAATACTTGGCACATAGTAGGCTCTTAATAAATGTTGTTGACTTGACTCACTTGAGCTGCTTGATGACTGTTTAAGGGAGTAGGAGACGAATCCAAATGAAACTATGGACAGAACTAGGAAAAAAAAAAGTAATCTGAGTTTTAGTCCTGGATTTGACATCATCTATATGATATTGGGTGAATTTGCTTCTCTGAGGCTTGATTTTATTATCTATAAAATCATGAGATTGAACTAGATTGCCCCAACTTTCCTTTTTAATTATGACATTCTTTGATCAAAATTATTTTATTTTCCCTAAGACTATTTGCCCTTTGTACAGCTTTTGATACCACGAACTACCTTCTTCTTCCTTTGGCTCTTAGTTCTCTCCCCAACTCTCTAACCACTTCTTTCTAATATGTTTTTCTGAATTGTCAACCATTTCCAGTCCCCTAACTATGAATGTCCTCTAAAGCTTTGTTGTCGGCCTTCTTTTCTCTTTTCTTCTCACATACTATCTCTGTGATCTCATCAATTCCAGTGGGTTCAATTGACTGTACAGATGACTCCCAAATCTCTCTCTCTGTCTCTCTCTGTCTCTCTCTGTCTCTCTCTCTGTCTCTCTGTCTCTCTCTCTCTCTCTGTCTCTGTCTCTCTGTCTCTCTGTCTCTCTGTCTCTCTCTCTCTGTCTCTGTCTCTCTGTCTCTGTCTCTGTCTCTGTCTCTCTCTCTCTGTCTCTCTGTCTCTCTGTCTCTCTCTCTCTCTCTCTCTCTCTCTCTCTCTCTGTCTCTCTGTCTCTCTGTCTCTCTGTCTCTGTCTCTCTCTCTCTCGCTGTCTCTCTCTCTCTCATCTTTCTATTTCTAGATTCATCTCCTCTCCTTTCTGTGTCTCTTTTTCTATCTTGTCCTAATATCTTTCTAAATTTTATAGATGCATTACCAAATGCTTTTTGGACACTCCCACTCACATGTTCCATTCACATCTCAAACTCAAAATGTAAAATATATATCCTGACATCATCATTCAACAGAAACTTCCCCTTCCAAGGTTGCCAATAATCACTTAGTTGCCAAATCTAATATCCTTGTCTCAATACTCATCCTTCTTAACTCTTAATAGCCTTTAACACTTTTGATGAGCATCTTCTCCTAGATAGTTTCTTTTCTCTAGGTTTTCATACTTTCTTGTGATTATTCTTATACTAATCTAATTGATTCTTCTCAATTTCCTTTGCTATATCTTCAATTGGATCATGTTAACTAACTGTGAATGGCTTGCAAGGCTGTGATTGGTTGTATTTATCTTATTTATACATAATTGTCTGCATGTTGTCTCCTCCATTAGAATGTGAGCTCTTCAAAGACCATGTTTTTGCCTTTCTTTGTCCACAGCACAAAGCCTGGCACACAATAGTCACTGAATAAATACTTCTTGATATTGATGCTGATGATCTTTTAGCACCTGATCTGTAATTCCACCAGATTCCCTTCTCTGTTGAGGGCAACACTATCCTTCCACTCAACCTTGGAGTTATCTAGGTCTCCTCTTTCCCTTATCCTGTCCTCCATAATCTAATCTGTTGCCAAGTCATATTCTCAATTCTCCAAAACATCCTGTGTATTCCTTTCATTCAACTCATACTCCTAGAGCAGCTAGGTGGTACAATTAGCAGAGCTCTGGACCCGATTTAGGAAAATCTGAGTTCAAATTGGTCTCAAAATATAACTGTTAATTAATAATTGTGATTGCAAATTACAAGTTGGCCTTATTCAGACATTTTCAAAAAGGGAGTGAGGTGGAAGATGGAGACTTAGTAACAGACGAGAACTTGGAGTTGAAGGGAAATTAGATGTGAACCATGTATGATAACTACTTTCTACACATAGCCTCAAATTGCGGATCTTGGGCACGATTCTTATAAGAAACAACTCCAGGAGAAGAGCAGAAAAAATAGGTTGTTTGTTTGTTTTTTCTTATCAGCCCTATCTAAGTCTCCAATTCCAGCAATAGTTAAAGGAATGGTTTCAGGCTGATTGGAGGAGTGAAATATACCCGGAACACCCCAGGAGAGATCCCGCCTGGCTGTGAGCGGAAAGATTTCTCTGGTTTTTTACTGACGCTGTGGGCAAAGTCACCCTCAATTTCGGCACCCCTAGATCGCAAAGCTCATCAGTATTTCCCCGCTCCCCTTTCCCAACAATCTGATTCTTGTCTCATTGCTGCCAGGAACAGGCGTCGGGTGCTTCCTCTGCAGCTATGATTTGAAAAGTCGGGGCGGGAGGAATGAAGAAAACTCGGTGGGTCTGGTATCTTGGGGTAACTATTAGTGTTTTTCTGGCTGCGGCAGTCTTTAAAGGGCAGGCATCACCTAACTCAATCTGGGTATTTAAAAAATCCAGCGACTTCAGAGCAAAGAGCAAGCAAAATGCGCCGTTGTGAGCTTATAGTTCTTCGACAAACTCGTAAGGAGAAAAGACTGGATTGGAAGGCAGTTGGTTTCTTATTTACTTCTTTCTGCCCGTACCTCAGAACCTCGGACCCTTGCCCTCATGCAGCATTAAGGTGGGGGAAAAGAGTCATTGGGAGGAAGACGAAGAAGAAAAGCAAGAGGAGGAGGAGAATAGCAAAGGAAAGCAAAGTTGCTGCAGCTGTAAACCTGCATCACATTAGGACGCTTTTGGGGGAGAGAGAGGAAAAAACAGGAGAAAACAGAGGGATCTGGGGTAGGGAGGTCGAATTACTGGGGCATGGAGAGGCTCAAATCTAGGCAACCGTGTCCTTTCTACACAGGCGGATTTTGGTTAAATTGCCTTCAGTCTTCCCTCTCGTGACCCGGAACCCCGGACCAGGGCTAAATTCTATGTGGGCGGAGCTCAGGCTCTGGGCTAGGATACAGTATCTCACAGAGCTCTCCCACAACTTGAGGCCTCCACAGACGCGCTCTGGCGGCTTCCAAGACCTTCCTGAGCAAGGCGGAATGAAGAAATTAGTGTTCACCAGATGTTAAACCACGCTAAGACTACTTTTAATGGTGGTACATTTATAGATCGATATAGAGATATTTACATTTATCTATAAAATCCAACATAAAGAGAGCGAGGCTGGGAGGGCGCTGTAAGAGCTCATGAAGACAGAGACAGAAGCCAGGGGGTGTGCAAAGTTTTCACAGAGCTCACACGCTACAAACTGATTTACAACTTTGATGGAGGCGCAAGTAGAAGTTGCCCTTCATTTTCTACGAAATAGGCTTGACAGCTGAACGTTCGAGTCTACTAAGCTTCACAAAGATTTGGCTTAATTACTCGCCAGGGGTTCAGAGCCCAAGCAGCTATCGGAAGATGGGGGTAGGAGGTAGGGAGGCGGGGGAGTGGAGGGAGGGAATGGGAGGCTAAAGGGAGGGAATGGGAGACTTTCGAAATATTGTTCCGGAGGACTTAAACTGGAGAAGTCTCAGCTTTTCCTTAGGCCTGACCAGGATATAGCCTCAGCAGGGTTCCGGCAGTTAAAAATATCCACGATATCTTTGGTGGCCACCGACAAGGCTTTGTTTTCGTTGTTTTAGAGCTGAGATTGGGGAGCGCTTTGGGAAACTGAAGTGAGGCGGGCCAGCAGACGCCTCAATTTCTTTATGCTTTGCGGAAAACTAACAGTAAAATGGAGCCATAAGATTACAGATGGCCACCATCACCGAGGCCGGAGAATCATAAAATGTCGAGACTGAGATAGGAATAAAGGAACAATCATTACAATTACCTCTTCATCATCCCTGCTTCTAATGTAACCCAGAGTCTCCAGTGATTTTAGAGCAGTACAAGCTCAGACGTAGTACCCAGAGTCACATGCCCCGGGAAAATCTCTGAGTAAGCTTTAACGAACTAGGGGAGACGCGATGGAAGCCTTTGTTTCCGGGATTTCCAATTTTGGAAGCCCTCACCCACCACTAGGGTAAAAAACATATATATGTTTTTATATACATATATACACGTTTATATGTATATGTGTGTACACATACACACAAACACCGACAGTCACAGAATTCTTCAATGTTCAAGTTGAAGTCTTTTTTTTAAGAGTAGCAAGTCCACGGTACCTAGAATTCTGGCACAGTGACTAATAATTGGGCTTGTTTGTGTTCTATCAACTGCAATATCAAAGTCCAGGGTGGCCCTCCAGATGCATGAGCTTCTCTTGACGGGGCACAAGAAAAGAGAAAAAGGCAAAGTAAAGTGTCTAACGAGTATGCAATGAATGACATGAACTAGGCTGCTCTGGACACAGTATTCTTAGCCTCCTTTTCTATCCGCACACGAAACAAGATCGTTGCTTAGCGGCTTAGAGGCTAAAAGTGGAGGCTATCAGAACTTGGGCTTTGACCTCAGAGAAAACTGCAGATCTGGATTTTCTTTCATGAGCTGGGCACCGAGAAACTGGCTGTGAGGACGAGGGGATGCCTTTTCAGACTTTGACCTAAGTTGAGTTAGGGGTGTGCACATCTAGGCATGCTGTTGGAGGGCTTCCGGGGCCAGATGGAGAGGGTCTTTTGACAAACTTCTCTCTGCCTCATTTCTTTTAATTCAAGGGAAAAAAAAGTCAAGAATCATGCATTTTAAAAACAGTTTATTCTCCGCGCCGCGGACAATGCTCCAGCGCCCAGTAACGGCATTTATAAATAGAACTTTTGTTAAGAAGTTGACTCTCCTCTCATCATTACTCTTAGCAAAAGTCTCAGCTCCAATAGGTTAAACTTCTTCTTCAGGTTCCCCAGCTCTGCACTTCCCCCTCCCTTCCCACCCTCGCAGTGGCAAACTCTCCAACCTCCTGCGCCCCCTCTCCCCTTTCCCCCCACCCTGGCCCCATCCCGCCCTCTATAGTGCTGGCACGGACCCCTCCCTCCCTTGGCCACCACTTCTCCCTCTCTCCGGTCCCCTCTCCACTTTTTATCATCGCCGGATCTCCGTAAAGTGGCCTTTTCACTTCGCCTGTGCAAGTTCAAGTAATTACATACAACCCGCATAATCCAGGGGGAAATTGCAACTCATCCATTTATTCGTGTTTTTTTTTTTTTTTTTCCCGATGTCTTTTTTTTTTTTTTTTTTTAAAGGGAGAGTGGAGGAGAAGAAAACAAAGCAAAACCAAACAAACAAACAAACAACAACAAAACAGAGTGGGGAAAAGAAGAGGGGAGAGTAAAAGATACGTGTGGTCCGTGGTAGTCCGATTGGGAGCCTCCTCCCCGGCTTGGCCCTGGCCGGGCCCGGCCCGGCCCCCTCCCCACTCGGTCAGCTATTGTACTGGCAGGCATTGAGGCCGGAGCCCGGGCTCTGCAAGCTGCTGTAGCCAAACGTGGAGTGCTGTTTGGACTTGAGTCGGAGACTAGCCAGGCTGGAGTTACACGTGTCCCGGTAGACGCTGTAGGGCGAGCCTGGCGGGCCGTAGGGGCAGGCGCTGGACGACATGGCCGAGTTGAGTGAGGAGCCAGTGAGGTTGTTTAGGTTATTGATGTTGTTGAGGCCGGAGTTGGGCATGCCTGGCACTGCCGAGTGACCCATGCCAGAAGGCATACTCATGGATGAGATGGTGCTGGGAGCAGAGAACATGGACTGGGAGGACAGCGGGCTCATGGAGTTGAAGAAGGTGAAGCCCTTGGTGGACAGTGGCGCTGGCGTGAGGCTCTTTGCCGCCCAGTTGTTGTATGTATAGCCGGCGTACACATCCTCGTAGGGTTGCACCAGCCCGCTGAACTGCGGCACGTAGCCGTTCTTGCACAGGTCCATCTGCTGGTTGCGTTCTCTCTTCCTCCACTTGGCTCGGCGATTCTTAAACCAGACCTGGGAGAAGGGAAGCAGAGGGAGAGGGCAGAGCCGCATCAGTGTCAAATGTATTTGAGGGGCAAGATATATCTGGACTGAGAGGCTCTGTTTTCTTTCAGCCTATGTTGTCCTCCAAGCCATGCCATGTTGAACCCTCTTTCTTCTCTAGAAGACTCTCCAAAATTGGACTTTCTTACTCCTCCTTCCCCGGGTCCTCCTTTTATTCCTCCCTCCAGGTTCCTCATTATTTGCCTTCAGTACCAAATTCTCATCTCTCCCACTCTCAGACGTTTCTTCTCTCCCAGAAGGGTATTCTCTATTCTTAGTTTCCTTTCTACCTCTGATCGTTATATTCTTCATATACCAGACCTTCTTCATTTCCCTCTATACCAGATCTTTGTCCTTCTCCAAAATCACCCTCATCTTTCTCTCCCAGAAATATGCTATTTTTTTTTCAGTATCTGATTTTATCTGCCACTTCAACTCCAAACTCTGCTTAAAACAAAACAAAACAAAAACCTTTTCTAGTTTATCCTTCCCTACTCTCCTATCCTTTCCTCTATGTAATTTGCTTAAACAGATTTCAAGGCTTCCTTCTTCTCGGCTTTCTATTATTTTCTTCTGGCTGGATGTCTATTTCCTCAGATCAGTAACCAATCATATGTAGCCTGATTTTGGAGCCTACAAAGTAACTTAAAAAAAACACAACAACCCTGTTACAGATCATAAAAATGGAATTGGATTAGTCGGTTTAGGTTAAAAACTATCACTTCTCCGGTAGAGATTTGTAACTAATGAGACTTTGGGCCAAACTTGCCATCCTAAGATGGTCGAGAAAAGTGTTTAAAAAAATAAGCAAAGATGCTAGGGAGAGTCGGGAAGAAAAACCTAATTCAATCCTGTTTGTGTTCGGGGAGTTTCCCTCCCCCAATCTCAAAGCCACCAAACTTGAGCCAATTTGAGTCCCTTTTCTTCTCAAATTTTGGCCTGAACAGGACTTTGGATCGGGAGAACCTAATTCAGAGAGAAGTTGGTCCCGGCTGTCTAGAGCCCTTGCGTGGGATTAATCCAAATATTTGCCTTCACAGAAAATAAACGATCCCCTCTGCCCCTGAAGGAGAGCTGACTGGGGCAGTAACGCCTTCTTTTTTATTGGGGAATGAAGGTGGGGGAGAAGGGGAGGGAAAGCATACTTGAAGATCTGGGGTGGGGGTAAGACTTTTCTGAGAAGCCACTAGAGCAGAGATTGGAGAAGAGAGGAAAGACTGGGACACTGGACTTCTGTTCTAAGCTTTGAATTCCACTGAAAGTGCAGATAGAATTGTCTTCTCTCTATCTTTCTCTCTATCTCTATCTCCTTTCTTTCTATCTCTATCCCTCTGCTCCCCAGGAGCTTGGGAATAGTCCTGTCTAGTGAAATGGCGGCTCCCATCTTTTCTCTGTATGTATGTATCTCCCTCAAATACCGGCTGATTCAAGGATTGGGCAACCCTGAAGTTCTTGTTGCAGTAATACACTTAGAGGATCACAGAAACACATCTTCCCGAGTTCTGCACTTTGCACTGAGACCTTCTACCACAATTCCTGCGCCCATCTACAGAAGGTCTTTTTGAACAATACTAATTCTAACACCCACTCCTTTTTTTTTTCCCCCAAGTCCAGGCCATTTGTAGTTAGCTTCCAGTCCTAGTCTTGGCCTTGGGGATCCCATTGACTCTCAGCCCACTGGGCCCCAAGTCCACAAAGTTGTTGATTTGAGATATATTATCTTCACCTCTCAGCAATGAGCTTATCTATTAATAGTTTGCTCTATCTGATTAGTGCAAACAAGTTGGAGACCTAAGAGTTACTAGAGGCTGCCTTGGTACCCAGATCCATCTCTTTATCCTTTTCTTTGGTGCTGATAGACCTGTTCCCGTCCCTTCTCTGCCGAATCATTTCTGATCTTACTGCCACAGTTTGGTAGCGGAGATTTTGGGAAGCTTCTGATTTAGGGCCTCACTTGCCAAATAGTTTTTGGACATTCTTTCTCCTTCTCTCTCAGTCCCTAAGCCAAGTGATCCTCCCTCCCTCTTTACAGGAGTCAGAAGGTGACTTGGGAATGCCCTTTGGTTCTTTAATTTGGTTTGGGTTAGATGCCATGAGAGAAAACCTTCCAAAAAAGGAACAAAGGGCTCTTGTTAAAGTCGAATTTTGCCACCAAGCAATGCCGTGTCCCAGTGAGTGACTGGGACTTTCTATATGGAGCAGGACTCAGAGGATAAAGGAAAAAGAGGCTCGAACATCTGGCACTTACTGCTTTCTATAACTAAGTGCCAGGGATAGTAACAGATCCAAAGTTACCTGCTCACAAATAGCTGTATTTAAAGCAGGCATTCATATGTCTAGTGCGGAAATACAGCTAGATGCTGGCCCCGGGTTTTCTCCCTTCCTCCTTTAAAGGAAAAATTTCCCCTGACTCTCTTGCTATTTGTAGTTGGGTGTGCTTGTGTCTTTTACTCCTCATATACATTTCCTTCTGATTAGCACTTGCATGTCACTACAAGGTTGGAGAAAATGTGTTTTGCCAGGAGAGTAAAAAGGAAGGGTAAGATGATTGTGAGTGGATTTGCATAGGGAAGATGAGGGATGGAATGGGGGCGTCCTAGATCTTTCCAACAGAAGTATGTGGGACTCATTCTTATAGACTCAGGTATGTAGGAAGCAGTCCCATAACAGAAGGTCTGTACTTTAGGCCATGGCAGGGGGTTTTGACCCTAAGAATTTCAGGAAGTCATAGAAACATTGGTAGATAATTTTTTAGGGCCAAAGAATTTTGTCTGGCCTTTGATTTGGTCCTTAGCAGTATGTCCCCTGGAGATGCCTAGAGTCAAGGCTTGGTTCTGGGAGCTCAGGTCTAATTGCCCTTCTTCACCCTTTAATTTCTTACTTTTCTCTCTGACTACTCGGTGATGAATACCTTTTGGGCTGATCAGGGTTTTCCAAGGCTTTTTCTCGGTGGATTCTACCTCGGGAAGTTGGGAGGGTAAAAAAGGAACGTGACCGAGCATACAGAAAAAAAAAAAAAAATTGTTTTGTCTGTTTTCAAGGAGGTCATATGTACAAAGAATGAAAGTAGGGGCAAAAACCAATTGGATTGCAATCCTCATTTGGAGTTCAACCCTGCTACTCCTTCTTTCTAGGTTTGAGAATTTAGCTCTTAGAGATAAATGCCCTCTTACCCGCTGGGTGGAAAGCTCTATGGCTAACCAGGACTACTATTTTCCATGGGCTTTGCTTCTCTGCCTGTAGTGCCTCATTCTTCTCCCATTCTATTGTTTCCCGTGTCCAGTTAGTGTATCTAGAATAGAGGTTTTCTCGACCTTTGGATACCAGTTTCTGAGGTTTGGCGATGATAAGGAGTTCCTTGCCAACAGGTGCAAACCTTTCTTGTATATCGTTTCTCTTGTATATCTCCAGGTCCCACCCGCCCCGATGTACATCTCCCTTCCCCTACTGCCTGCTCACCCGGACTCTAGGTTCGGTGAGATTGGTCCACACGGCAATCTCCTCCCGCATACTCATGTCCGGGTAGCGGTTGCGTTGGAAAGTCGCCTCAAGTTCCTGCAGTTGCTGGCTAGTGAAGTGCGTTCTTTGTCTGCGCTGTTTTTTCTTCTTGGCTGGATCTTCACCACCTCCGTCCTCGCTGCCCTTGGTTTCTCCGCTCCGCTCCTTTTCTGCAAGGGCGCACCACCCACACAGGAATCACACAACCGTTTGGCCAGGCAGCTCGAAGCCCTAACCCTGCCGCCGGAGCCCACAAGACCCCTGAGCAAGCTTCTCTTGCTCATTGACATGCTAATAGACCTATTACAGCACTACTAACCTTTACCACTGAATCTGTTACGGAAAGGGGCCGAGTTTTCCTTTTGTTTTCTGATAGAAAAATAGCAATTTTTCTTTTAATAATGATTATTTTTTTTTAATTTCGGTTCAGCTACTATTATCATTGCCGAAACAAACTTACATGTTACTTGTAATTGTTGCTGCAATTATTGGTTGCGCTAACACGTTTGTTTTGCTGCTGTTACTGGTTTTTATTCCTTTAGGTTTTAATATTAGCTGGTGTATTTTGAATTATTATTCCTTATTACGATATCATAATCGTAATTATTGCTCCCATTACTCAGATAACTTCTAGGTGAACTTGGCAGTACCCAGTCCTTTCTAAGCAAACCTATAATTGTTGTCCCAAGCTCCTAACACCTGCCCTCCCTCCTTCCCCATCCAGGTTTAGTTACCCAGCACCCTGGGGGAGTGAGAATTCAGAATCCTCCAGAGATGTAGTGATAGTAAAGAGTATTTTGAGGAAAATCTAAATTCTCCTTGGGCTGAAGTCTCCCAGGCCTCACTTTTCAGGCAAGGGAATGAAAATAAAGACAGATACAAACATATCCTGGACTCCTAGATAAAATTAGCATAGAAAGTGAGAGAAAAATAATTGAGTTTAGGTCTATCTAGATACTAAACCAGAAACAAGCAAAGAATAACACAAACATAGTTAGAGACACCCAAACGGAGAGAAACATAAGTATTTGTGTACCCAAATACACTCATGGGCATTTGTAGACACAAATGGAGAAACACAAAGAGACATTTATAGATACAAGTACATAATAGAGGAACACTGATGAGCAATTAGAGAAACACAAAAACCTCGGAGAAATATAGAGGCATGAATTCAACAAAGCCTACAAACTCAGAGAAAAATAATGATAGACAAACATGAAAACATTTATATTAACACTCATAGGTAAGAAGTTATAAAGACATAAGCAGAGAATGCATAGACATTTGTAGACATATACAGAGAAACACAAGTGGAATAAAAAGAGCGTTAAAGACAAAAACACATGAAAACAGACAAAATCTTACGTTAGAAAATCCCAGATATTTGGAAATACAGCAGAGGGAGAAACACCAATGACAGAAGCAAATAAAAGGAGGAAAACAGGCATTTACTGACACACAAACTGAGAAATGCAGAAAAACAGGCGCCAATATACTAGCCCACATTTGTAGATACACAAAGGGAAAAAAAAAAAAAACATTCCAACACACACAAAAAATACACATATATTTACAGTCACACTGAGAAACACACACAAATCCAAATAGGCATTTATAGAAACACGCAAATGAATAAAAGCACAGGCTTTTACAGAAAGCTAAACAGAGGCATTTATAATTACAAAAACACACAGAGGAAAACACCCAGTCCCCACTGACAGACATAGAAACACACATAATCAGAATATATATCGATTACAGAGATGTAAGTGGGGTAAGGGAATGGGAGTTTGGGGGAAGAGAAACACACTGGTGTCCTGTTACAGACTAACAAAAGCGTTGCTATCCTTTATTCTTTCTAAATACTTAATTCTGATAATTTGTATGAGCAAGGATTTGTCGAGGACAAGTAGAAAATAACCCGGCAGTTCTTCCCTGGCTATCGGGGGAATTTATCTTTGATTTAGCATGGAACTCAGGACTGTGAAGAGTGAATTAAATTGAATTTTAACTTTCATAAATATAAAGTAAATAAATCATCATAAAGTTTTGTGCTTGTCTTGCGCCTCTTCCCTTCAACCTTCCCATATATACTCTGTACCTTTAAAAAAAAATGCGTTCAAATGAAAAATTAAATGAATTAATTGAAAACCAATTTTCCTTTTTCTTTTTCCTCCCTCTGGGTTAAAGGAAGATTTCCCTGTCTGGAAAATAGAGCATGTGGGGCTGGCTCCCAAGGGCCTCCAGCGAGTAACATTTAGCCCGAGAGAGCAATCTGTCTATCAAAATCTACTTAACTCTCTAGCTCCCATTTCTGGAACAGTTTTTGGAAGCGAAAAGGATTGCTTACAGGTCTCAGAATTAAATTCTAAAAAGGAGACATTCGGCATCCCCAAAGTCCGGCGCAAACAACTACAGTGAACTTGAGTGAAAAAATCTCCGGACCTTTCCCCCACCTCTCTCGGGTGCTCAGATTACACCATGCAAGCGCTGCTTGTTTCTCTGCCTGAGGAGGGCAAGAGGGAGGGCGCTTGGCCCGAACCCCCGGTAGCTTTGGGCCTTGGGGATCCCGCCTAATATTGGCCTCCCTGGTCCCGGAATCTCGGAACCGCACCTAAGAAGACCCAGGGCAGAACTTTAATCTTCTCTTACTCAGTTTTGCTCATTTTCCCACTCTTCCCTCGCTGTTTATCCCTTTTAAAATACTTAATTCCCGTGTTCTTGTCCTCGTTCTCTGTCTCTTATCTATCTCTGTCTCTGTCTCTAGCCTTTCTAAATTTCTTTCTTACTCATCTATCTTTCTAGATTTTTGTCAGTTTTTTTTTCTTTCTTCTTTTTTCCCTTTCACACCAAATTCTTTAAAATCACTGGCTTCCCATTTGTTTGAAAAGCCAGCTAAGCAAAACCAATCGCGTCCTATTATTTGCTCCCGGAGAATACAGACTCTGTTTAGCCCTCTCCAGGTTTCTCTGTTTTTGTTTTTATCTTTTTTTCCCTTTAGTTAATACAGGGTAATGTATTTCAAAAAAAAAAAAAAAAAAAAAAAAAAAAAAAAAAAAAAAAAAAAAAAAGAAAGAAAGAAAAAAGAAAAAGAAAAACATGTTTAAAAGAGTTCGATGTTTTTATGGTGTATATGAAAAATTTTCCCCTTCCGGGAAAGAAAGAAATGAGGGAAAAGCCAGGGTCGACTCCGTAACCAGTAGGAGAATATTTTAATTCCTCTCGGGAACACTCGGGGGCAGCCAGCCTGGGCAGAAGACTTTTCGTTGGTGCTGTCAAGGTTGCACAAGTTCCCCACGCACTCGTAGCTTTGGTGACAGTCATGCTTCCGCACTAAATAGTGTACCCTAGGATGGCTGCTTTTTATCTACGGGCCTCTCTGGCTGGGATTTCTCTTGTACCCCGTGCTTTTCTTTCCCCAAGTCTCAGTCCTCGTTACTTCTTGGATTCTGAGTTTACCAAGGAGGTCACAATTGGGGGGAGAAGGAGGAGAAGGAAGTGAAGGCGGGGTAGGATGGGGGTGAGTGTAGGTTAGAGAGGCGGGGAGAGTGTTACCTGGGACCTCGGTGTCTGAAGATTCGCTTGCCGAATTCTCCAGGGGCTCTCGCGAGTCAGAAGCACGCGCCAGGTGGAAACTGGAGCTCATATCGTGGGGTGGCGGCGGCCGAAGTCCTTCGGGTAGCCGTTCCAGGCCCATACCCCCTTTAAAGGAATCCATGGCGGCAGTAGCGGGGGCCCAGAGGCCTCGGGCTCAGTTCCCAGTCCCCAGAAGCCAATTGGGAGCGAGGGCTTCTAGTCCTTTAGTTCTAGTCCGGCTGGGGCCCGGCACCAGTTTTGGACAAGAGGACCCTTGGGGGCAGCCTGGACTCTTCCTCTGTCCAAAGGCTCCCTCGGATCTGCAGGGACAAAAAGACAGCGCCTAAGCGGGCAGCCCACTGGGCACCCCGGGGCTGTGGCGCGGGCAGTAGCGCGCTTTCCGCCCCATGGGCAGCGCTTGGTGGGCCTAGAGCCCCCCCTTTCCCACAGCAAGGCTAAGCCGAGCCCGAACGAACCGAGCGGTGCGCCGCAACCGAGACTCAAGTGACTTGCAGCCCAACAAATGCCAGCAGTTAAAACTCAGCTCCTCCCCTTGCAAGGTCAAAGCCTCCGCGTCTCGCGGGGAGAACACTTTTTCTTGAGCTCGTAGCCTCCCAGATCCCTAAACTCAGCACGCCTGCTGCAGCTCCCCATATATGTAACTTGTTTCTAAGGCACCGGGTGCTGCGGACAGAGGCGGTCTTAAAGCAACAACGCGCTCCACTAGGTTCCAGCAGTCCCTGCGCTGGGGGTTGGGGGGTGGGGTGGGAGAAGATGGGAGAAAGGAGGAGAGAAAGGAGGGAGGGAGGGCGGAATCTAGTTTTCTGGTTGCCTCCGCCTCTGCTCCCTCTTTGCCTCTCTCCCTCCCCTTGCATCTCCCTCCCTTCTTACTCCCTCTCCTTTCGATCCCTACCCACCCCGCTTTGAGTCTCACTTTTATCTTTATCTTCTCAGGCTGAGTATATCTCTGTGTACCTCGATTTCTCGGCGCTCATTCTCCATCTCTGTTCACCTCTCTTTTTCTCTCGTTTTTTTTTTTTTTTTTTTTTTTTTTTTTTCTGTTCTTCCCTCTCACACTACCAGTCTCCTTAAGCTTTGTCTCCTTTTCCCACCCTACTTGACATGTTGTTTTCAGCCTTGGCTTTACAATACAATCTCAATTTTGCGCGTCCTATTCGTGTCAGATGGCACTGAAGCCCTTTATGATTTATTTTCAACAAAATTAACTTCCTGGACTCAGCTTTCTGCCAAGCCCCAAATATTTAAATACATATATCAACCTCTAGAATAAGTATATACAATATAATACAAAGTCGTCTCCTAGGGCGTGAAGGGGAGGCAGAGTGAGTTATTATTACCCAAGAACTTTAATATCTTCTTTTCTATTCAGTGTCACCTCCCCTAGCTCTTTTTTAGAAGAAAGATGTGAGGGAGTAACTTACTTCGGAGCTAATAGCAGCCTTCGATTCTAATTAGCCGGGATCTTATACAATCAAGCCTCCTCTATGGCTTCCATACCACAGTCAATTTGACGGGATTGGAAAAGTAGAAACTTTTTTTTTCCTAGATGAAATAGTCGTTTTAGTACTACATTTCTCTTGTTCCATTACTGCAGTGGAAGGGTGGAAGAGTTAGGAAAGTTTGGGCCAAGGGATCTTTTCTCCTAGAGCCCAGCCCCCTTCTATCTCAAAGACTGAAAGACGTTCAGAGTCACTGAACACTGAGGAGAGGAGACATTGACATAGTATATATATATATATATATGTATATATATATACATATATATATATATATATATATAAAATTTTGTATTGAGGTTTGTGTCTTTGCACATATATGGAGCAAGAATCTTTTGAGCTTCAATGAATGTTAACACACAATAGAGATTGTCTTTATATAGCATTATACACTATGTTCTTCAGGCATTCTATACCTTGTTATTTGTCATTTATTTTGCATTTCTGAACACTCCTTAAACCACGTATAAAACTATATATAACATATACCCTGAAATGTTCCATAGTTCTGTTGTGCTCTTCACTGTACACATGGTGGGGTACATCTCAGTCAAAATCCTCTCTTTTGCCATTCTTTCCTGGGATACTGTGAGGAACAGTGTTGCCAGCACACAGAGAGATTAACCTTAGGTCATTTGGTGTCTGCCTGTTCCTAGTTTCCTGGGCCTGGACTGAAATGTGCAAAAGGGGAGACAAAACCCCTTAAGCTCCCAGGGCTCCTTGTGGTCTGCACTGAGAAGGGGAGGGCCTTTTGGGATATGAGGCCTTGAATAGGAACCCATTTTTTTTTTTTTTTGAGGATAGACTTTTCAAACTCACCTGCTGTCTGATCTACCAAGGTCCTGGCTAAAGATTGCCTGCGAGATTTCACTGGACAATTTTTAACTCACTCTTTTGAGTCATAAGCAAACAGAACTAGCTCTGGGCTCCCCAAAGGCAGGAACTAAGGAGCAGAAGCATGGAAACTGTGACCCTTTATTCCTCCTTTCTTTTTACTTATACAGGGCCGGGTAAGCCCATGACATATATGGCACCTTGTCCAGTCATGGTTCCTTCCCTCACTTCAAAAAGTTCTGACCTCCAAATATGAGGCTAGGGAACACAACACCAAAACTACCCTGTCTAGCTATTAATTAGAGATATCTTTTGTTTCTAAGTCAGAGGAATGGAGTTAAGGAGCACTTTTTCTCCATTAGTTAGTTGACCTTTTAAAAGTAGTCCCAATCTGGTAACTCATCTAGAGGATGTCCCTCAAAGATTACTCTCCTCCTCTTTTATGGGGTCCCTCTTGGAATCCTATTATCCAGGGTTATGAAACCAGTCTTTAATCTGTTAACGGTGATAATATCTAGAAAGTATCATCTTTGGCTTTTTCAGATACTTAGGAGTTTAGCCCTGAGTTTCAGGCCCAGCTGGGTTTTGGTGCTTATAAGTTTGGCACCTTGAGGTTCTAATCTATGTCTCCCAACTCCCCCAAACAAAGTTTCCCTCCTTTCCTCTCCAGGTCCCTGGAGTTTGAGAGCCTCTCCATCCTTAGGACCTAACCTAAAAATATTTCAGAGAGGGAAAGCGCCAAGGGTCTGAGGTGTCCCCAGAATAGGAATAAAGTAACATATTGTAATTGCCAGGAAATGGAACAACAACAATAACAACAAAAAGGGTAGTAGTGATAACTAAAGTAAGTTAATACTGTTCCCACATTCTAGACACAAGGGGGATCAAGGTTGGAAAGGAGTAAATGGTGGAGATATAGCTATCAATGAGGAGAGCAAGATAGTCTAGTTATCTAAGAAGGAAAGATCCATTTAGCCATTCTTTGGACACTGTTTTGGCTGGAGGTTTGTAAAACCTGCCTCCCATCTTTATGTCACCTTTTTTTCTAAACCTGGGAATCTCAAAGATTTGGGAGCTCTGCCGACCTTAGGAGGGGGCTACCAATGGAAAATGGGTGAAGACAGGCAATTGCCGTTCACTAGAGGGAGGAAGTCGCCTGCATTTGGAAATGAGATCTCTCGGGAACTGTAAGGACGCATTCTTTTTGATTCTTTTTCACTCAGACGCGGCTGATCCATTGTGACACTGTATTTTGCTTTTAAATCAATAAAAGATGTGAGGGATAACTTTTGAACTAATTTATGAAAAGTATAAGAAAACATTCCAATTATTTTGCGAGTTTGAATTCTTCTCTCCCATCTTCCCCAACTTTCCCTTATCTCTTTTTTTCCTACCCCCTTTCGCCATTGCTGCCTCTTAGAGTTTTAGTAGTTTTTGTGCCGGACTTTAGAAATTTTTAAAAGAATGGATGAACCAGAGTAGAAGGTTATTTTTTTCTTGTCCCTCCTTTGTTCCTTCCGAACCCTAGGTTTAGAGGCGTCCCGACGTCTATCCTCTTTTCAGAAGGGAGACAATATGAACGTTTCAGTCCCAAAAAGACTTATCAATCCTCTGCACTCCCCAATAACTCTGAGTATAAAAACGAGTCTTATTTTAAAGTAACAGAGCCAGAGGCCACAATTGAATTTTTGGCGGCGGGGCACCCGAAGCTTTTCAAGAGGAGGACATGCAAGAAGATGTACCCAGCTCAATACAACCTTGAATATCGTGATTTCTGTCTTTACCCTCAAATAGGCAGATCTCCTGAAACCTGGGCAGACCTTAGATAGCCCTTCAGAGTTTATTAACACCACACATACTTGCATGCTGGATTCTTCACCTGAACTCAGAAACATTTAGACGCAAGCGGAGCCGCATTCCCCAAAGGTCTTTTCTGGAATACATATAGACAGATTAGCTACTATCGTAGCAGTTTTCGTCTTTCATCGTAGCGGGAGAACAATCTTTTGAGTGCCTGGGGGTGGTGGGCAGTAGAGACTATTCTGAAATCTGCGAGAGAACTCGGCTTGGGCTCAGGCGGCTTTTGACACTTTCGTCTGTAGCTTGGGAGAAACGCATTCGAAGCCACAAAAATTCAATTTTAAACATTTGTGATAAATGGTTTGTACCCCCTCCCCCTCCAATTCCAGGGAATTCATCTATCTCACCTTTTCTGACCTTCGAAGGCCTTTTCCTCTTCCTCTCAGACCGTCAGAACTAGGCCTAGAGGACAAGTTGGTAAGGGTTTTTCATTCTATCCCTGAAGAAATTCTGGAATGTGTCAAACCTGGAACCTATTTGTCCTCTTATTTTCCCCAGCCTGGGCACTGTGGTACTGTTCTTCCGTAATTCGTAGTCTTCCCTCCCTCCTCTTTTCTTTTCCTCCCAGTCCTCAGATTGTATGAGCAACTAGGTCATCCTCCCTTTTTTGTACTCTGAGAAAAACAGTCCTGAGCGCCAGTCTTTTAGAATCTCTACATATTTTTGAAAGAAGCTAGTGATCTAGTTCTGAGTCCCCATTTCCCATTCTTAGAACTCTGGGAAGTTGGAAATTCCTCTTCCCTCCTCATACTCTTTGCAGGATTCATCAGGCATTTGCATCCTAGATTTAGAATCAACAGGAACTTTAAAGGGTCATTTAGCTCCACTTTCTTCTGATTTTACAGATGAGGAAAACTGAGGCTGGGAGAAGGGAAAGCAAGCAATTTAGAGACAAAAGTAGCAAGTAACAGAATGGGAATTCCAATTCAAGTCTTCTGACTTCCATCCTTTAACCAAAATTATTCCCCTTTCTTTTAAAAATTGTTCTACTTTTAAACAAAACTGCTCTTTCTCTATGGACACTCCAAAACAGTCACTTGATTTGTTGTGGGAAAGAGATTTCAGTTCTGACCACCTACTTAAATACTAACTCTAGGCTTTTTTTCCCCCCATAAGGAGGCTTGGGCTGTATATTCTCCAAAAGAGATGGGCATATTTCACCCCAACCCCTAAAGAAGGGACAGTCAGTTATTCTCAATAGCAATTTTAGGTAGGTATCCTTGGGAAGCTCCACAATATGAGCGGGATATAACTTTGCTCTCCAAATTCAATTTTTCTGAGGAAACAATTCTAATCATAAAGTATTCTCAAACTACCACTACTACCTCCCCCCCCCACTTTCATCTTGTAGATTGAAAACAAAGTGATAACTTTCTAAATAAAACGGAGAGAATAAAGGAAAGATGTGCAAGCATACATATGTATGTGTGTGTCTATACATATATTCACATGTGCACTCACACACACTTTCTTCATTCCCTCTTTGCCAGAATACATCCAAATCTTCCATCCCTCCCCTCCTCTAAACAATCCTGTGAGACAAATTTTAAAAAGGTAACAAACAAAATTCAAGGCTGGAAACTTTGGCAGGAAATTGGAAGTTAAAGGTTCAAGGCCGTTTTGAATTTGGGGTTCTCTCTTTCTCTTTGGCAAAGGAGAGCATTATCTAATGAGTGGAAAATTCCTCATTAGGAGAAAGTCAGGAGAGGGGTGCAAGGTGACCCAAACTGGGATTTGGATTGTAGTGTAGTAGTCTCAGACCTGTAAGCAACTTCAGGAGTTTGTCATGACGATAAAATATACCAGTGAGTGCTGTATGGGCTTGAGGTTTTTATCAAGGTGTTTACTTGTGAAGATGAAGCAGACTGGAAATTAGACTAATGTTCTGGGAACACTCCAAAAGTGTTAGTTGAAACTCACAAGGTGGAGTGAGTTGGGGTGATCTGTGAGAGCCAACTTTAAATCTTCTGGTGGTTTGCTCTTTATATCTAAACCTGTGGGCTCAAGCCAAGCCTAAGAGAAAACTGTGAAGACTTTGGTTTGCTTCTCCACTCTACCAACCCATCACTTAGTCCAGCTTGGACTGAGACCCAGGCTTCTGGGGAAAAGGGTCCTGGTCAAGGATTCTGGCCCTTCCACCCTGGCACCTTGAACTAAGCAGAGAGGCTGCCACTACTTCTGATCTGTCATCTCTTAGTCACAAATCTACTCCCTTGTCTGCTGCCTCCTTCATAATCCTTTCTTGCAGGATCAGACAAAGAGATGAGACCTACAGCCTCAGAGAGGAACAATTCTCTTTCTCAAAGAGGACTGTGTAAAAAACATGGAGGTACTTGTGAATTAAAACCCTATAAGAAGATGCTTCTTCTTTGCAGGCCTCTTACCAATATTAGCTGAGACTATTAAAGACTTATCTTTGTGCTGAAAAGCAGCAGCAGTACCCAGATTGCCCAGTTTCCTAAATCTATTGTTAACTCCAGGTATTCATTCTGGAGCATAAAATCAGCATACTGAGTACCTTATACAGGGACCTCTTTAGCCCCAGAGATTACTTCATCAAAGTTGATTATTCTCTGATTGCTTCCTAGGAAATTTTGCAGCATTCTCACAGGGTTAGGCTCACATTTATTTCATTTTGTGTTTTATAAAATGTCACATTAATGTATGAGTACATAGGAATAGAGATATAGATATACATAACGATATGTATACATTATCAGAGGAATACAGAATCAGGTATACAGTACTTTTGTTTGGTACTTATACATTAAAATGCCCACCCATTTTATCTATGAACATCACATGTAGACAGCACTTTTGCTAACCTTTGTGGCACTGACAGGGGCATATATATTGACATGCATACAGGTGACATATCTGCATATACTCTCAACATGTGGCATACTCAGGTATATAGACACAGCTCATAAAAGCAGCCAACAACTTGGTACCAGGATACTGGAGCATGTGTATCTATGACTCCCATAGCATAAGGTGTCCCATGACTTCTTCCCCACTTCCCTGGTACTATTTTCATTCCAAAGATAACAAAACAAACAAGAAAAACAAAATGAAAACAACAAACAAACAAATAAAGGAAGGATGGAGATTGAGAGAGATTTGGAGTCAGGATTCTATCTCTGGGTGCAGCAGATGGAGTGGGCCCTGTCTCCAGGCCTTAGGAGTGTAGGAGAGACCCTAAGAGTCATTTAATACCAAATGAGGAAATTGAAACCTCTATTGACCTTTCTCTCTACTGCCTGGGCAGCGGCAGGTGCTGGACATGGCAGTTGAGTTGATCCCGTAGGTTGCTTCCTCTAACTTGTTCTATTTGAAAGGGATGGCGGTTCTGGCTCTCTGAGTTAGGGAATGTTCTGGACTAGGGCCTCTGGGGAGAAATCTCACTGAGGACTCGCTCAGTAGACTAGTTCAAGATGGAATGAGGTAGGCTGAAGGGGCCTGGTTCTTTCCAGGTAGGAGAGGGAAGACAAATCAGAATGAACAGAGCAGTCTTATTTGATTTTTCAAACTGATTTCTGTCTTAAAATGGTCATGATGTGGGTCATAGCTATCAGATTTGAGCTGGGGCTGGATTCGGGGCTTACTGCCACTATTTTCTAGGCTCCAAACCAAACTTGCTTTGAATTGGGGAAAAGGGAAGGCTGGCAAGTGCAGGCTTCCTCACTGTCTTTCCTCTCCTGCTAGCATATCTGTGTTTTTTTTCCTCTTTAATTCCCTCTCCTCCACCCCTAACCCGCCCCCCTCCCCCCCAAAAAAAGAGGAAAAGGAATTTGTTTCTAGAGTGGGGGTCTGTCAAATTGCCTCTAGCCCAGCTATTCAAGTGACATTCCTGCTCTAAGCTTCTTAGTGAAATGGATAAGTTCAAACTAGAAAACCCAGTTTAGTTAAATAAATGGGCAGAGACCACCTACCCTTCTCCAGACGCTGAGCTGAGAGACCCCGACATCTCTCTTCCCCCATCTCCCTCTAAGCAAAAAGATAATTTCCCTCCCTCTCTGCCTCCAAAGGATGGATTCCTATTCTGGGCCCTCAAGGAGCTCCTTCACAGCTTTTGTAGAGAGACTAATGGCTGGGGGAAGGATACCGGAGGCGGATATGTGTGCTAGTGTAAGGAGAATGGAGGGATTTGGGGAAAAAGGTTTTAAGGAGGCTTATTTTATTTTAATAGATACAAATGAAACCCCAAGGTTTCAGTGAGACGGGGAAGAGCTAGGAGTTCTCTCTCTCCCTTTCCCCCTTTCCCCTTCTCCCCCCAACCCCCCAGCCCATAGCTTAAGCCCCTTCCCCCAGGGCCTTCCGACCAGACACAAGGCTGGGGAAGGGGAAAGGAGGAACCAAGGAGGGGGATGTGGACTACACTGTCCGCACCTAGCAAAGAGCCCGGGCTCTGTATGGCACCCCTCTTCCCTTCTCCCGGCTTCTGGGGGAGGCTGCTATGAGTGCTAGAAACCCTGTTCACTGGTATTAAGGAGAAAAGGCTTCATTCTATCGGTGCAAGTATTTACAAAACCTCAAAAAAAAAAAAAATCCAATCCTCGGGTTCTGCGTCCCAGAGCAAAAGTAAGAGGACGGTAAAGAGAAAACGATAAACTTTATATTACCCATCTAGACACGCCATCCTCCGCAAATACCCTGTCTCAACCTTTTTAGTTGAGAAGAACTCTGCGTTCACATTTCCGAATGCCCAACTCTAACCACCTAGAGAGCACTTTCCTCTTAATATTATAGTATGTATGGGGGTGGGGGTAGGGGAGAGGGAGAAGAGGCCAGAAGCAGAACTGGAGGATCCATAGTTTCCAAATAGACTTTCTTTTTTAGAGGGTATCCCTAGGAACAGACTGAGGAGACCTTAAAAATTTTGTAAAAAGGATTTGAAATCCAGAGAGGGAACTTTTCTCCTCTGAAATCCCATGTTTGCAGCTCAGTTGCTTTTTAATTTTTTTAAACCCCCAGACAGCTACCACTCTGTTAGGCGCTCAGAGTCAGAGACCGAATCCTTAAAGCTTCTGCCATCTTGGGTAACCTCTGTAATGGTTCAATTCATGCCAGAGGAGGCAGGCCTGGTCCCTACTTTCCAATCGGGTCAGCGCTCAGGTAAAGGGGAGGCATAGGTTACTTTTTAGGTGAGTAGAGCTGGAGGACACAAACTTCCTGGGTAGACAATTTTCATACTCTGATTTGGGGACCAGAGCCTCAAAAATTGATAGCCATTGTCCGAGGGACGATGAGTGTACCAAAGTCAAGGAAAGAGGTAGAAAATTTCAAACTACCACCAGCAGCCTTTTCCCAACGTAGGCTGGGAGTGCTGAAAGGAAGGTGGGAAAGTCAAGAGCTAAAGTAGAGTCAGATCCTTTGGCAGGAAAAATCCCGCGTCAGTCACTGCACAAAGGATATAAATTCGGCGACTGTATTGTAACCAACCACTGGACTGAGACATAAGGGACAGAATAAACCACTTTCACTATATGGAATATAAGCTATTTGGAAGTTTCCAAGATGGGCGTCGTGAAAGCTCCCAAATGACAAACCTAAGATTAGGTGGGAATGGTGTAACAGGTCGAAAGTCGGTGCTCTTCGGCCCTGAATACCCAGACCTACGCTCATTTTCAAGCAAAGTGTAAATATTGGGGCGTGGAGAGGACAGGCAACAGGAAACTTTCCCAAAATGGGAAAATCGGGATAGGTGGGAAACCCGGACCAGGCAAATTTCAATCTCCAAACTTCTCCCGCCTGGATGTCAGTAGTTTAAAACTCCGAGTTTAGTTTTGACAGAGTGAGCAATTGGGGAATTGACGATTGTCTCAATTCAGTCAGTTCTTTATTTGGTGGCCGACCAGTTCCCGTACTCCCCAAAGAGAGTGCAAAAGGGAAAAAACAAAGCTTCCCCCCCTTTTCTCTCCCCCCCCCCCATCTTTCCCGCTCCTTCACTTTAGAGAGTAGGAAACTAAGGCTCCATGAACCTTTGAACCTTTCCAAGGGTCTGAAGGAAAACAGAATGGTTAAGCCTTGGACCCGAGCTCCCTCCATTTTACACTCATAACATTACAGCTCAGCCTAGAGAAACTGATATTGGGTTTTAAGGCGCTAAGGACATTTTTCTTTTTTTTTTTTCCCCCATTAAAAATAGATTCTACTTTCCCTATTGGGCTAGAAATGAAAGGGTGTGCACTTCCTTACCTTCCCTATTCTCCCAAACTTTGATTTTTAGGAACAAGGTTTTGGGAAGAAAGCTTTCGCCTAAGGTCCCCGCCTCGGGCGTCAATGAAAGGCCACGCATTTAGCCCCAGTCCCTCTGGAAAGAAACGGGAACCATGGATACACAACTACACATCCATACAATTTTTCTCTTCATAGGGCACCCTGCCTCTTCTACCATCTAGGTAACGGGATCCCCCTTGAGAGTACTCGCTCTTTTCCCAAACCCTCGCCAAAGGACACTTGCAGATGAAGTCTCAGCTCTAGATACGTGAATGGCTGAACTGGAAAGGCTAAGGCAGGGCAAAGCGTTCGCTTTTCCCGGGATCTCTTTAAGGAGCTGGATCAAGTGGCTACTGCAGCCTGTAAAAGTCCAGCAAACGCTGTCCATAAAAGTATAACATTTACTAGATACATTAAAATTGGCTACTTGTCACAGCGACCATTTTTTCTTCTTCTCCACTCTCTCTCCCCGCCCCTCCCCAGTCCCCTGGGATCAGCCAACACTTTAGGTAAGGGTGACCATGGCGGGGTTGGCCAAGTGCTCTCCTTTTTGCTACCTACAGTCCCCACTCCTCCGCTTGTCTCCCGCCCTCAATGCTCCCCACCCAGACACCTTTGGTCTCCGGCCTCGGACGGCTTTTTTATTTGGGATGAAACCTCCGAGTATGTGAAGTGAGGTCAGCTCACTGGAATTAAATTTCCCAGCGCATTTGTCAGTTTTGACGAAGCGCAGAACTCCTAAAGAATTTACACGAAGTATAAATTTGTCAAAGACTTAGGCTACGAAACGAAGGCCGGCGGCATCCAGGGCAGTCGGAACCGCGAGCAGAGGAGAAGTGGGTCCGCACCTGGGGTATTGGTTCAGTAGAGTGTGGAACTTTGGACCATCCTGAACGTCACCATTCCCCAACAGTCCCAGGAAACACACACAATCACATAAAGATCCAATTCCAAGCCTCTCGGTTTACACGCGCGCGCGCGTACACACACATACACACACACACCCGTGTAAGCCTTGCTCCTGTACCGCACTCGTCAGCTCCGCAGCGCTCTAGGCTTTGACAGATCCCCAAAAGCACCTGGAATGCCAAGTACGGTCAACACTAAAAACTGCCGGGTTGGAGAAATCGTCTTTTCTACAACTCAGAGCCACCCAAATGACACTCATAATGTACATCTGGAAAACAACTGGCCAAAGGCAAGACTCCCAGCTGTGGACCGGCAAGAGAGGGTGTGTGTCTATCAGTCTGTCCAGCTTTTACCTCACATTTCTCACCGCTCTTGGTTCCCTTCCACTTTTCTGCTCTGCTGTGCCAACTGATTCGGCGCCCCCTTTCTAGTTTTGCTCTTTTCTCCGGGAGGTCTGTCCTTTAAACATTTAAAGAACAGTCGCTGACAGATCAGCCCTGGTATCAGGCCCGCCAAGATCCGAAATGAGGGCTTGGGTGCCAGAAGCCATTGTTGGCAAAAGCGGAGACTGAGACGGGAAATATCTGTAGGAAACGGCCCAGTTCTGGCGCGGGTAATTAGGGTTGCCCAATGTGAAAGCTCCCAGCGTCTCAGTAGCTTATAGGAACAGCTAGGGCTACCGCGTGTGAGAGTTCCCTACCCTCACATTCTAGGCATTATCTCCCTCTGCTCCCTACCAATTCTCCATTCTCTCCCGGTCCCGTCTCTTCAACTTCTTTTTCCTGGCTCCCCAAAGCTGTGTGCTCTTACCCACCTTGGTGCTGGTCACTGTGGACTTAGGGGTTGGCGGCTGCAAACTCAAAGCTTAGAGCCCACAGCTCCAGGGTAGCCTCGACCCGGGCTCGCTCCTCTTGCGTTTGGGAGCCCACGAGGAAGGCGGGGGACGGGGCGGGGCAGGGACACAGGGCGGAGACGCTCGAAGCTGCGGCCTCCAGTGCGGAGAGAGGGGGCACTAGAGCTGGGGTATCTGAGGCACAGAGGGAATTTTAAACCAGAGTCACAGCGAACAGACGGAACTTGGGGTGTGTGAGAGAAGCAAACATTTGACAGCTACTCAGGAGGGCTAAAATTATTGTGGAGACGTGTGTGTATGTGTGTGCGTGTGTGTGTTGGGGCCCAGGAGCAGATTGTCAGCCCCACTCTAAGCTACAAAGTGCAGTTGTGTATATGTTCGAGTGATAATATTCGAGGAGGCACAAGGACTTTTGGGGGTTGAAGTTTCAAGTTCTGAGAGCTATTGGAGTCTTCCTCGTTGCTTCTTGATGTCCGCTTTGGACCCAGCTGCTCGGTCAGAGAGAGGAAGCAACAAGCACAGGCTGCCAATCAACTAGCTTGGAATAGGCGCGTCCCGCGGGGCGGCTCAGACCGGCTGCGGGCTCCAATTGTGTTCGGGTCGCTCTGGGCCCGGAAGCTGACACAACTGCTGAGAAAGAGGGGCTGAAGGTGGTGTAGAGTATTGGAAATCAAAAAAACTAGGATTCGTGTCCTAGCTTTGTTAATTAACTCCTTTGTGTGTTCCTAGGAAAGATCACTTCACACTGCAAACCATATCTGTAAAATTAAATGAGTTGAATTGCATTTAGTTCTTTCTGCAGTAATAAACAATTCATTCGGTGATTCTATGAATCCTTGACCATCCTAGTAGAATGAAGAGTGAAACAGGGACTTGGTCTTTGTTCCCTCCCTCCCCACATCCCATCACAGATTAATAGTAATAACGTTAATTAGGTACGTTAAGGTTTTCACACAAATCGACAGATATCTTATTTACTTTTCATAAGAGCTTTATGAGATGGATAATATATTATTATTACCAGAAAATTCTAGAAAACTGAGATCCATTGAAATTAAGTGAGTCACCCTGATCAGCTTCTAAATGACAGGAATGGGAATGAAACCTTGGTCTTGTGAAGAACTCTTTTCACAATATCATTATTTCACTGCTCCGAAATATTGTAAGGGTAGTGCTGGGAAAGGGAAGGTACTGAATGACGGACTACCTTTCTTGGGTCTTGATCTGAGAACAGCCTCTCAACACACCATAGTTAATTTTCTCAGCTTGTTTCTCTCTAATTTTTTCATATTCCGTAGACTGTCTACATCACATATATGCAATACAAACATCAACAATTAACTACAGTTAGCTATACTCACCCCATCATTCAAATACATGCCCAGATTACATGCCCAGATCACATATACACAATTGCAATCACTTCTTTTATGGATTTAAACACTACACACCATCCTTCACACAAATGCATTTCTCATCCCTTAGATATACCACCCATAAATAAACAAACGTTCTTTATGCAGGACACATACTTAAACTACCCAGGCAACATTGACACTTGTCATAGACTCTTTCTGTCTCTCTCACACACTCACAAACACACACTTACATACCATAGACTATATATAGTTCAGTCACATAACACCTTATAAAGCATATACTCAGATACAGATATATACCAGATATAAAAGTAAAACAAACAAACAACCCCCCACCCCTCCCCATCCCCAAACCAAGCAGCGTTGTTGTAATGGTTAGAATGCTGAACTTGAAGACAAGAAAATTTGGGTTTAAATTCTACCTTTGAAATTTGCAAGCTGGGTAACAACTGGTGACAGTTACCTCTTAGTTTCCTTATCTGTAAGATGACAATGATAATGATCTCTCGGGATTGTTAAAAGAGTTTTTCACAATTTCACAAATTTCCCTTTCCTCTCCACCCAGCTGTGGAAATCGAGTTGTGTGGAATTGTCGAGTGTGAATGAATTCTGTTTTAGTTGCTGTAGCCACCAAATCAATAAACAAATGTCCTCCTTTAGCATCCCTTCTTCCCCCTTCCCTTTTCCCTCTGTCGCCTGGAGAGGTGTCTTCCTGCCTTTACACGCTTCCTACTGGTGAGTTCTACAAGACCCTCGGGGCTTGCAGGACTGAAAGATGATTCCCCTGAGATATACTCTCCCTCCCTGCCGTGATGTCCTTTTCTCTCTAAACTCAGAGAAACTCAGCGTGGAGCTGGGAGAAACCGAACCTGGATTTCTGGGCTGCCAAGAAAAAACCCAAGGCCTCCAGCTACCGGATTGTATGCTGGAGCTCTTCCCCACAGCCTCGACGGGAGTTCCCACTTGACACTGAGGGGTAGGCGGGATTGTAAGACCTGCGGATCTAAGACACCTGGAGGGGTAAAGGACTGGCAAAGCTGGAAAGGGGGCTCCGGGACTGGCCGGGATGGGCAGAGTGCTCTCCTTTGAGCCCGCGGCGGGGATCTTAGCGTGGCAGCTGCAATACAAGGTGCGGAGAAATTACAGAGCGCGGGAAGGCTGGGCCCGAAATCAATGTTTCATGAGGTGTTATTATCTCGGCGCCTGCAGACAGCTGGTTGGGGGCGGAGTGGAGGCAAGGAAAGCACCAGTCGTCTGTGTCACCTCCTTAACTCCCCGACTTTCCAGTTCCCAATGGCAGTCTTATCCCCACACAGGGAAAGAAAGGGGAGAACAACATCTCTTCTCTCCCCTCTGCCCCCTCTTTCCCCAGGTTTTAGCCCAGCTCTTTCCAATCCCGGCAGGTGCTGTGTCTGAGTTTCCGGATGTTCCTCCTCTCCCACTTCCAGTTAAAAAGCCTGAGTTCCGTCTTGGTAGTGGACTTGGCCAAAGGGTGAGGCAAATAATGTCTTCTCTCCTTCACCCCCACCTCCCTGCCCCACCATCTCCTGAACGCCCTGCAACTTTTGACTCCTAATATTCAAACAAGGGGCTACTACCGAGACCCCTTTCCTTCCCTGTCTCTAAAAGACTGATGTGACTTTCCTGTGCCCTGCTCAGCAAGCGTCCCCTTCCAGCCCCTCAGAGATGCAAGTTTCCCAACATCAACGCTATTCTGGGACAGTTAAGTCGCCTTCAGCGCTTGTACAAATTTTCTGAAGTCCTCGGTCTCCCCCCCCCCAAAAAAAAAACAAAACAAAACAAAGGGCCTTCAGATGGAGTAACTCCTTTTGTGGGGACAGCAACTCCCAAGGGCCTACTTTCTGTCCCTTCTATTCCCACTATCCTTTCCACACTCACCCACTGTCGCTTGTAGAATAAAAATTAGTTAAGAGTTAGCTTCCTTATCCCGTTCCAACTCTGCCCCACTCCAAGGGGCAATTTTGCGCAGAAAATCCCTTGATATTTGGTGGACCCTTTGACTATGGATTACTAACACTTCGAGCCTAGAAGGAGCAAATAACATGACCCATATTAAGGACAATGCCAGTGTAGTGGTAGAGAAAATTGTTTCCCATCAATCTCCGCTAGACTATGGGGGGTGGGGGTGGATCCCACCCCACCCATTCATCTTTGGAGAAATAATACCTATAATTCTCTTATTGTGCACCACCTGCCCCTCTTCGACCTCTCTCAGTTTTCTTTTTAACGTGTGCAAATAGAATTTCCTCCTATTTTGACTGTTTTACATCAAAACTTCTTTGGAAGAGGACTGAGGTTCCTGAAGCCCTAGTGCAGGAGATGGTTTTAATTTTTAAGGTTAACTCTTCACAAAATGCTGAGCAGATGGTATTTGAGGTAAGGTATTATTAGGCAAAAATGCGAACTGAGGAGTCACTTAATAATCAGCCTGTGAAGGCGTTTTAGTGTTCGAATGAACCCAAGTGAGCACTTTTCATTTTCTTTTCTCCCCTCCCCCGCATCCTGCTGCTGGTAGTAAGCAGGAAATCTAAATATCTTCAAAATTCAAGGAGCACTGGCTTTCCATAATGTTTTCCCAGGAAAGAAAAAGCAAGTTGGAAAAGTCAGGCAATAACTTTTGGGAGGTAAGATAGTTTTTCAGAGAAGTGAATTTTCTTGGAACTTCTTTAAGCTCTTTCTTTTGGGCTTCTTAACCATCTCAGAATATTTAATTAAGATGTTATGAATATAACAGAATATTGCTCCATGGAAAGAATTGAGGAAGATGAAGATTTCAGGGAAGCATGGAAAGAATTAAGGAATATAAAGATTTCAGAGAAGCATGGGAAGATTTAATTGGAATGATCTAGAGTGAAGTAAGCAAAACCAGAAAAACATTTTATTCAAAATGATTAGAATGTAAATGGAGAGAATACCTTCTCCCTTATAAATATTATGCAATTATAATAAACTTATTTGTTCTTAGATAAGAGTTGAAGAAAATGTATTTCCCTTTTTTTTGTTGCAGATGTGATTGGATGACTACTGGTGTGGACTGCACTGTCAGGTATTATTGGAGAACTGAAGTATTGCTTTTTTTAGCTTTATTTTTTTAATTGAAGCTTTTTATTTTCAAAATATAAGCATGGATAATTTTTCAACATTAACCCTTGCAAAATCTTATGTTCCAAATTTTTCCCTTCTTCCCCCTCCTCCCCTATTTGGTAAGTAATCCAATATATGTTAAACACATTAAAATATATGGTAAATCCAATATATGCATACATATTCATATAATTATCTTGCTGCACAAGAAAAATCAGATCAAAAAGGAAGAAAAATTGAGAAAGAAAACAAAATGCAAGCAAACAACAACAACAAAAATACTATATTGTGATGAAGTAGTTTTTTAATGAGCAGTTTTTCATTTTTTAATTTTTGAAATCGTATTTTATTTTCCCCAATTACATGTTAAGACAATTTTAAACATTCATTTTTACAAGATTTTGAGTTTCAATTTTTTCTCTCCCTTCTCTCCCCTTTCTAAGATGATAGGCAATTTGATATAGGGTATGCATGTGCAATTACCTAAAACACATTTTCATTTTGGTCATAGTTATTAAAGAAATAGATCAAAACAAAAAAAAAGCACACAAAACTAATAAAGTAAGTGAAAAAAAGTCTTCTTCAATCTGCATTCAGAGTCCATCAGTTATCATCTTTATCTGGATTTGGATAGCATTTTTTCCCCTGTGTCCTTTATACTTGTCTTGGATCATTGTGTTGCTGAGAAAAGCGAAGTCATTCATAGTTGATCATCATACAATGTTGCTGATACTGTGTACAATGTTTTCTTGTTTCTGCTCATTTCACTTCGCATCAGTTTATACAAGTCTTTCCAGATTTTTCTAAAAGCTGCCTGTTCATCATTTCTTATTTGATTACAACCATATACTTTAGCTTGTTCAGCCATTCCGCAATTGATGAGTATCCCTTCAGTTTCCATTATTTTGCCACCACAAAAAGGGATACTATAAATATTTTTGTACATGTAGATTTTTCCTCCCCCTTTTTAAAAAATATTTCTTTGGGTTATAGATCTAGGAGTGGTATTGCTAGATCAATGGGTTTGCACAGTTCGGTTGGCCTTTGTGTATAGTTCCAAATTTCTCCCCAGAATGGGTTGGATCACCTAAATAACTTTAAAATTAAAAAAAAAATCTTTGTTACAATTTCCAATAGATTCAGAATGGAAAATGCCACTTGCATCCAGAGAGAGAACTATGGAGACTAAATATTATTTTTTTTGTTTTTTTTTTCCTTTCTCACAGTTTTTACTCCTTTTGGTATGATTTTTCTTGCACAAGATGACAAAAATGAAAATATGTTTAAAAGAATTGTACATATTTAACCTACATCAGATTGCTTGCTGTCTTGGGGAGAAGGAGGTAAGGGAGAGAGGGAGAAAAATATCACAGCTTACAAAAAATGAATGTTGAAAACTCTTTACATGTATTTGGAAAATAAAGTACTATTGAAAATAAAAAAAAATCTTTGCTACAACATTGGCTCATTGGCTGGGGGAAGGTGAGGGAAATTAGGAAATAAATGTGATTTAAGATTTTAACAAAAGGTCATAGGTCTAAACATCTCCTTTATTTTGATAAAGTTTATGAGGCCACTTTCTCAGGTCAATAAACATTAAGTGCCTACTGTGTGCTAGTCATTACTAAATGCTGGCAATGTAAAGAAAGGTAAAAGAATCCTTGTTGTCAAGGAGCTCACAATCTAATGGAAATAATTTGCAAACAACTATGTACAAGCAAGGCATCTACAAGATAAATTGGTAGTAATCTCAGATGAAAGGCACTAAGATTAAGGAGGACTGGAAAATACTTCTTGCAGATGATGAGACTTTGGCTTAAATATGAAGGAAGTTAAGGAAGACAGAAGACAGAGATGGAGTTCCAGAAATGGAGTAACAGCCAGGGAATGAGGAAGAACATTGAAAAGGTAAGAAGGGGTCAGACTATGAAGGATTTAAAAAATCAAACAGAGGACTCTGTATTTGATCTTGAAGGATGTAGGGAGCAATTGGAATTCAAAAAAGTTCAATTTACTGTGAGAGTGTGTGCAAAAGGGAAGAGGGATGGACAATAGGTATCAGGAAAGGTCAGATCAAGAAAGGATATTTTTTGAGGATGGGAGGATATAAATATGTTTCTAGGCAGTAAGGAAACAGCCACTTGACAGGGAGTCATTGCAAATTAGTGAGACAGTAATGATGAAAGAAGAAGCAATCTGTTGCAGAAAATGAAATGGAATGGAATCACTTGTGCATGTGGAGGGATTTGCCTTGGCAAGGAGAAAAATCATCTCTAAGTAAGAAAGGGATGAAAGAGAAGATAGTGAATGAAGGTATGTCTGAATGATATGATATGAATAGGAATAGAAGATGAAATGAGCTCATTTCTTTTCAATGGAATATGAGACAAAAGTTCTCAGCTGGGAGGATTAGAGTAGGGAGAACTATGGGAAGTTTGAGAAAGGCTAAAAAAATGTTTGGAAGAGTCATTGTGGTCAATAGCATAGTGAATTAAATAGAGTTGTGTAAATAGACTGCCTTGCTGTAATTAAAATTATGTAACACAAACTTTTAAGTAGACCCACTCAACAGCATTTTATGAGATTCTCCCGTGCTAGTCAGCAGCATGAGAATAGACATTGTAAGGTGCCACAATATTGTCCTATTGTTGGCCATTTAGTTTGTGTTCAGTTTTTCCCCCCATTTACAAACAATCCTCAAGTGAACAAATTTGAAGGAATAGCTTTTTAGGGTTTTTTTTTGGGGGGGAGGAACTGTAAAATTTCTTTAAAACTTTTTCAAGTAATAAACATTTTATCTCATCTTCGCATATTCCTCCAATTAAAAAAAGAAGAAAAAGAAAAACCTTATAATAAATATGCAACAAATAAGAAAAACTAATCACTACATTGGTCATATCCCCAAAATAGATTCAATCCAAGTCTATTCTGAGTTACTTCTCTGTCTGGACATAGGAAGAACCCATGGTTCATTATGATTTCTCTGGAATTTTGGTTGATTGTATTAATCAGAATTCTTAAATATTTCCAGTTCACACAAATCTTCCCTTGGTTTATCTGAAACTGCCACTTCATCATTTATTACAGCATATTCCACTATATTTTCATATATATATTCTCATATATTCAATTGTTCTCCAGTAAGTGAGCAACTCCTTAATTTCCAATTCTTTGCTACCATAAAAAGAGTTATAAACTATTTTTGTACACATGTACACATTCTTTCTTTCTATCTTTGAGGTATTAGCCTAGTAGTGGCATTGCTGGGTCAAAGGATATATGAAGTTTAATAACTTTTGTGTGTAGAGTTCCAAATTGCTTTGTAGAATAGCTGGTCCAATTCATAAGTTCATTAGCAGTGCATTAATCTACTAATTTTACCAGACTCCTCCAACATTTGTTATTTCCCTTTTGGGTCAGTTTTACTAATCTGATGCATTATGAGATTACATTTCAGAATTGCTTTAATTTGCATTTATCTAATTATTATTTGGAGCATTTTCTTTTTGATATGGATATTGATGATAACTTAGATTTCTTTCTTTGAAAATTGTCTTTTCATATTCTTTAATCCTTTATAAATTCAGAATTGTTTCTTATTCTTATACATTTGAGCCTGTTATTTATATATTTTGGAAATAAGACACAATTAAAAAAATTTGCTGTCAAATAGTTTTCCTCGTTATATTCTCACTTCTAATTTTAACTTCATTGGTATTATTTGTGCAAATTCTTTTTAATCTTATTCTATTATAATTTCACCTCTTTTTCCCCTCCCTTTCCTTCCTTCCTTCCTATTTTCATTCTCTCCCCTCCTCCATATTTTCCTCTCTTCCATCCTTTCTCTTTTGTTTCTTTCTTTTCTTCTCCCTTTCATTCTTTCTCTTCTTTTCCTTCCTCTTATCTTTCCTCTTTCTTTTCCTTTCTCCTCCATCCTTTTTCTTCTCTTTTTTCCCCTTTCCCCTCATTTTCCTTCTTCCTCCTAGATCTTGTCTCCTTTGTTGAGAGACCTCATAGAAAAGCAACTGACTGTGATTTTACTTAGATTTCCTGATCAGGATTAGGTCTGTGTGTTTTTAAAAAACTGTTTTAGTAGTTTATTTTATCGTAGTAGTGATGGAGGAAGAGCTGGGCTATACTTCTTTCTCCTACTTGAACATCTTGTCTGGTCTTTGTATCTTATTTTCATCTTTTTATCTTCCCAGTGCCTGACACATAACAGACACTTAATAGATGCACATTGGAGTCAAATACCCACCATATTTATCTCAGTTTAATTGCTACTAGTGTATTTTTTTCATTGTGAAGTCTTTTTGCCAAGATGATTTTGTTAAAGTGCAGTGTCTCTCTACACTCCCTTCTCCCTTTTCCCTCCCCCACTTGCTTTCCAACTCTTCCTGTCTGATTCAGTCTGGGGAGTGAGACTGGCAAGTTTTTGGGTGGGGAAGGCAGGTGGTTGGTGTAATTTCCCCATTCAGGGTGTGGAAAGAGGTTGTATGTCAGAATCTTTGGAGGAAACAGAGGTGGGGAATGTGACTTGGCAAAAGTGAATCAAACTAGAATAGGATTTGGGATAAAGAAGATATTTATTGTATTGCATAGGAATTACCTTTCTTTTCTGAACTGTTTGTGTTCACAGAGCAATTTATCTCTCAATTTTGTCTCACTGTCTCTATCTCTGTTATTCTGTGTGTCTTTCTGTCTCCCTGTCTTTCTGTTTCTCTCAGTGCTCTACCTGTGTCTGTGACTATCTGTCTGTGTTTCCATCTCTGCCTTTGTCTCTGTCTCTGTCTCTGTCTCTCTCTTTCTGTCTTTCTGTCTCTCTCTCTGTCTTTCCTCCTCTCCCTTCCTTCTTCCTTTCTTCCCTTCTCTCTCCACTAATCCAGAAGAAGAATGCTAAGGACTATATATCATTTTCAATGGGTGATCAGTACTCAGGATTTTCTTTCTGATATCATGGAATAATGAATAACAATTCACATTAACATGGTGCTTGAGGATTTGCAAAGAATCTTCTTCACAATAAATATGTTAGCAAGATTTTAGAAGTGACCTAGGCAATTATTCTCCATTCAGATCAAATTGTGCCCATCACCCAAAAAAGGGTAAATTTATCTTTTATTATTGGAGTCTTCAAGGTTGGAAATTTTGCTATCAGATAATCCTTTGTCTTATTTAATTTAAGGCTTACCATATATTGGTTGAGACCAATCTTCATTTACTTGGAGCAGAGATGAAGACTTCTCATTCTTCCAAGAAATATGTATTTAAATCATTTTCTTTCAGGTTACCAAGGTGGAAATTTTCTCATTATAGGAAAACATCTTACCTTTTGATCCTTACCTTTTGATATAGATACTAATAAGACCATACCTCAGTTGTTTGAGTGTCTACGTGGACACTTCTGGGTCAATTCATGAGTAAATGCAGTTTACTGAGCATTTCCAATGTTCTAGGCATTGTGTTAAAAGCATGGGTAGAAAAACAAGCAAGAAAGATAATATCTGCTTTTAAGGAGCTTACATTCTGATAGAAGAAGAGAATCTATGCAGTCTGTTATCAGAGAATCCAGAGAAGCAGAGTGGTATTATTTCCTTGCTCTGTGCTCTAGGGGAAGGCAGATGGATATGGATTACAATCTATACTTATCTTTTTTTTTTTTTTGAAACAGTAATAGTTCTATTTTATCTTTGTATCCTCTTGAACAAGTTCCTAGCATATTTCTTAGTAAATGACTGATGAATTGAAAATGAAATTAAATTTATAGAATGAAGTGTGACCATAAAGCACCAAATTTTAGAATTATAAAAGACATCAGGAGTTAAAATAATCTATACTTGTAAACATTGTCATTTAGCTAAATTATTTCTTGGAGAAGGTGTAAGGAAACCAAACATTTGTTCCATTGTAGACACAATGGAGACATTGTGGTACAGTCCAGAGAGTTGTGGATCAAGAGGACAGTCTGGTGAGTTTTAGTCCAGGTTCTCCCACTACCTTTTTTCATAAGCTGAGTGACATTTCTCAATGAGCCTCAGTTTATACATCTGTCAAATATAGCTACTCTTCGAAACCTCTTCCAGCTTTGAATCCTGTGATCTTCCTGTAATGGGGGAAGAGGAATTAAGCACATGCAGATATTTCCCTGCAGAGTTCATCTAACTGACTTCATGGAAAGTTGGGGGAAAGAAGTCTCTTTCCAGCTATATGTGGCTGAGGAGTTGGTACAGTGGGATGACAAGATATTTTTCTTGTCTGATGATGATTTAAGAAAGGACTGACCCAGAATAAAAATCCGAATCCAAAAGTGATGAGCTTGTTCTCTTTTCCTTTCTTGTTGCAATTGAGAAAAGTACTGCTGGAGCTGTCAGATGGGGAAACAGAAGTATCTGTGAGCACATAGTGCCTCTGCTTCTTTTTGTGTGTCTTCTTTCCATTTTTAGATGAGTGAGTTTCACAGAGGTTGATTGTCTGAGTGGAGACATTGTAATTTTGGGAGATCCAAAAGAACCGTCAAAAGTATAAATGGTGACTAGAATCAGTGCCAGAATCTACTGGAAGGAATAGAAGTAAAAATGGCCACCAGAGTGATAGTGGCTAATTATAGAGAAAGAACCCATATCCCTTGAGAGCTACTGTGGCCCCTAGAAAGATACTGATATTCACAACTCAACAGAAAGCTGTTCCTAAAGATTCCATGAAAGGGGAAAAATATTTCTCAGACCATATGATGGGAAGTGCCCTTTTGTCATACATGTTCCTTATATGTATATCTCATTACCATTGTATTTTTAAGTCTGAGTCCATTCTTCTCAGGACCTTATATGTTCACCCCCCCCCCCCAATTTGAGGAAATACTTTGTACCAACTCTTCTTTTCTTTTCCTTCCTTCCTTCCTTTATAGATTCTCTGTAAATCCCATTTCTAAAGTCCAGAAGAATCTGAGAGAAGTCTGAACTGAGATAATCAAAGAGAGTTTACATATTCACAGAATGCCAGAACTAGAAGAGACCATTTAGGCTAACTCTTTCATTGTAGAGGTGAGGGCATTGAAGTTTATAGCTCTCATGATTTATCCAGTCACACAATTACTATAGCATCCCCTCCAGAGCCACAACCCAATTCACATTCTCACTAGTAGATTGAGTTCCCAGAGGACAAAAATGCTTACTATTCCCCTCAAGATTCTAGGGCTAATCCTGCAGGATTGAGGCTACTAGTATCTTAGCTCCTGAGACCCAAGTGGAGTTTTCTCTATTATCAATCAATCAATTTTGAGGGAAATAGTGAGCATTTTTGTCCTCTGGGAACTCAGTCTACCAGTGAGAATGTGAATTGGGTTGTGGCTCTGGAGGGGATGCTATAGTAATTGTGTGACTGGATAAATCATGAGAGCTATAGACTTCAATGCCCTCACCTCTACAATGAAAAGTTAGCCTAAATGGTTTCTTCTAGTTCTGGCATTCTGTGAATATGTAAACTCTCTTTGGTTATCTCAGTTCAGACTTCTCTCAGATTCTTCTGGACTTCTCAAACACTTACTATCAAAAGGATTCACTTCAGTACCCAGTCATATACTGTCTCATATTCTGCAGTTGCAACATGTGTATGAGTTTCTTCTACCTAAGTAGATTGTTAGGGTTGGGGAAGGGAACTAAGATCATCCTATTATAGATCTAGAGCTGGAAGGGAATGGGTGAGATAGTTTCACCCAATTTATAGACAAGGAAACAGACCAAGGAAAGTTAAATATTCTGTCCAACTTCGTATAAGGGAGTAAACATTTAGGGTACAATTTCAACCTAAGTCCTAAGCAACCTAAGGTGCTTTTTTGGCTTTGTCTTTGATTTTACAATCTTCTGTTTCCCCTATAGTGACTAACGTGAGACTAGGAATAAAGATATTTATAAATGTTGAATGGGTAAGTAAATGAATGAATGAATATGATTTTGCACATTATCTCTTAATGAAGGTATTAAGTGAAATTCTTATTACGGGAAATCCAAGTCTGTTTGCTAGTACTTACAAGAGTGCTTCCAGAAAATGAGCAAACCTTCCATCCAATCAGAAATGGCAAATTGCAGCAATTCCTTCTACCAAACACATAAAGTGTCTGGAGGTAATTATGAACCGCAGGTTTTAATTCTTCATTAACTCAATCTTTGTGAATATCTGCCATGTGGTAGAGTAGGAAGAGGACCAGCTTTGACTTTAGAAGATCTGTGTTTGGTTTCACCTCAAATACTTGGTACCTGCCTCACAAGCAAGGCATTTAAGTTCATTGGACCTTTCTTTACCAGTAAAACAAGGGTGATTGGAGTAGATGACCCATTCCAGCTTTTAGATCTATGATTATTTCCTTATCTGCTTCTGGTTTCTTAGTCAGATGGATTAAGTTCCTCTCAGCTTTGATATTTTGTATTTCTATCAGTATGGCAGTAGGTTGGGGTGGGGTGTAGTATTTCTGAAGTATCCTCCACGGCTTCTGTTGCATGAGTCTCAGACCCTTGGAACATGCACACCTATAAGACACACACAAACACTTTTTAGAGCTGGCTGCAATATGCAAGATAATTCTTTGTAGCTGTTAAAATAATTACAATTTTGTGTTCTAGACAAGAGAAGCTTCATTTGCTAAAGAAAGGTTGCCCATTACTTCTGGGTTGGAAATTTTGAGTTGTGTTTCATTATAATTGAGAAACCCTAATGAAAGTAAAGAGCAGCCTATGAAATATTCATGGATTCCTTCCCATTTTGCTGAAGCTCTTTTGAATAATTTTTTATGTGAGCACATGGTTGACTATTTATTTGCTAAGTTAAGTCACATCCTATTGAATGACTTTCAGGATACCTACTTGGCACCTTTCTGCCAAAGGAAGGCCACTGGAGGATTTTAGTCTTAGTGAAAAGTTACTTAGTTTAGATATAGATTCCATGATTAATAAAGCACGATTCTGTGGTATTTGTGTTGACTTCTATTTAATTACCAAAGAGCCTCAGAGTTTAGACCTTGAATCAATCTGAATGGATGACATATGTGTTTTTGGGTATGTGTGTATAATATCATGAGAAGAGGTGATGGCCCACTAAGAAGAGTATTTAAGCCAGCTTCAGAACCCACAAGTGGTATTAATTCATTGTTCATTCGACTTGCTTTTTTCTTTTTCCTCCTGACAAAAGGGACAAGTTGACTTGTGGGTTTTTTGGGGAAGGGTATTTTGAGCTCAGAGGTCCAGAGTTGATGACTGGGGGTGCCTTCATATTTTAAAACAGGAGTTTTTAATCTGGGTTCTCTGATTTTGTTTTTGAATTTTTTAACATTTTGATAACGACATTTCAATAGAATTAGTTTCCTTTGTAATATTGTGTGTTTTATTTTATGCACTTAAATAACATTACCTTGAGAAAGAGTTCATTGTCTTTACTATATTAGCAAAGGAATCACTATTATTAAAAATGTTAAGAGCTCCTACTCTAGAAGTTTTTTGCCAGCCCAGAAGACATACATTTAGTATTCTTTTCCTTCAGTCCCTTTTCTCCAGGAACCTTAAGTAGAAAGGAGAGTTTGCAAGGCTCTGTGCAAGTTGAAGGAATTTGAAGCTTTTGTTAGAGGGAATATTTCCTGTCTTAGTAGCTGTGTAGTCATAGTCTATTCACTTAGCTTTTCTTAGCTTCAGTTTTCTCATCTATAAAAGAGAAATATTATAAATGCCTTTCATCTGCTGTTATTATGAGAACTTGAAAGTTCTATATCTTATGAGGATATATATTTCATTGAGCATCTATTTTTGTCTGTTTTCAACTCTACTGAACAAGATGATCCCCAAAGTTAGCTCATGACCTCTAATCTCATCACCATGCCTCTAACTTAAGTCTTAATATCAGTCAACTTCCTCAATCTCCTCTCCCCTCTGATTGGAAGGCTTGTGGATGAAGTACCAAGTGTTTGCCAATGCCTTCCTTTATTGAGGGCAGAAATTGGATCATTCAGATCACTCCACATAGCATATGCTGCTTTAATCTGACTTCATCTCCACGAACAAGATCCCCCTGAGCCAGGTACCTTCTGTTTTCTCTTGCTTCCCCTTCCTTCTTCCCTTCCTGCATCTTTTTGTGTGCTACTTTTACATTGTAAGGCCTTTGAGGGCAGGGACTGCTTTATCCCCAATGTTTAGCACAGTATCTGGCATGTAGTAGGTGCTTAATTATTGGATTAAATACCTTAAAGACTGAACCTCTGACTCTCTGGACTTTCTCTGTTATGCCACAGAAACGTTTTCACCCTGAAAGTTCATTCTACCTCTGGATCTCACACTGGAAATATTCCATGGTCCCATATTTGTTGATTCCTCTTGGAACCTCCATTTTAAGAAGGTTGTTTAGGCCAGACATGTCTTCATTCCAATCCCAGATACTCTCCTGATTTTTTCCACATTTTCTCTACCATATTACCTGCAGGTTCTTCTCTCTCCCTATTGCCTTCTCCCTTTTCCCGATTTTTCAGCTTCCTTTTATGTATTCTCTTCATGTAATATTATAATGTAAGCTCCTTGAGGGTAGGGACTGTCTTTTCTTCTGTTGTATATGTATTTCCAGCACTGAGCATGGTTCCTGGAACATAGTAAATGCTTAATGAATGCTTATAGTCATGTATACCCTTTGATCCAGCAGTGTCTCTATGGGTTTGTATCCCAAAGAGATTATAAAAGAGGGAAAAGGACACACATGTGCAAAAATATTTGTAGTAGCAAAGACCTGAAAACTGAGTGGATGCCCATAAATTAGAGAATGGCTGAATAAATTGTGGTATATGAATATTATGGAATATTGTTGTTCTATAAGAAATGATCAGCAGGATGATTTCAGAAAAGCCTGGAAAGACTTACACAAAATGATGCTGAATGAGCAGAACCACGAGAACATTGTACACAGTACCAACAAGATTATGTGATCATCAACTGTGATGGACCTGGCTCTTTTCAATAATGAGGTGATTCCAATATACTTGGGATGGAATGTACCATCTACAATCCAGAGAGAGAGCTGTGGAAATAGGAGTGTGGATCAAGGCATAGTGTCTTCACCTTTTGTTGTTGTTGTTTGTTTGCTTGTGTTTTTTTTTTTTTTTCTCTTATTTTTTTTTCATTTTTGATCTAATTTTTCTTGTGCAGCATAATGAATGTGGAGGTATGTTTGGAAGAATTGCCCATGTTTGACCTGTGTTGGATTGCTTGTTGTCTTGAGGATGTGGGTGGGGGGAAAGAGAGAGATTTGGATCACTGGGTTTTGCAGGGGGAGATGTTGAAAACTATCTTTGTGTGTGTTTGAAAAAATAAAATACTAAAAAAATACTTGTTGCCTTAACTTTCTATAAATGCAAGCTATTATTATGATTATTTCTGCTTAAGGTCAGGCCAGATGGTGAGATAAGGTATGCAAAGTGCATTTAAAAATTTAAAGCACTAGGTAAATATTAACTCTGATAATGATGATGTCATCCATAGACCCAGCTAGTGTGGGAGATTTTTCTTGGGTTAATTAGTATTTTTTTTTTTGGGGGGGGTGTTTCTCCATATGTCGTCCTATAAGTTCTTGAGAATATTTTTGGCACTGTTTCATCAAAGAAAGGGATGATGATGTCATCCATAGACCTAGCTAGTGTGGGAGATTTTTCTTGGGTTAATTAGTATTTTTGGGGGGAGGTGTTTCTCCATATGTAGTCCTATAAGTTCTTGAGAATATCTTTGTCACATATTGGGAACATGCTCCCAAAGGGAGGTTCATCATGCTCGCCTTTTTTCCTGAACCTTAAGAGAAATTAATAAGTCTCTCCCATATTATAGTAGGTTGGTAGTATTAAGTTATAATCTTATCTCTGTCACCCATAGACTGTGCAATCTTGGCAAGTCACTTCCTACCTCTAGTGTGCATTTTCCTTATGTGATATATTATGATTGATTCTGTGCGTTTCTTTTTCAGTGCTTTTTTTTTCACGTTATCTCATTTGATCTTCAAAGTGCCCCCTATGAAGATGGTAGAATAAAGGTTATTAACCCCATTTTACAGATTAAGGAAATTGAGGCCAAAAAAGCAGTGACTTACTTAAAAGCAAACAATGAGTCAAGGGTGAAATCTGGGCTCTTTCTGGTGAGCAAGGTGGGGCTTGAAACAAATTAGCTTGTGGGTTCCATTCATCATCTGACCAAACATGTTAATTCAGGTGGATTCAAGTGAAATATACATCTTTAAGAGGAGAAAAGGAAAAAAAAATTATTCCACATTTGTTGTGGGAAACATTAGGAGACAAAGGATAAAGGATAAAGGCTGTATTTTAGACAGTTTTAACCATAATAAACAAATAAGAAGTAAAACAATAATAATGCAATAAAGATATGCATTATACAGAGGTCAATGGGGAAGTACATGATGGATAAGAGCAAATTGCATCAATAAACCAATGAGGAATTTCAAAGAAATAAACAACTTCTTCAAGGAATTGCATCACTGGAGATACAGTGACTGATCATATGGCAAGAATGAAGGATGACAGGCAGCTTATCTAGAAGGTTCTACTAATAGCCTTTAAATGTCTGGAGAACTTGTGGAAAAGCTCTCAGCAACACTGTGTGTTAGAGGCCCCCAAGGTATTCCTTGGGATTAGAGTATTATAAGAGTCATCCTACAAGGGCAGACTGCATAGATTTCAGTCTGATTCATTGGAGGGAACTCCTGATAAGGAAGCAAAGATCTCTGGATATTTAAATACAAATAGCAAGGTTTACATTTTTATAATATTTTCTTTTTCATGTCCAAACCCTTTTTTTTTTTCTGGGATTTTCCTTCACTGAATTTAACTAAGTACTATTCTACACATAATATATGCAAAGCTATGCTTCCTTTTGGAAAGATATAAAGGTTTGAGAAGACATATCATTTGCTCTCATGGAACCTACAGTTAAAGTGAAAAACATGAAACATACCCAGATAACTAGATTCCAAAATAATATTTGATACAAAAATGTATCAAAGATGTGCAAAACAAGTGTTGTGGGTGTGCCAAGATGTGTGCTCTCTCTCTCTCTCTTTCTGTGTGTGTGTGTGTGTGTGTGTGTGTGTGTGTGTGTGTGTGTAAAGGGAATCAGGTAGGGCAGCTAGGTGGCATAGTAGAAAGAGTACCAGCCCTGGAGGAATCAGGAAAGATGGTAGTGGAAGGAAGGATGTGGGAGAAAGTATTCCTTTTCTAACCTCTTTTTTGTCCCTCCTTTTTCATGGAGGACCTGGAGTAGCCAGAATGTGACAGGTAGAGAAATTTCTCAAAAAAAATGTCTTCTAATTATTCTTTATTGTTCTGTGATCTCCCAGAGAACAGGGACCATAAGAGTAGACTTAAATATTGCAAGGAAATTTAGAGAATAGCTTTCTCAACTCCATTTTTTTTTCAGATGAGGACACTGAAGCTCTTTCACTCAACTAAATTCTCCTTTATCCTTCAAGTTATAGTTCCAGTTTTACCTCCTCCATGAAGCCTTCACTCCACCTCCCCTATATGTTATGTCATTGAAAGAACAGTGCTGGAGATTTTTATCTTATCTTATTTGTGCATGCAAGTGGGGTATATTTAACATTTATTTTAAAAAGATGTATTATTTATTTTAACATCATTTTCTTTTTCAATTTTGAATTCCAAATATTCTCCCTCCCTATCACCTGTATTCCATCCACTAAAAGAAGGCACGAGATAAGATAATGAATTTTTTGTTGCTGTTCCAAATTTTCTTTCTTTTTTTCCTCAATAGTATTTTATTTTTCCAATTACATATAAAGATAGTATTCTACATTCATTTTTGTAAGCTTTGGAGTTCTGATTTTTTTCTATCTCCTTTCCTTATATTCACTCTCCCCAAGACATGTACAATCATTTTAAATATATTTCCGTATTAATCATGTTGTGAAAGAAAAATCAGAACAAAAGGAAAAAAATCACAAGGAAAAAAAAGCAAACAACAAAAATGGTGAGAATAGTATGTTTCAATCTGCATTCAGTCTACATAGTTATTTCTCTGGATGTTGATGGCATTTTCCATTCCAAATCTATTGGAATTTTCTTAGATCACTGTATTGCTTGAGAAGGTCTAAGTCTATAATAGTTGATTATCACAAAATATTACTATCACTATGTACAATGTTATCCTGGTTCTAGTCACTCAGTATCAGTTCAGATAAGTCTTTCCAGACTTTTTTGAAATCAGCCTACTCATTATTTCTTGCAGAGCAATAATATTCTGGTACATTTATATAGCAATTCTTATTTAGTCATTCTTCAATTGATGGGCATGTACTCAATTTCTAATTCATTACCACCACAAAAAGAGCTGCTGTAAACATAGTGCTGTAAACACTAATACATTGTTGGTGGGATTGTGAATACATCCAGCCATTCTGGAGAGCAAGTTAGAACTATGCTCAAAAAGTTATCAAACTGTGCATACCCTTTGATCCAGCACTGTTTCTACTGGGTTTATATCTCAAAGGGATCTTAAAGAAGGGAAAGGGACCCACATGTGCAAAAATGTTTGTGTCAGTCCTGTTTGTAGTGGCTAGAAACTGGAAAATGAATGGATGCCCATCAATTGGAGAACGGTTGGGTAAATTGTGGTATATGAATGTTATGAAATATTATTGTTCTGTAAGAAATGACCAGCAGGATGAATACAGAGGGGCTTGGTGAGACTTATATGAACTGATGCTAAGTGAAATGAGCAGAACCAGAAGATCATTATATACCTCAACGATACTGTATGAGAATGTATTCTTATGGAAGTGGATTTCTTCGACAAAGAGAAGATCTAACTCAGTTTCAATTGATCAAGGATGGACAGAAGCAGCTACACCCAAAGAAAGAACACTAGGAATGTAAACTGTTTGCATTTTTGTTTTTCTTCCCAGGTTATTTTTTACCTTCTGAATCCAATTCTTTCTGTGCAACAAGAGAACTTCAGTTCTGCGCACATATATTGTATCTAGGATATACGTTGACATATTCAACATGTATAGGACTGCTTGCCATCTGGGGGAGGGGGTGAAGAAAGGGAGGGGAAAAGTCAGAACAGAAGTAAGTGCAAGGGATAATGGTGTAAAAAAATTACCCAGGCATGGGTTCTGTCAATAAAAAGTTATAATAATAATAAAAAAATAAATTTAAGTACAAAATGAGAAAAGATGTTGTGGTATAGGAGCCACCTGTCAGTGGCTGCTGGAGGTTAACTCAGACCTGTAGAATGCATCTCTTCATGTGAGTGGATGATGATGATACAAGGAGACTGAGAAGCAATTGCTGTTCTCTGATCTTTCAACTGAGAGGCGGTTGCATTATCTGATCTCTTTCCTCTTCCCTCTTCCTCCAATTTATTTCATTCCCAGTCCACAAGCAACATCTGTGTCAGTAAAGGCTGCTTTGCCACTCCTTCAGATGTTATGATTCACAGTTGTAGAGGCTCTCAGAGAATTGACTTGCCCTTTCCCTTAGGCATGATTCTTAACAAAAAGAAAAAAAGAAAACATTTTCATGTTTATAGTGAAACATAAGAGAGGATTAAATGTAAAATAAATAATAATTTCCATTTGTCAAAAAAAGTAATAAATTAATTATTTTCAAAGCAACTCAGCATTTCTGTACTTCCTTCTAGTTTTCTTTTATTCCCTGCCATGTATTTTTTATTTTATTTTTTTCTTTCCCCTTTATAGAGAAGATTGCAATTAAATGTAAATACATATACATGCATATCTATAAACCTACACACACACACACACACACACACACACACACACATACATATAGACATGTACATAAGTTGTAAGACCATATTATGCATATTTTTACTTGTTAATTCTTTCTCTTAGCATTTTAGTTAGCATCTTCCTTCATAGGTCCAAGTCTTTACATGTTTTTTCTAAATCAATCAGTTCATCATTTCTTATATTACATCATATTCTTATGTCGTAATCATACTGTATATAAGACGTTATCTATAAAAGTCCCCCTGCCCCCAAATTTTCTGCTTTCCTCTGGCTTTTGGCTACATTGGTTTTATTTATACAAGAAAATTTTAATTAAAATAATCAAAATTACCCATGTTGTACTTTAACAATGCACTCACTTAATAATACAGTTTAAGGTCTGGTACTGCTGAATCTCCTTTCTTTCCATTTCCCCCCCCCCCCCCCTTAGTTTTTTTGAAATTCTTGACCTTTTGTTTTCCAAACAAATTTTGCTGCTATTATTTCTAACTTAGTAAACTAATTTTGAAATAATTTAATTGGGATGACATTGAATAAATATATTAGGTAAAATAGTCATTTTCTAAAATAATATTGACTTTTACCTACCCATCAACAATGTATTTTTCTCCTATTATTTGAATCTGATTTTATTTGTATAAAAAATGTAAAACATTTTTTGTTTATGTTCACATAATTCCTGTGTCTCTTTTGACAGATATACCCTCAGATATTTTATCCTGTCTTTTTAAGTGGTCTAAAACAATATTTTAAGTGTTGTTAAAACAATATTTTAGTTAAGTGTTAAAACAAAATTTTAAGTGGTCTAAAACAATAATGAATAATATTGGTGAGATATAATTTCCCTGTTTTTCTCTTTTGATTAAATTTATTTTGACTTTAACTGTCTAAGATCATGATTATTATCCCTGTTTTTTTAACATAATAAATTCGACTCCACTTCTTTATTTTATCTCTGTGTATATCTCTCATTTTTATTGTTTCCTAAAAGCAAAAATATTGTTGAATTCATATTTTTAATGAATTCAGCTAGCTGTTTCTGTTTTATGGGTAAATTCATCCCATTCACATTCTAAAGTTATAATTATTTGTGGCATATTTCCTTCCACCCATTCCTTCTTACCCTATTTATCCTATCTATCTCAGTCCTCTACTTTACTTCTACCTGTTACCTTGCCCGAGTATTCTTTAATCTACCCACCCCTCTAAAAGTCCCTCTTTTATCCTCTTTCACCACCCCTGACTTTAATCTACTCATCTTTCTAAGAGTTTCTTCTTTCTTCCTTTCCCCTTCCTAATTCTTAATCTATACACCCTTCTAAAAGTCCCTCCCTGATCCTATTCCTTTGTCCTCTTATTTCTTTCTAAATTTAAAAGACTTTTATATTCATTGAGATGTTTATGTTGTTTCCTCTTTAACTCATTTCCAATGAGAGTAAGGTTCCAGCACTACTAACCTTCCTTCCCCCTCTCCCATTTGCTTCTTTATCAATTCTTCCTTTCATGCCTCATTTATATGAAATAATTATTCTATCTTATCTTTCCCTTAAAAGTTTCATTTTTTTTTTTTTTTAGAATTATCCCATCTTATATAGTTCAGCCCAAGACTTTCTTTCAAACTACCCAGTTAATGATGGAAGTCATAATAGTACTTATAACATTTTCACACACACACACACACACACACACACACACACACACACACACACAGATAGACACACACATACATAAACAGTTGGACTTTTTTGAGTCTCTTAAACCGGTCTTCAATGCATGTCTCCTGAATCTTATATATCAACTTTTCCATTATATTCTGCTCTTTTTTGTCACACTCATATAGGAATATAAACAGTTTAACTTTACTGAATTCCTTATGATTTCTCTTTTCTGTTTACCTTTCATGCTTCTCTTGAGTCTTTTATTTGAAAGTCAGATTTTCTCCTTAGAGCTGATCTCTTTATCAAGAATGCTTGAAATTCCAGTTTCATTATAATATTCATCTCCCTCCAAACCTGAAGAATAACATTCAGTTTTGCTGGTTAGATGATTCTTGGTTGCAATGGAATGTCATATTCTAAACCCTTTACTCCATTAATGTGGAAGTCACTAAATCTTGTGTGATCCTGACTGTGGTTTCATAATATTTAAATTGTTTCTTTCAGAATGCTTGAAGTATTTTCTCTTTGACCTTGGATCTGTGGAATTTATCTATAATGTTCCTGGAAGTTCTTATTTTGGGATCTTTTTCAGTAAACAATTGATGGACTTTCTCTATTTCTATTTTATCCTCTGTATATATGAGAGTGATTTTCCTGGATAATTTTTTGAAATACAATGTCTAGCCTCTTTCTTTATCAAGACTTTCAAATAGCCCAAAATTCTTAAATTATCTTTCCTTGACCTATTTTTCATGTCAATTATTTTTCTGATGAGATATTTCACTTTTTATTCATTTTTTTTATTCTTTTCACTGAATTTTTATTGTTTCAGGATATCTCATGGAGTAATTAGCTTCTACTTAATCTGATTTTTAAAGTTTGATTTTCTTCAATGAAATTTTGAACCTCTTTTTCCATTTAGCCAATTCTGGGTTTTTTATATTATTATTTTTTATTTTTAGGTATTCTTTGGTGAATTTTTCTCTATCTTTGCCATTAGGATAATTCCGTTTTTTTTTTTTTTTTTTTTTTTTTTTTTAAGGTGTTTTCTTCAGCATATTTTTTGTGCCATTTTTACCATGCTGTTAATTCTCTTTTCATAATTTTCTTGCATTACTTTCATTTCTTTCCCCAATTTTTCTTCTACTGCTTTTTTCTCTTTAAATCTTTTAGGAATTCTTGTTGGATTTGTGTACAATTAGCATTTTTCTTTGAGAGTTCATTTGTAGCTGTTTTCAAGTTGTTGTCTTCTGAGTTTGTCTTAGTGTTCTCTACCACTATAGTAATTTTATCATGGAGTTTTTGTTTGTTTGTTCATTTTCAATCTATTCTTGACTGTGAACTTTATGTTAACATTAGGCTCTGCTTACCTGGGTTGAGGAAGCACTATTTCAAGCTTCAGGCTTTTTTTGGGCTGCCGTTTTCAGAGTTAATTCTGGGAATGTGCAAGTTTTTGGTGCATCTAAAGTAATATGATTTTTGAAGGTATTTATGCTCTTTCTAAAAAAAAAAAATCCCTCTGGTGTTCAGCCAGGATCAGGAATAGGTGCTTCTGAAGCCCCAGGACTCTATGGGGAAAGCAACTACATTAAACAAGATTTTCATGAACAAACTAATATGGTATTCCCCTCTGACTTATGAGAAGTTACTAAAGTTTAACTATGAAATTTATTCACAGGTATCATCTATTTAGCCAGTCTGATGTGCTATACAATTTAACCTTTCTTCTGATGAATGTGTAAACTCTGAGCTAAATAGAGTATATATTGGCAGGTCTGCATACTGGTTATGCATCCTTTTTTTTCATATGATGTCCTAAGATACTCCACCCCACTCAAAGCCCCCTTTTCACACACACACACACACACACACACACACACAAACATATATCCTGTAATGGGCTGACGCTCTTGAGTCGTTGCACTGAGATCCCAAGCCGGTGAGGCTAAATAGAAATTGGATAATACTCTATTAATATATATTTGGAGAAAGAATGGCCCCACCCACTCTCTATGCAAGTTTTGATGTGTTGTATGAGATGACATAGAGATGATGTGGTGCGTGGAGTGAAAGAGGCAGAGGCACTGCTGGCCAGATTCGTATCATGATTGCTCTCACTTCGTATCGCCACTCCCCTTCACCTCCACAAAGAATAAAGATCAAGGATTTTCTCTTATTCTGACTCCAGCTGATTTTAATATACTCTGGGTGCTAAACGTGGTCATCACATATGGCATCCAACGTGGAACCAAGGACCCTACTTTCAATGAAGAAATCTCTGGTGATCAGGAAATTAGGTGAGTATTTTAATAGACATACAGGGAACTTAGTTTGTTAAGGGCTAAACTAGTAACCTTTTCTGGCTGAAAGGGGACAGATATTAGGAAAAGATTCTCTTCCATCCCCACCCCTACCCCCACCCCTGCCCTGAAGGGGCACTATAGAAAGCATGCTTAAGTTGATAGAAGGACAAGGCTTACTTATAACTTGGGAACAGATAGCTAGACTTCTGGGTACATTAAAACACACCTCCCCTTGGTTCTTAGAGGAAGAGCAAATCTCTCCAGATAATTGGAGATTAATAGGACAACAGCTCTCTGAATATTACAATGAAAAAGGTCCTCAAATTTCCATTGAAACATTCTATGTATACAATATAATACAGTTGGCCTTAAAGAATCCTGCAAGTTATAGAAAAAAGAAAACTTCTATGAACCACCATATGAGGAAGTATGGGGAAAATGAGGAAGACAATGAACAGATTAATGACCATATCCCCACAGGGTATGGAGATTTAAGTGAGGCTCAAGGGTGTGGTAACTTCCCATCCCACCAGGCAGCTTCAACACAACCTACCAAGCAGATAATTGACTCTCCTCTATCAACTCCATCTTCCGGGATGGAGGGAGGAGCAGTAGTGAGAGGCGGGGCAATTACACCACCAGCACCTCTCCCCCAGCACCCAACTGCTCCTATGAGTAGATTGCAAAAGGCATTACTCAAAGCCGTGAAAGAAGGGAAAGATGTAAATGAGTTACAACCACACATTTGTCCTGTGATTTAACAGTTTAACTCTTCAGGTCAAGAAAGTAGAAAGTACGCTCCTTTTGATATAGAAATCCTCAAAGACCTGAAAACGACTTGCACTCTTTATGGGGCTACATCAGCTTATGTTAAGATGCTATTACAGAATTTGGCTTTTTAAATCTTAACCCCTTATGACTGGAAATCTATAGCAAGAGTATGCTTAGAAACTGGACAAAACTTGTTGTGGCTTTCTAAATATAGTGAGCTCTGTAGGATACAAGCCCAACAAAATAGTCAAAGTTGAGTTCATACTCCAATCACCTATGACCAACTAACAGGTGTAGGTTCTTATGCAGACATCACAGTACAGATTAATTACTCCATAGCAGCATATGAGCAAATTGCTACTGCTGCTATCAAAGTGTGGGCCTTTCTCCCCAATAAAAATGACAAGAGTGAGGCCTTCACAAAAATAACACAAGGGCCAAATGAACCCTTTGCTGATTTTGTGGGACATTTGCAGACAGCTATCACATGAACTAATGGTGAAAATGCCATAACAGACATTTTGATAAGGCAAATTGCTAAGAAAAATGCTAATGAGGTTTGTAGAAGAATTATACTAGGATTGCGCAAGGATGCTCCTTTAGAGGAGATCATAAAACACTGTGCCACAGTGGGCACAAATGTCTTTTATAGCCAGGCTATGATACAGACTTCCCAAGATCCCAACATGGGAAGACAGGGTCCCTTTTGGCAAGGGACTTCCAGAGAGACTTGTAGATGCTTTCAGTGTGGTAAAGTAGGGCATCTGAAAGCTCAATGTTGGTACAGAGACAGAATGAGAAAACAGGGTGGGCAAACAAGACCCAAAACCCCAGGTCCAAAATGCAACAGAGGCTTCCATTGGATCTCAGAATGTAGACTGACTCAGGGAAAAGGGATGAGGGGCCCAGCCCCAGGACCCAAGGCAAAAAATACTTGGGGCATGATAGCAGCTGATGGTATACCCAGAGAGTGCCTAGAAGTCCAGTACCCAGACATGGCCAATCAGCCAGAAAGCCATATGATGGGAGAAGGGGATTACATAATCAACCAGCCAGGAAGCAATCTGATGGGAGAAAGGGATTACAATTAGGGAGAATAGAGCTGCACAGAGCTGGGACAACTGAGATACCCCTGGAGAGGTGAAATCTGTTTCTTTCCAACTTATGGATCCCTTACCTTCAGGCACAGTAGGCTTGACCATTTCACCTCCTTTTTGTACGTACAAAACAGTATCCATCCACACACTGATGTGGAAAACTGGGGAATGTGTAGATAATAACCCAGTCACTAATACAGGTAGACAATGTGTGACATCACCCAGGAGAAGTAGTAGCATCAGGTTTACTCATACAGACTCCTAATAAGCAATCTGGTGATAGTCGCCCAGATTCTGACTGCAAGCTACAAAATCCAGGAATATACTGGACAGCAGCTGTAATAGCTGACCAACCTATGCTCATGATCTATATAAATGGCTTACCATTGGAAGGATTGGTAGACACAGGTGCAGATCAAACAGTCATTAGAGGTGCCAACTGGCCCAGTCACTGGCCAAAGATTAAAGCAGACATCTACATGTCTGGCATAGGAGGATCAATAGCAGCTGAAGTTAGTGCTACCCCTTTGAGATGGACTTTTGAAGGTGAAATAGGAGTTTTTACTCCTTTTGTAGTTGAAAAAAATCCCCATCAATCTGTGGGGAAGAGACATTTTACAATTAGGATTAAAAATGAATACCTCGATTTTTTAGGCAGGGCTGCTGTTGAAGGCCTGCCAACACTTTCACCTGTTCCTATCCAATGGAAAACTGATACACCAGTGTGGATAGAACAGTGGCCCTTAGGTAGTGATAAAATTCAGGCCTTTTTAGATATAGTACAGGAGCAACTTGACTAAGGACATTTACAACCTTCTCTAAGTCCTTGGAATTCCCCAGTATTTGTTGTAAAAAAGAAATCTGGAAAATGGAGGATGCTCACTGATTTAAGAAAGGTAAATGAACAGATGGAAACTATGGGAACTCTTCAGCCTGGACTTCCATCTCCTACTCAATTGCCTAGAGAATGGCCTCTTTGGGTTATAGACATTAGGGATTGTTTCTATTCTATCCCTCTGGATAAGAAGGATACAAAACGATTTGCCTTTTCAGTGCCCAGCGTTAACTTAACTGAGCCTTATAAAAGATATGAATGGACAGTCTTGCCACAGGGAATGAAGAACAGCCCTACTATGTGTTAAATGTATGTTGCTGCTGCTCTTACTCCAGTAAGAAAAGCATTTCCAAAAGTAATGTTATTACATTATATGGATGATATACTGGGATATGCACCTGAGGAACAAATGTTAGAAGCATGTCTACAAAAGACCATAGAAACACTAAGGAATTACAAATTGTACATAGCTCCAGAAAAAATTCAAAGACATGCTCCTTTTCAATATTTAGGGTATGAAGTATATCCTAAGGTGCTTACAGGACAAAAACTGTCCTTAAGAACAGAGAAGCTAAATACCTTAAATGATTTTCAGAAATTGATAGGAGATATCCAATGGATGCAACCAGTGTTAGGCTTGACTACCTATCAGTTACAACTGTTTTTATGTTGTAAAATATTATAACTGTGATATTTTAAGGGGAGACAGTGCTTTAAACTCACCATGCCAGCTTACAAAAGAAGCTCAAGAGGCTTTGAGAGAAGTTAAACTGGCTTTATCCAATGTGGTTGAAAGAGTCACTCAAAAACCCTTGGAAATATCAGTTTTTGCAACACAAGAGGCACCCACCATCAAGGAGATAGTGTGATAGAGTGGATGAACCTTCCAGCATAATCAGAACAAAGTCTTCCTCCTTACCCAGTGCTTGTGGCTAGAATTTTATTAAAGGCCATTAAATGAGCAGTACAATTATCTGGGACAAGACCTGACAAGATATATACCTTTTATACTAATACACAAAGTAATGTGTGCTGTGAGACCATCGCAGAATGGCAAATTTTATTAGCCATGGTTCCAAATTTTACACACAGGTCTCCATTAAAGATAACCAGACTATTATATAATTGGTGATGGATTCTTGTTTCTAAAGTTCCTCTTAAAGGACCAACTATCTTTACAGATGCATCCAAACATAATATTTGAGCTATATACTCTCGTGACTTAACTATAAAGAGAGTAGTCAGAACTCCTTTTCAGTCCACTCAACAGAATGAATTGTATGCAATCATTCTAGCTCTTACTTATTATCCAGAAGATATAAATATAATATCTGATTCAGCCTATTCAGTAGGTGTGGTACAAAGAACTTCCACATCCCAAATAAAATTTGTAGCCTCTAATATATATCAGTTCTTTAAGAAACTTCAAGAGCAAGTGAGAATGCATCCAGGTAAGATTTATATTTTGCATGTTCATTCTCATAGTGAGTTCACTATGAGAGTGAACATGCAAAATATAAATCTTACCTGGATGCAGGTCCTATTTTTGATGGTAATTCAAAGGCAGATAGCCTTCTAACTATGTTGGTCAATACTTCTTTATTCCAAGAAGCCCAGGAATCTCATTCTAAATATCATCATGCTGCTCGAGCTTTAGATTGACAATTTGGAATGACAAGAGAGGAAGCTAGGAGTATAGTAAAAGCCTGTACAGCTTGCCTTCCTTTTCATGCTCCTACGCTGCCTCCGGTGAAGATCCCTCATGGTTTGAGACCCAATGAAATCTAGCAAGTGGATGTGACCCCTTATAAATCTTTTGTTTGCCTGTTTTTTATCCACATTGTGGTAGACACCTTTTCAGGATTCACTTTTGCAATACCAGTAGCAAAAGAGACAGCATGAGTGGTCACTGAGTTCCTTATTCAAGCATTTGCCATTACGGGTGTGCCACAAGCAATAAAAACAGATAATGGACCTGCATATACTTCTAAACATTTTGCACACTTTTGTGTACAGTATAAGATTTTACACACTACTGGCATACCTTTTAATCCTCAAGGACAGGAATAGTAGAGAGGAGAAACAGAGACATTAAGATACTCCTCCAAAAACAAAAGAAAGGGAGAGCCACAAGTAACCCTAGAGAACTTCTAAATATAGCCCTATTTACTATTAACTTCTTAATTTTTGACAAAGATGCACTGGCTCTGGCAGACAGGTTTTATAACCCACCGGAAGGGGAGTGTCCAGTGCGAGCAGCTCCACTATCTTTAGATAATCTCCAGGTGATGTGGAGAGACCCAGAAAGTGGTGAATGGAAGGGACCAGATAGATTAACTGCTTGGGGGAGAGGGAGGTGGAGAAGGAATCAGATGGGTGCTAATGAGCTGTATTCGCCTTGTCCATCGCAGAGAGACTGAGTAGATCCTTGAAATGAAGAAGAAGACCCAAGAAACATTGGGTGGTTCCGTTGCTGATTGTGCTCACCATTGAAAGAGCATGGCAGTTATGGCGTTTGACTCATGGACATCGAAAATTGTTGGACTTCAAAACCCTCAGGAATCATTGGATTCTCTGAGACATAAGACTGTTGTAGGACTTGAAAGTCCTCAGGAATCATTGGATTTTCTGAGAAATGATAAGACTGTTGCAGGACTTCAAAAACTTGGGGGGGATCATTGGATTCCCCTGACATGTGAATCAATGGACATTTGGTTTTGGACTATCTCTTGGCTGCTGAAGAGGTGTATGTGTGACTGTTGTTTACATACCCTCCTTCTAGGACTTCTGGAAATCTTTTACAATACCATGTTGATTTATATTGTTTGTTATACTGCTACTTGTGTGTACAACTGCACCAACTGTGAGGAGAGTCATCACTAACAGCCTGTGCGTTATTGCTATGTGCTTGTGTAATATCTCCCATGCTGATGGGTTTGTGCATACTTGTTTCTAATAAGACCCTTCAGCCCAGAAACCCACTAGCAATCCCCACTTCCCTTTGGTGCTTTTCATCTCCCTTCCTGAGATGTTAGGGAGGGTGTGATCACCTCCCCTTGGGGGCTCTCACCTCCCTGAGAGGTTAGGGATGGCCTGACCATTTGTGTTCTAAAACAAAAGAAAGTGGGAGATGTAATGAGTTGAAGCTCTTGAGTTGTTGCACTGAGGTCCCAAGCACGTGAGGCTAAATAGCAATTGGACAATACTCTATTAATATATGCTTGGAGAAAGAATGGCCCCACCCACTCTCTGTGCAAGTTTTGATGTGTTGTATACGAGATGACATAGAGACGATTTGGGGGGTGGAGTGAAAGAGGCAGAGGCATTGCTGGCCTGATTCGAGTCGCGATTGCTCTCACTTCATATCGCCATTCCCCTTCACCTCCACAAAGAATAAAGATCAAGGATTTTTTCTTATTCTGACTCCAACTGATTTTAATATACTCTGGGTGCTAAACACGGTCATCACAATATCCTCCATGACACCCTCTAAGAATATTCAAAATTGAGATGGCAGCTTCTCAAATTGCCTGCCCCCCTTTTTTCCACCCTTCTTTATTTTTCTCTCCCCTCAGAACTAATGCTCATTGCCCTGGCTTGTACTTAGTGTAAATATTTAACCTGCCTATTTATTGCTTGTTTTTCTTTATCTTTGTACATTATCTCTGTGTTTTTCACTATATCTGTGTCAATGTTGTCTGTCTTGGTCTATAAGAACAGAGGACAATGCCAGTGGTATCCATGGGCAATTTTCTGGCATTCTGTCACTTGGGGAATTGGTTGGACTTTGGAAGGGGTATTGCTGGAGATTTTGCCTCTGATATGTCCATGTATGCATGGCGACTGATTGTTCTCCATCATCTTCTTGCTTTTCTCAAGCATCTGGATACCACAAGGACCATTTAGGGATCTGTGCAGTGGAAAAATAACATCTGCATGTTATTTCTTCATGAAATTTGTGTGAGGGTCCCTCAAGGATCGCATATGGCACATTCCTCTTTAAGTTGTGATTTGGTATATTTTTGGCTCTCAGAGATACCACTGAGTCAAACTATTTCTGGCCAAATAACAGAATTGCCAAAAAATATCAAGGTGCATTGTAGCTCTTGATTGCATGTTTGGGGGTCTGGGAAGGCATTTGCATGTTTGCTTACTTTGTTTCATGTTGGAGCAAACAGAATCTAGCTCTGATGACTTTGGGCACTATATATATCACTTTTCCCTCTCTATATGACTGGGAAGTATAGTTAAATGAGCTCTGAGTGGTTCAATATTTCTACCAAATTTAGCCTGACATTTTACCTTAAAGCTTTATTCTCCATCCCCCCCCACACTTTTTGAGAAAGGACAAAAGAATCTCATGGAAGACTATTAATTTTTTTATTGTTTAATTTCTTGGGGGGGGATTGAGCTGGGTTCATAGTGGAAGCACTGAGATATTTCAGTAGGAAATGTTGAGAATTAAGCTCCCTCTCTTAGCATATCTTCATTATATTTTTTTATTTATTCTTTCAACACCACCTATTGTGTACAGCTCTGGACTAGGCATTGGAAGAGACACAACATTGAGAAAATATATAATCCCTCCCATCATAATTAATGAACTCATAGATTTAGAATTGTAAAGGACCTCAGAAATCATCTCAGCTAACCTCCACATTTAGGGTAAGGGAATTGAAGATCAAAGAATGACTTGTTTAAAAGATCATACAGATAGTAAGTTTATATTGACTTTGAATGCTCTAACTTGAAATCCAAGGGTCTTCCTACTGAATAATCACAGAATCTCAGAATTGAAAGTAACCACTTGATAATCTGGCTAAAGTTTTTCTTTTCTTTACATTGACCCAAAGGCTGCATTTCTGTAACTTTCCTGTAATATTGTTCCTAGTTCTCTTCTCTGGGGCTGGTCTGGAATGATGAGGGCTTGAACTAAGGCAGTGACTATATGAATAGGGAGAAGAGAAATGTGAAGAAATATGAAAGAGGGTTGACTCAGTAAGATTTGGCAACTGATTGGATATGGGAGGAGGTGAGAGCAAGTAAAGTATCAAGGGAGATTTCAATTGTGAACTTGCATGAATGGGATGGTGATGTCCTCCACAGAAATAGGGAAGATGGGCAAGTTCAAGGGGAAAGATGATGCATTTTGTTTTAGACATATTGAGTTTGAGATGCCTGTGGGATATTCAGATCAAAATGTCTAATAGATCATTGCTGATGTTGGTATGGAGCTCAGATAAGAAATAAATCCTGGATCTCAGTCTGGGAGTCAAGTATGGAGAGATCATAATGGAGACTCATGGTTGCTGATCAGATTACTTAGAAAGATAATATAGGAAGAGAAGAGAAGGCCCAGGACCTGAATTTTAGTACCTGGTTAAGCTAGATGGGGCTTTAAGATGCATCTTGAGGGAGCTGCCAATCCTTTTGGCCCTGGCCTTGATCAGATCATGTCTTGTCTTACTCATAGGCACTTCATTTTAGGAAGGGTATGAACTAACTAGAATATATGCGGAGTAGGGGAGGAACAGTACTGACCAAGTACATGAGAAGACTAAGTCACATGAGAATCTGCTGAAAGGATTGACTTGCCAGTTCCTCTGATGAAAAATTTCTAAAACTTGTAATCTTTGCCCCTGGAGCTGTCTTTTTTCCCAAACTTCCTTGTTTCTATTGAGAATATCGATCATCCATATTTGCAGTTTTGGAGTAATCCTTGATTTTTTTTTCTTTCCTTTCCCTACCAACCAATCAGTTGTCAATTCTAAATCTATCATATTTCTTACATTTGTCTCCTTCCTACTCACTACCATTATCCTAGTCACTTGTCATCTGGACTATTGTAAAAGCCTTCTTATTGTCTTTCCTTTTTCCACTCTCTCCTTTTTACAACCAAATAGCAAAATCATCTTCATAAAGCTCACTTCTAATCATGTTACTCTCTCCCTCAGTTACTTAATAACTCTGGGTAGCTCTTTATTATCATTAGCATGAAATAACTTAGCCTGACATTTAAAGGTTTCCACAATCTGACCTTATTTCATGCTACTATTCCTTAAATACTCTATAGGTCAAGATGGAATACAAGTTCTTAACCAAACTTGTCATGGTATCTCTTTCCTTACCCAACCCTGTGCATTTGCAAAAGTTGTCCCCCAGGCCTAGATTTCACTCCTTTCTCAGTATTGCCTTTTAGAATTTTTATCTTCTTGCAAAGCTCAACTTCACTGCTTCTGCCTCCATGGTCCTTTCCATAATTCTTCCAATTGACAGCATTCTCTGGCTCATCTATTTTACCTAGAAAAAGTCTGAATCTTTCCTTTGCCCTGTACCTTTCAACTTTGTATTATTTTTCATTTAGGATTATGTCATAGATCTCCCAGTAAAATGTAAATTCTTTTAAGGCAGAGACTCTAGATTGAATTGTTTTGAATCCTCAAAATCAGCATGTAATAAGTGATTAATACATGTTTATTGAACTGAATTAAACATGTCCAAGACTTTTAACAGATTTTCTTATTCCCCATCTCTAGTCATCTAGTCATTCTGTTCTCCCATTGTTAGGATATATTCTAATAGTTAGAATCCTTTCTTATATCTATACCATGATTTATATCTAATATTCCACATAACAGAGTTTTCATCTCCTTCTTGCTGCTTCATTAGGTTCAGAATCACCAAATTAGAGTATTGGAAGGGCCATCAATGGCTATCTAATCCAGCCTATAGATGAAAGGAATCTCTGTTAAGACATATCTGACTAGAGATTGTCCAGTCTCTGGTTAATCATGAAGTCCTATCTTGTTAGCTTAGTCACAGACTAAAATTCAGGTCCAAAGACTGATTAACACTGAATGAGGGGTAAAAGCTCATTCTTTTGAATTTTCTTTGAGGCCAGAGGTCCTTCCTTCTCCTACTTTCCCATGTATAGTCAGAGGACTGTTTCCAGGCATGACTTAGATTACCAGAGAATTCTCACAGGGAAATAATGCATAGAGAGTCATGCAAGCTTTTCTTATGTATAGATATACATAAGCCAGTCACCGATATGGTATGATGCGAAGGTGCCAGCAGGTTCTTCTTCTCGCTTCCTATATTCCCAACCACCAGTCACAAGCAACTACATTCATACTACTAGAGATTAATTCACAAACTAGGGAGTTAGGAGAGGAAGGGATTGTGATCTTATTTTCTTTTAAAAAATGTATTTTTTTATTTAATTAAATATTTGCCAATTACATATAAAATTTTTAAACATTTAAAAAAAATTTGAGTTCCAAATTCTCTTTCACTTTCCCGCCTCTATCCCATTCATTGAGAAAGCAAGCAATATAATATCAATTATACATGTAAAGTTATGCAAAACATATTTCCATATTAGAAAGGCTTTTTTCCTCTCCTTAGACTAAGTATCTTTATTTCACCCAGCCTGGAAGTGTTTTGACTTCCTATGAACGCCATTGGTTTAATTCAGATGTCAAATGTCTGGGACTAGATTTGAACTCAGGTCCTCCTAATGCCAAAGCTCGTTCTCTATCCATACTACAATCTAGCTACTCCTAACCTACTCATTTTACAGAGGAAGTAACTGAGGCAACAAGAGGTAAAAATGATTTGCTCAAAATTATAGAATGAATTAATAAAAGATTTGAGAGTCAACTGAAAATCCAGTTCTTCTCAGTCACTATAGTGACTGAGTCCCAGTCACTCTATCACACTGAGATATAGACATATGACCAACTCACTTATGAAACTTTTCCTCATCTCTCTGTTTTTTAATCCTAGTCACTAGGGTAAAAGATCTTTGTCTAGAGTTGTCTTTTGCTCCTTGAATCATACTTATTGTGTTTACCATAGATCTCCATATTTGACTATAAGTTTTTTGAAGACAAGATCTGTCATTCTTTAATCACTTAGTATTTGATAATTGATAAATATTTGCTGAATTATATTTACCTGAATAAAAAAAAAAACCCTTCTGATTTGTGGGAAGAACATTGTCCATGTTATTAAAAATATGTTTTTTGGGATTTATGTCTTAGAATGCAAGGATACAATATGAACTAGAATTCATATTCTAGAAGCCTGTCCCTGAGTTAGATTTATCCCTTGTCAGACTTGTGAAATATGAATCTCTCATCTCACCAGGAGATGTCTGGTTTTTAGCCTCTCCCTACACATCAGGGAAAATCAGGGCAATGTGACCTTAGTCAGATAGGCTGTTCCTAGGGGACAAGGCCACAGGGCAGGGCCTACTGGGGTTCAGTTCAATATTGCTTCCTTTCCCTCCCAAAGCAGTGCTGGCAGAATCTACAGTTGTGAAGTAGGTGGGGTTTGTCTCTGGCATCTTTGATCTCTACCAGTCTAAGTCATAAGAATGTTCCCTTCTTCTTCTAAGAGACATGAAATTCTTCTTGGACATGAAATTCTCAAACTTGTATAACAATTGATAACAGCTCACTTGATTACAATTAGTGAGGGAAGGAGGGTAAACAATTCTTAACTTATAGGAATGAGTCTCTAATGGTGGTATTTTAGGTATCAGATATTGAGTGGGTTCAGGGAGATAATCTGGGGGCAACTTTTCTGGACTTCATGAAATCCCATTTTTTCCACCAGTCTCTGTGTAAATGTAGTCCTGTGTGATTTTGTGTTCCATAGGATTTTAGAAGTAGAAGGGCTATTAGAAATTATCTAGTCCCCAAAAAAGATGAGAAGAAAAATCAAGACATGCAAGAGGTCTTTCCCAAAGAAAGTCCTTCCATCCTTTCAAGACAATCCCTTCTTCCTTGTGCTAATTTGACTCCAAATTCAGTGGGCTTTGTACTATATTTTATACTTCACATACTTTGCAGCATTCCAGGAAAGGAGAAGTCCACCTATTTGTCCCCAAGTAGTTCTTATTAATGTCATATTCTCAGACCCAGGCTGAGGCAGATTGGATTCTGTTGAGGCACTTTTGGAAATCTGGGGTCTCTCTGAGGATTTTTTCCTTGACATGATCAAGCTCCAGAAAGCTGCTGTTTGCCTACAATGCTGTATCATAGCTCTGAGATCTGACAAATCCCTCTCTAGCCCCTCCTCCCTTTCCTTCACAGCATTGACTTGCCTGTTCACAGCGCTCTATTACAGTTTTTTTTTCCCCTTGATGATTAGACAAACAGCCCATGAATATTTGTATGGGAACGAGTCTTAACAAATGTTTGCTGAGTCTTCAGCTACTAGTGAAAGGAGGAAGAAGCTTGTTTAACATTACAAAGATTTAGGGCAGCTTTTATTTTTCTTTCTTTCTTTTTTTAATTTTTAAATAACTTTTTATTGATAGAACGCATGCCAGGGTAATTTTTTACAGCATTATCCCTTGCATTCACTTCTGTTCCGATTTTTCCCCTCCCTCCCTCCACCTCTTCCTCCAGATGGCAAGAGTCCTTTACATGTTGAATGGGTTGCAGTATATCCTAGATACAATATATGTGTGCAGAACCGAACAGTTTTCTTGTTGCACAGGGAGAATTGAATTCAGAAGGTATAAATAACCCGGGAAGAAAAACAAAAATGCAAGCAGTTTATATTCATTTCCCAGTGTTCTTTCTCTGGGTGTAGATGCTTCTGTTCATCTTTGATCAATTAAGGCTCTCTTTATCGAAGAGGTCCACTTCCATCAGAATACATCCTCAAACAGTATCGTTGTTGAGGTATATAATGATCTCCTGGTTCTGCTCATTTCACTCAGCATCAGTTCATGTAAGTCTCGCCAGTCCTCTCTGTATTCATCCTGCTGGTCATTCCTTACAGAACAATAATGTTCCATAACATTCATATGCCACAATTTACTCAACCATTCTCCATTTGATGGACATCCTTTCATTTTCCAGCTTCTAGCCACTACAAACAGGGCTGTAGGGCAGCTTTTATAGAAATTAATAGATGTGAAGAGTCAGGACATCCCACTGAAAATTTGAGGGTAAGGGAGGAATGTTGGGCAGGGACAGGTAGCTGCCATGGGAAGAAAGAGAATCAGGACCGACTCTGCATCTATGACTCTGCAGAGAATGTGGTAGTTGTGGTGGCAGCCTTGGATGGGGTATCTATGCAAAGGTTTGGACAGAACTGGTGCTTCTTTTCCTTTTTCCTTTCTAGATTGGTTCTCCTACCTGAGTGATGCATTGGATGCAAAGCAGGAAGAAACTGTTTGATCTGGGTCTCCCTGAGAACCACTGAGACTGGCAAAAAGGGAGGTCCCTTTTCTTCAGTGAATCAGGAAGCTGGGGTTTGCCAGAGTCAATCGAACTTAGATCTCAACCATTTTGAATTCAGTTTTATACTACAAGCCCATAAGATTTAGGGCATGTGAGACTGGGCAAAAAAACCAAACTAAACCAAACCAAACCAAACTAAAACAAAACAGCCCAATTCTTTTCTGGCCTGGAGAGGACTGGCTTTTGAGACAAGTGGGAAATGCAAAGAGACTGATGCAGAAGACTGTGTTCTAGTTTTAGCTTTTCTATTTATTATCCATATGATCTGCCGCAGCCATGTGTTCTTCCTGGGCCTTAGTATCTCATCTTTACCACCCATGAGTGTTGTGAGGTTCAAAACAGATGTTGAAATATTGAAATAAATGATCCCATCAATGTAGGAAATTCCCTTCAGTGATGAGCACTGTAAGAGAGCTAAATGAAAGAGGAACAAGTGGGGAGATATGATCAATCAATCCTCTGAACTGAGAGGCCAGCAGATAACAAGGCAAATACCCAACTAAGGTTGAGAATTTAAGTTCTTAGAAGAGGTCATTTTTTTTCTCCACCTGATATGGGATGTGAGTTAATCGGTTTGCTTTGAACTTAATCGAGTCTTCTCAGCATGCTGGTGCATCCACCTGCCTCAAATTTCTCCCCACTCCAATCCATCTTCCATTCAGTCACCCAAGTAATTTTCCTAAAGTGCAGGTCACTCCCTTCAATAAACTCTAGTGACTCTCTATTGTTTTTAGGTTCAAATATGAAATCCTCTGGTTTTCAAAATCCTTCATTTCTTAGTTTTATCCTACTCACCTTCTTATGCCTTATTCCTCAACATATACTCTTCCATCTGGAGACAATATTTGTAAAGCATTTAGCATAATGATTAGTAGACTCTTAAATGTGCATTCCTTTCTCTTTTGAGAATATTATCTTTCTGCTCCAGGAATTTTCTGAGTCTTCATGCCTGAAACGCTCTCTCTCAATTAAAATCCATCTTCTACAGAAAATTTTTCTATACCCCTTTTAAAACACCTTCTATCTCTTAATTATATACATGTTGCTTGTTTGTACATATTTGTTTGCTTGTTGCTCTTCCATGGAGTATCAGCTCCATGGTGTCAGGGACTGTCTAAGGAACAGTCTAAAGGGACTGTCTTTTTGATGTTTGCCCTAGAAAAGGGAAGAGGTGAGGGTGGGAAATGCGAGAGCAGTCTTTAAATATGGTCTTATGGATAGCATTCTTTAAGTATGGTCATGTGGAAGAAGAATTATCTTTGTTCTGTTTGGCTCCTGGGGATAGAACCAAAGGCAACAAGTGGGTGGGAGTTTCTGAGAGGCATATCTTGGAATTTTAAGGAAAGACTGACTTCCTTTCAGTTAGACTTATTCCAAAGTGGAATTCACTGTCTCAGGAGATAATGAGCTCTTCTCTAGGAGGGCTGAATCCAATGAACATATAGATTTAAGAAACATGGGGAGAGAGTATTAGGTGTAGCACACAGAATTCCAGATGTTTCTAGTGAAGAGATTCAGAATTAGAAAGGATCTCAGAGGTGATCTCATTTTACCTCTGCCAAAATCAGGATCCTTTATATAATATTCTCAAAAGAGAAGGGAATACACATTTAAGAAGCTAAATGCCAACCATAGCTCTAAATGCTTTACAAATATTATCTCATTTGATTTTCACAAAGACTGTAGGAGGTAGAAACTATTATTACCCTATTTCACAGATGAGAGAATTTAGACAGAAGTCAAGTGCCTCCAACTGGATCATATAGGGAGAGTCTGAGGCTATATTTGAACTAAGATCTCTGGGATTCCAGTCCCAAAGCTTCATCCATTGTGATATCTAGCTCCCATTTGAAGGAGAGAAAGTTAACTCCTCCCATCGCAAAGCAGGCCAATCCATTTTTGAGACAGCTCTAATATCGAGGAAGTTTTTCATTAAAAAGGGATAAGAAATTGTCTTTCTCTGTCTTCTCTGCATTGCATCTAAGTTACAAATTATATTCTTGGAGAGGAGCTTAAATCCATGGCAGAATAAATTACTTTCCTAGGGTCAAACAATTAAATCAACAGACTTGAATCCAGGTTTTTCTATCCTTTTCTCTATCCACTATACAATTCTGCCTCTCAGGTTCAGAATGCCAGTAGTGATATTTATGTGTATAGTTGATCTAAAAATCTGTGTGATTCTTCCTACCATTTGCTTTTTTCCCTTCTATTCTGTCACCATCACTTCAAAGATGAAAGAAGACTGCAGAAGACAAAATTTCACAGTTTTATTTGTTTCATATGTTTAATTGTTTCATGACCAAACAATTCATTCTCTTCTTCTGGTGAGTTGTTTCTCTAGAGTTAGCTAGATTTATTCTTGGACAGCAGGTATAGTTTGTTGATTGGATCATACTTGAAACATTTCCTTCAAGAAACTGGAATTTTAATATCATGAATAGAAGTTATTTGATTTCTGGGACCTCATTTTCCTGGAAAATGAGAGTTGAATTTTATAATCTCTCAAAGTCATTTTCCAACTCTAAATTTTTATGTTGGCATAGATTCTCATTACTTCTTCTCTGGATTATGACAGTGGCCTCCTTTCAAATACTTTTCTTTTTATTCTGTCCTTCTACTCATCTATCATATTCCTGTAACTTTAGTTTAGGGAGCTTTAACATCCCAATCTCATATCATTTACCTCTTATTTTGAATTGGAGAAGAAATATTCTTTTAGGGAAATCAAATTCATGATAATATATGATTTCAGATGATGGTGGACTGGTCTGGATTAGCATTGGGAAACATACAGAGCCCAGAAAGGTTAGAGCTGAAAGGAAATTTAAAGATAATCAAAGAAGAGTAAGGAGAGAAGGGCCATAATGTTATGAAAGGAGGGGATGAAAGGAGGAACATGGACAAAGTAGCTGGTAACTGTATTTTAGCTGAGTTCTGCTGCTGTTTGCATCCAACATTTGGCAGGAAGCTGCTAATTGCCAATGAAAGGCAGTTGAGCAAACTAGCCTCATCTGGAAGAAAAGACAGAAGACTATTATAAATAAATAAAACAGTTTGCTTCTGGAATTGACTACCAACAAGAATGACAAGAGGACTGAAGATCTCCCTACTATGGAGTGAGAGGAATTTTGTATTGAATAGACTATGTGATATTTATCTTTATGACATTGAATAACTGCTATCTATGCTCAAAGTACAGGTCTACATCTTAGAAGGAGAGATAAAAGGGCTTGAGGAAGGTCTTTTTACTCAAAAATGGAAGGGCTTCAAGCTACAAACAAAGAAAACAAAAAAAATCACAAGAGGTGTAAGGGAAATCTGACCTATTAGGACACTGGAGGGTGAAATAATGCCTTATGGAGTCTTGAAGGGAATATCAGGGGTTTGTTGGAGCTTACTTGTATTGTCTTGAGAGAGACTGTTAAAGTTTCAGACTGAGCTTTTGCATCTCAGAAAGTGGCAAATGCTACACAAATCAGAGCTGTATTTATTCTGATGATTATTTAGGCTTAAAAAACTGATGGAGGAAATGTTAATGCTAATTAAACTTAAATATGTGTGTAATATATATATTTTTTAAATGGAGAGCTGATTGTTAAATATTTACTAATATATCACTGACGATCAAGTTTTAAACATTTGGTCTTAGCAAGAGACACAAGGCTTTTCCCAAAATGGGGCCAATCAAACCCTCTGGGGAAAAAAAAAGCAGCTTCTTTAAAAAAACCTAACAAACATTTTAATTAAAAATGTTAGCAAAATCTGTTTTCCGCTTCTTCCCATTCCTGACCTTATTGGGAAAGAAAACATAAAAAACAAAACCTGTGCAACAAATATATAGAATTAAGACAAATCAATTCCTGTATTGATCATCTCTAAAAAATCACTTAGTCTTGGGTCTTCTGGAATCATGGTTGATTGTTATATCAATTAGAATTCTTAAGTCTTTAAAAGTTGTTTATTTTTGTAATATTAAGTTATTACAAAAATCATACTTCTAGTTCTTCTCATTTCACTTTGGATCAGTTCACAAATCTTCCCAGGTTTCTCTGTAACCATTCCCTTCATTTCTTGAAGTATGAATTGTATAATTTTCATATGCCATAATTTATTCATCCAAACTTCAATTTGTGTATATCCACTTAGTTTCTGTTTCTTTGCCACAACTAAAAAAGCTGCTACAAGTTTTTTGGTACCTATAGGAGCCTTTTCTTTTCTTTTCTTTCTTTCTTTCTTTCTTTCTTTCTTTCTTTCCTTCCTTCTTTCCTTCCTTCTTTCCTTCCTTCTTTCCTTCCTTCTTTCCTTCCTTCTTCCTTCCTTCTTCCTTCCTTCTTCCTTCCTTCTTTCCTTCCTTCTTCCTTCCTTCCTTCCTTCCTTCCTTCCTTCCTTCCTTCCTTCCTTCCTTCCTTCCTTCCTTCCTTCCTTCCTTCCTTCTTTCTTCTTCTTTCTTTCTTTCTTTCTTTCTTTCTTTCTTCTTTCTTTCTTTCTCTTTCTTTCTTCTTTCTTTCTTTCTTTCTTCTTTCTTTCTTTCTTTCTTTCTTTCTTTCTTTTTGTATGTGTGTCTTTGGGGTATAGGTATAATAATGGTAGTGTTGAGTCAAATTATTACATGATTTAGTAACTTTTTGTGTATAGTTCTAAACTGATTTCCAGAATGACTTTACCAATTCAAAGCTCTACTTACATTATTGTGCTTCATTTTTCATAGTCCCTCTAGCATTTGTTATTTTCCTTTTCTGTCAATTTTGTCAATCTGATGTGTGTGAGGTGAAACTGCAGAGTTGGCTTTAATTTACATTTCTGTAATTATTAATGATATGAACAATTTAAAGATACATTTTGATAGGTTAGGTTACTTCCCTTGAGAAGTTTATGTTCATATTTTTTGACTATCACTTAGAGAATGGGTCTTATAAATTTGAATCAATTCTTTATGTATTTTAAAAAATGAGACCTTTATTGGAGAAATTTGCTGTAAAGTTCTGCCTTCCCCGGTGTAATTTATCCACTTTCCTTTTAATTTTATTTTTTTGCCTTTGTTCAAATTCTTTTAATTTTATATGATCAAAATTGTCTCTTTTATCTTCTGTAATCTTCTCTATCTTTTGCTTGGTCATGAACTATGTCTTTCTAGATCTGAAAGATAATTTCTTCTTTGCTCCTTTAATTTATTATGAAACATTTTATGTCTGTTATGTATCTATTGAGAGTATATTCTGGTATATTGTATGAATAGTTAATTCATATCTATTTTGTAATAGACAGTTTTTCAGTTTCCTAAGTATTTTTTGTCAAATCTTAAATTCATGCCCTAGTAGCTAGTATCTTTTGGTTTATTCATCTGTAGGTCATGTTGCATATTATCTACCAATCTACCACTACAATCTAACATATTTTTCTATTTCTTACCTAGTATTAATTATTTTTATAATGACTAAATTGTAGTATAATCTGAGATCTTTCCTTCCCACTTTTTCTTTTACTCACATTAAGATTTTTGATCTTTTGTTCCTCTGAGAGAATTTTCATTGTATTATTATTTTTTCTAACTCTGTAAAAGTAATTCATTGGTAGGTAAGTGATATGGAATTAAATAAATGAATTAACTTAAGTAGTATTGTGATTTTTTGTGATTACATTGGCTCAGTCCATGAGTAATTTATTTTTTTTCATATTTATACCTGTCTTTATTTGTATAAAGAATGTTTTGTAGTTTTAGTCATATTATTTTCATTTGTGTCTTGGCAGGTATGTTTCCAACATTTTCTACATTTTATAGTTATAGTTACTCTTTTTCTATTTTATTCCTGCTGCTTTGTTGGTAACATACAGAAATGCTGATGATTTATGCGAGTTTACTTTATATCCTATAACTTTGTACTAGTTATTACTTGTTTCAATTAATAATTAATTGATTCTTTCATGCTCTCTAAAGAAAATAGATATGTCATCCACAAAAAGTAATACTTTTGTTTCTTCTTTGTCTATGCTTATTCCCTCAATTTTATTTTCTTATTACTATAGCTAGTATTTCTAGTGTCATATCAGATAGTTAAGTGATGATAATGGACAGCATTGCTTTACTCCTGATCTTATGTGAAAAGCCTCTAGTTAAGGCTGGCTTTTGGTTTTATAGAGATATTTCATACTTTATATTTGGTAAGAAAATATTTAATCATTTCTATGTTTTTAATTTTTAAAAATCAGGAATGGGTATTGTATTTTGTCAAAAGCTTTTTCTTGTAATTATTGATGTAATCAAATTATTTTTGTTGTTTTTGTTATTGATGTCTTATGTTTACTTTCCTAATATTATACCAAAGCTGTATTCTAAGTAGAAATATAACTTGGCCATAGGTTGTAACCTTTGTGAGATATTGCTGAAGTCTCTTTGCTAATATTTAAAATGTTTGAATCACTGTTTTTCAGGGATATGAGTCTATTGTTTTTGTTTCCTGTTTTGAATATAATTGGCTATGTACCAAGACCACATTTGTGCTATGGAAGGAATTTATTAGAATCCTTTATTTTCTTATTTTCCCCATTTTTTAGCATATGTAATGTTCAAATTCAGATCTTGGGTGTAAAATTCAAATTTGAAGAGTTGATAGAATTCACTTGTAAATACATCTAGTCTTGTACCCCCTCCTTTCCTTTTGGGAGCTTATTTCTGATTTGTTTCATTTCTTTTTCTGAAATTGGATTATTTTATTCCTCCATTTTTTCCTCTCTTAATCTGGGCATTTTGTATTTTTGTAAAAATTCATCTATTTAATTTAGGTAGTTCAGTGAACATATAATTGGGCAAGGTTTCTAATTTCCTCTATTTCCTCTTTATTGTTAATTATTATTTTTTTCCCTCTTTTGATATTGACAATTTTACTTTCCAGTGATACAGGTCTCTTTGATCTCAACTCTGAGCATTCTTTTTGTCTTTCTCTCATGCTTGGGATACTCTCCTTTCTCATTTCTCTCTCTTCCTGCCTTCAAAACGTTTAAGAGTTCCCCATTTTATTAAAGTCCATTTTTCTCTCTGTAAGATAATATACCATTTTGCTGAGTAAGTTATTCTTGAGTAAGCTTATATCTTTTGCCTTCTGCAATATTATATTCCAAACTTTCCATTTCTTTAAGTGTTGGCTGATAAATCTTGTGTGAAACTGATTGGTTATTAAGCTATTAAGCACTTAAATGAGTTCTTTCTGGATGCTTGCCATATTTTTAATTTTTGACCTAGAAGACCTAGATTTTGGCTGGAAGTTTTCATTTTGAACTTTCTTTATGCAGGTAAGATGTAATTCCCCTCTACCCCTTCCACCTCCCCCTCCCCCTCCCCCCCGCTCCAATTTCACTTTGTTCTCTGGTTCTAATTGTTTTGGGCAGTTTTCTTTGATAATTTTAAGATTTTATTTTTTAATACCAAGCTGTTCATTCTCTTTGTATTAGAGCAAGGTTATCTGAACTTCTGGAAGGAATGTTTCAACTTTGCTTGGTCATGTTTTGTATCTTCTTGAATCTTCTTGCTTCTTTCTCATCATTTTAAATGCTATATTATTCAGAGATCTCTGGAACAGCTCAGACTGGGTAGCTACAAGGGTAGCTTCAAAGTGATCTGTTTCAGGTGAAGTATGATCTTTGCTTTCCTGACTTGAATTTGTCAAACTCCTGATTTAGGTTTGGTTCAGAACAACATGACAGTGAGTTTGATATGGTTGGAGCCTCAGTAGACTGCTGCTGGCCCAGCCATTATGAGATAGTTCAAAGGTACTGCAGCTTCAGAGTGACTGAATTGTAGATTTTTCTTTGGTCTGATCTCCTTGCCCTGGTTATTCTACCACAGGCTTCAGATTGAGATGGATCTGATATCCTTCTCTGCTCCCAGGATGAGTCAACTAGCTGCTGTTCCCTTATATTTTTGTTCCTTGCCTAATAAACAGTCTCAGGCCCTTGATTATTCTCTGTCTTGGTAGGCCAACAGGAGCAATTGCCTCCTCAGTTTCTGGATATAAGATCTAAATCTGGGTTATAAGCCAGAACTGCCATTTGGCACCTGTCCTGTTCCTTGAACATTGTCAGGCCTCTCCTGACAATGGATCTCTTCTTTCCCCACTGAACATCCTAGAATTAGAATGCTCCAAACTGAGCTCTCATGGCTAGTCTCTGCCTTGTTGTCTGTCTTCTTTCTGCACTTACCTGGTTTGGAAAAAATCATTATGATTTTCCTTTGGATTTCCTATAGGCAATTTGGTCTGGTGGCATCTTTTGCAGCTGTTTAATGACTTGCTTTGACAATTGGGTGGTCTTTTACTTACCTAGGGTCTGCTTCTGAAATGATAGGAAATATCACATAAATTATCAAGCCTGATTAACACTGTTCATTTCTGAGAGAAGTGATTCATTAAGGATCTCTACTCAGTATTAGTCAGTTCATTGTGATTTTATAAGGAGGAATGATTGTAATTATTTAAATACATTCATCCACTAATGCGTGGGTAGTCAATTACTTAATCATATATAAGTATTACATTAATCCATACTTTATATGTTACATAGGAACATAAAAAGATGTTCTAATGTTTCTAAAAGAAACATATAATAGATTTCAAACTTTAATGTAATGTTGATTACTTGTTTACCAGCTATGGAGTTCACTTACACAATCACAAGAATGCTGACAAAGATATCGATATCCTGTTTTGCTCAAATTCCATGAGCAGACCAAGCATGGGTGGTAGTATAGTACAGAAAGTTCACCCCCACCGCTTTCATATGTTCTTGAAGTATCTGTATAGCTTATATCATCTCTTCCTGCCTAACCTAAGGAGGTCTTATGACCACTTAGTGGAGATGCATCATGTTTCACTCAACTATAACCCCCGTCTCTTAACATGTCATTTTTGGTCTTTAAGAACAAGATTTCTCAACCAATGAGATTCTATAATTCACCAGACCTCTTTTGCCTACTTGGGTATTAAACTTAATAAATTCAAGGCCCTGAAAATAGGGGGCATCTCAGATTGAGGAAGATCTTCATTAAAGAGAACCACCAACTCTTTAATAAATTGTCATTGGCTCAGAGCTCTGCCTCAGCCTATTTTATTATAGGTTGGATGATTTTAATTCTTAAACTTCCACTAGTTCATATATGGATATGTTATATGGATAACAATACTTCCTCCAGAAACCCAGAAATCTTGCTAAGAATAAAGATATCTTGAGCAAGAAAACAAAGAGAAGTTAACTATCTTCCATCTTAGAATTTGTAATCAAGCAAAAGAAAACCAAACACAGTTTGTTTGACATGCACACTTAGATCCTCAGAGTGTAGATTTCATAGTGTTTAGAGAAAGAACAAGTAGGATCTATGGGCTAAAAATCTATAAAGAAGCTATCCCAAGTAGGATGGAAAGCATTCAAAAATTAAATCCTGAAGACATAAATGAAGGAGGAGGAAAAATGTGTTGTAAATACAGAGGGAACTTATCTACCAACTAAAAATATGAAAATCATGTTAAAATTATGAAAGCAAGAAATGAAGGACATTCTGAAAAATGTCTACCCCATAAAAGACTGAAAAGAGATAGTGACAAGTGGCACGAAAAATTAATTTAGGGATAAGAGAAAGATCACAGAAGGGGTAATACTTTATAACTTACAATCTGCCTTTATATGTTAGCTCTTTTGATTCTTGTAGCAAAATCTTGGGGTACATATTAGAAATATTATTATCCTTATTTTATGGATGGGGAAATTGAGAAGAGGGTAATAGACTTGCCCATGGTGATAGTTAGCAAGTGGCCAAAGAGAGTTCACGTTCTCCTCACTCCAAATCAAGTGCTTTATCTACCACACCAGTTTTCCCAGGGGAAAATTCTATTTTTGTGTAAGTGCAGAGAAATTTTGAGGGTTTTTGAAGCAAAGACAAGGTTTTTGCTTTGCTTTTGACAGCTAATGCTATTGCATTTTAAAGGCAGGATTGTGGGTCTGGAGTTTTAGATTAATTGACCTTTAAATTAATTAAAAGACCTCAGTCTTTTTATCTGATTCAAATTTATTTGCTTGTCAAACTGGAGAATATCTTGGTTGTGAAGTGGGCTTTATAGCAAAGCTTCATATCTGACTGTATTGGCTCTTAGCCTCTTGCTATGGTTAAAGAGATGCCAGTTTTCTAGTTATTTCCCCCAAGTAGCTTGGAGCTGAAATGGCCACCCTGTAAGACTTGATGAGATAGATGAAGCCTAGAAGCCAGTATCAATACCCAAAAGAACAGTGCAATGATATTAATATAGAATATCAGCAGTTTTGGAGGTTTGGAGGTTCAAATGTTTTCTAGGTCTATGCTGTCCATATGAATTCTCTAGCCACGAGAGTTTATGGCTAATGTCTCTTCAGTCTGGTTTGCTACCTATTCTTAAATCCTCAGGGAGCATGAGTCTTTTTGTTCTGATGAACAAAGAAAACCTAGCTTTAATAAACTTCACTTATAAATCTGTTCTGATAAATATACTTACAGAAACAGTAAAAAAGAAAAACCATTGGATGTGGACAAGTTATCCCCCCTCTCAACCTGTATCATTTATCTCCCCGAATTGCTATACAGAAGACATTGTACAAATCTTCCAGTTTACTGTATAAAATAGAGATGATAATTTAAAATTACATTTTAGTGATATATTTTAAATATTGTCTATAGACAACAAAAAAGAGAGATAAAAATGATCACAGGTATTGGAGAAGGGAAAGAGTCAGCAAAATGAAGACATTAAAAAATCCCCACTTCTGCAAAGGAGTGCAAAGCTTAGTCTTTATAATTTTGCAATATTTAGTTTTGATTGTTGATTTGATGTGACTGTACTTCTTTCCATTTACATGATTGTAGTAAGTGTATATATTGTTTTCCTAGCTCTGCTAACTTTACTTGTGACTTTGAACAAATCACTTGACTTGCTTCAGTTTACTCAATTGTAATAGGGATAGCATCTCCTTACAAGGTTGTTGTGAGAATCAAATGGATAATGTTTGTAAAAAGCCTTTAGTACAGTATTAAACTCATAGTAGATGCTATGTGAATTTTTATTCCCTTCCTTCCCTTTCTATTAATTCAATTGTCTTTCCTAGCTTCTTAGTATATTCATCATGTTTGTTTCTTATGGTATAGCAATATTATATTACATTACTTTCATGAGTTACAATTTATTTGTTTAGCTATTCTGTAATTGATAGACTTTGTTTCTAGTTCTTTGCAGCCACAAAAGTACTGCTATAAATATTTGGGTATTTATGGGGTCTTTAAAAAAAATCAATGACCTCCATGTGGTATATTCCTGGCAATGGACTCTTTGAGCCAAAGCGTATGGATATTTTAGTCATTTTATTTGCATAGCTTCAAATTGCTTTCCAGAATAGTTGTGCTAATTTATAACTCTATCATCAATTTGCTTGTCCCCTCAATATTGACTATTGTGGTTTTCTGTTTTTTTGCTTATTAACTAGGGGTGAGGTAAAATTTCAGGATTGTATTGACTTGTAATCCTTATTATTAGTGATTTGGAGCTTTCTTTCATATAGTTGTTTAATATTTGCAATTTTTTAAAAGCTTCATGTCATTCATATCATTTGATTACTTAGTTATTGGGGAATAATATATATTCTTTTTAGTGCTTTTCAGAGTTAGGTTTAGGAAATAGCCCAGTAAATGCATACCAGACTAACTTGCTTAAGTCTGCTTCTAAACTGATGTGGGGACATGGTGAAACTACAGAGACTTTGAAAATTTATTGTGATGCTCAGGAATTCCTTGTACATACCAGACCTGAGAATCTGAGTGCCAGACCACTGTGGCAAAGAGAAAATAAAGGGTGTTATCTTGATAGCCAGATAAGAGTTTCTTTTCACTTGAAGTTGTTTTGGGATTATTGTTTAGGAAACCACTTTGCTTTGGCTCCCTCTCCTGCTTTCTCTTTCCGTCCTCTGATAAAATATCCCAAACATGGAGCAGTTAAAGGCAGCTATAAAACTGAGCAGAAACACATATACTGGTGCTTATCATGAAGCATCTCAGAGAGCAGCCAGGCCTTCTGACTTCAAGTTTATTCTTCCTCCTTTGTTTCACTTCAGATAATGTCTCATAAATAGCTAAGAGGGTCATTTTAAAGACCTTACAGCACTGGCTTCTTGTCTTGGCATCTTGTACACTTGATTCTTCTTCTTCTTCTTCTTCTTCTTCTTCTTCTTCTTCTTCTTCTTCTTCTCCTCCTCCTCCTCCTCCTCCTCCTCCTCCTCCTTCTCCTCCTCTTCCTCCTCCTTCTTCCTTTTCTTCCTCTCCTCCTTCTTCTTCCTCTCCTCCTTCTTCTTCTCCTCCTCCTCCTTCTCCTCCTCCTCCTCTCCTCCTCCTCCTCCTCTTCCTCCTCCTCTTCCTTCTTCTCCTTCTCCTCCCCTTCCCTTCCTCCTCCTTCTTCTTCTTCCCTTCCTCCCTCTCTTCCCTCCCTCCCTCCCTCCTTCTCTTCCCTTCTTTCTCCCTACCTCTCTCCCTCCCTCTTTCCCTCCCTCCCTCCCTTCCTTCCTTTCTCCCTTCCTTTCTCCCTTCTTTCCTTCCTTCCTTCCTTCCTTCCTTCCTTCCTTCCTTCCTTCCTTCCTTCCTTCCTTCCTTCCTTCCTTCCTTCCTTCCTTCCTTCCTTCCTTCCTTCCTTCCTTCCTTCCTTCCTTTTTCTCTTCCAAGGCAGCCAGACCTGCCTTGGCCAGAGGAATCTGAATCCAACTCTCACTGTTCGGCTATTTCTTTTGCTTGCCAGATGTAGGTCAAGATAAGAAGGCAGAAGATACCCTTTGGATTTTTTTTCCCTCCTTGGGGAACAGGAATTGATTACTACAGCAGAAGTCAACTGTGAAACTCATCTCAGGTGATTGTCTAACCCCCTGAATGTGAATAATACCAAAACTTTGTGTCCTCTCATGGGCAAAGAGGCATGGATTTGAGACTTTTTATTAGGGGTCACATTAGATGATTTGGCCTTAATGTAGAGGTTTTGCATTCAACCTCCTTGTTAAATGTCTTGATATTTATGTGTATGCATTTTTGTGAGTGGATGTGTTGTATCTATCCCTCCTTTAAGGAATGGGAAGAACTATCTCCTGTTTTTCCCAAGGAATGTCCTGGGGCTGGACTTGTAGTAAGTGTTCAGTAAAGTTTGTTCCTTGATTAATGACATCATGCATACTGTTATGGTGACACAGGGCAGGGAAATCAATATGTGGACATATCTATAGTCAGGGTTCCTGATATAATCTTGCATTTTATTGGTACTTTAAACTTTTTAGAGGCAGTATAAATAGTGAATAGAGATTTAAACTTGGAGTCAAGACATACTTGAGATTAAATCCCATCTTTAATATTTACTAGTTGGATGATTTCTGGCCAATCATGAAACTTCTCTGAGTCTTAATTTCTTCATTTGTAAAAGGGGGATAATACTGGTGACAGTATCTATCACACCAATTTGTCATAAAATTTCAGTGGGATAATGGAGGTAAAGTGTTTGGAAAATTTTAAATGTCAATTATTATTAGAATGTTTTACCACTTGCTTTATCTCCTTTGACAAGGAGATCTAGGATTGTATTGATTTGCAATTCTCTTATTATTAGTGATTTGGAGCTTTCTTTCATATAGTTGTTTAATATTTGCAATTTTTTGAAAGCTTCATGTCATTCATATTATTTGATTACTTAGTTATTGGGGAATAATATGTATTCTTTTTAATGCTTTTCAGAGTTAAGTTTAGGAAATGGCCCAGTAAAAGCATACCAGATTAACTTGCTTAAGTCTGCTTCTAAACTGATGTAGGGACATGGTGGAACAACAGAGCCTTTGAAAATTTATTGTGATGCCCCTCTTGGGGGCAGGTAGGGCAACTGAGGTTCACAGAAGGGAAATGACTTGCCCAGGATTACAGAGAGTGTTGGTCATACAGCTAGCTGTATTCTGGGAACTTGTCCTATCGGCCTGCCTTTAGGTCTGTCAGTAAGATCAAAGGAGATAGTATGCATGGAAAAACTTCCTATTAGAATTGGCATTTTGTAGGACTTGAAGTTTTGCAAAATGCTTTATAAATATGATCTTATCAGAGTTTCTCTATAGCCCTATGAGAGGTGCTTCAGGATTATTATCCCTATTTTTATAGATCAGGAAACTGAAGACCCCCGAGATCAAGTACCTTGTTCACCATCACCTCGCTAGTAAGTTTCAGGGGTTGAATTTGTTGAGCTCAGGCTATTGATTGATTGAAAGCATAAACTAGGCTTGGGGTCTCAGACAGGCTCACAGCCAAAAGGGCTCTTGGTTATTTTTGACTAAAGGAGATAAGGAGGCAAAGTCAGTCAGTAATGGATTGGGATCCAAGACACCTAAATTTTAGTTCTGGCTTAGTCACTAAACTGTCTATGATCATGAACAAGGAAGGTCTTAATTTTTTCAACTCTAAAATAAGAAATTGGTTTAAATGGTCTCTGAGATTTTTTCTAGCTCCAGCATGCTATGATTTTAAGCTAAATGTGGGGTGTAGACCACCACTTCTTTTTAGTTAACTAGGTAGGTCTTCCATTCAGTTCTCAATAACTTACCTAATAACTTATATGGGTTCTTTAGAAGGAAGTGTGCTGTTTTGTTTAATCATTGCTTGATTCCTTCTGATATAAAGATTAGTTAATTCCAACAGTTGTGAGCTTTTATATGGGAGCAAAACCCAAAGAGGATGCCTGGAAATCATGAATAATGATGAAATGTGAGAACTTTGACAGGCCAGATGAGGGTTCTTGGAGAAGGAAAAGAAAAACCCTTCCTAAAAGGAAGATCTTTTTTATTTTACTTGTTTGTTTGTTTGTTTATGGTGAAGCAGTTGAGGTTAAGTGACTTGCCCAAGATCACACAACTAATATCTGAGGCTGGATTTGAACTCTGGTCCTCCTGACTTCAGGGCTGGTGTTCTGTCCACTGCTAATTATCTAGCTGCCCCCTGGGAAAGATCCTTTCTAGAATGGTTGTTGTTTTCTCTTTTTTTCTCAATAGTCCATCACTTTCTTTCCCTTTACTTGAGGTCTTGGTGGGTCAGTTGATGTGGTGTGTGTGGTGGAAGGAATATTGTATTTGGTGTCAAGAAACTTAGGTTTATGACATGCTTCATTTTTCTAGCTTTCAGTTAACTTATAATATCACATTTGTACTTAATGTTACTTCAACTTTATGCTAGTTGTCCTTGTTATTTTAGTCATTTCAAGTATATAGGCTTGTTCTCACCTTTTCTCATGGCATTTCCATCAAGATTCAGCTCTAATGCCCCAATATGGCACTCGTGTGATTCTGGTTTCTTGAAATAGAATATAAATTCTTTGAAGACAGGAACTTTTTCCTTTTTTGTCTTTTGTACCCTCATCATCCAGCGTAGTTCTTTGCATAGAGTAGATACTTAATGAAATATTATGAAATTGAGTTGAATTCAACAATTGTGCTTCTAGGGCTCTGAGATCCAGAAAGGCTTTGAGGAGGAGTCCACTGATAATCTGGATATCTTCTGCTTGAAGACCAGTCAAACTTAGTGCTGAGAGAAAATTAGTCCCTTGATGAGTTTCTTTCTTTTTTTTATGTTAAATATATTAAAATATGTGTCAAATACAATATATGTATACATATTTATACAGTTATCTTGCTGCATAGGAAAAACTGGATTAAGAAAGAAGGTAAAAATAACCTGAGAAGAAAAACAAAAATGCAAGCAAACAATAACAGAAAGAGTAGAAATGCTGTGTTGTGGTCCACACTCATTTCCCAGTGTTCTTTTGCTGGGTATAGCTGGTTCTGTTCATTACTGATCAATTGGAACTGATTTGCTTTATCTCATTATTGAAGAGGGCCACGCCTATCAGAATTGATCATCATATAGTATTGTTGTTGAAGTATATAATGATCTCCTGATCCTGCTCATTTCATTCAGCATCAGTTCATGTAAGTCTCTCCAGGCCTTTCTGAATTCTTTCTGTTGGTCATTTCTTATAGAACAATAATATTCCATAACATTCATAGACCACAATTTATTCAACCATTCTCCAATTGATGGACATCCATTCAATTTCCAGTTTCTAGCCACAACAAAAAGGGCTGCCACAAACAATTTTGCACATATGGGTCCCTTTCCCTTGTTTAATATCTCTTTGGGATATAAGCCCAACAACACTGCTGGATCAAAAGGTATGCACAGTTTGTAACTTTTTGAGCATAGTTACAAATTGCTCTCCAGAATGGTTGGATGTATTCACAGTTCCATCAACAATGTATCAATGTCCCAGTTTTCCCACATCCCCTCCAACATTCGTCATTATCTTTTCCTGTCATTTTAACCAATCTGAAAGGTGTGTAGTGGTATCTCAGAGTTGTCTTAATTTGCATTTCTCTGTTCAATAATGATTTGGAACACCTTTTCATATGACTAAAAATAGTTTTCAACTTCTTCATCTGAAAATTGTTAATATCCTTTGACTATTTATCAATTGGAGAATGGCTTGAACTATTATAAATTTGAGTCAATTTTTTATATATTTTGGAAATGAGGCTTTTATCAGAACTTTTAATTGTAAAAATGTTTTCCCAGTTTATTGCTTCCCTTCTAATCTTGTCTGCTTTAGTTTTGTTTGTACAAAAGCTTTTTAACTTGATATAATCAAAATTTTCTATTTTGTGATCAATAATGATTTATAGTTCTTTTTTGGTCACAAATTCCTTCCTCCTCCACAGATCTGAGAGGTAAACTATCCTATGTTCTTCTAATTTATTTATAATACCATCCTTTATGCCTAAATCATGAACCCATTTTGAACTTATCTTGGTGTATAGTGTTAAATGTGGGTCAATGCCTAGTTTCTGCCATACTAATTTCCAATTTTCCCAGCAGTTTTTGTCAAATAGTGAATTCTTATCCCAAAAGTTGGGGTCTTTGGGTTTGTCAAACACTAGATTATTATAGTTATTGACTATTTTGTCCTGTGAATCTAATCTACTCCACTGATCAACTAGTCTATTTCTTAGCCAATGCCAAATGGGTTGATGACTGCTGCTTTATAATATAGTTTTAGATCTGGTACAGCTAGGGCACCTTCATTTGATTTTTTTCATTAGTTCCCTTGAAATTCTTGACCTTTTGTTTTTCCAGATGAGTTTTGTTGTTATTTTTTCTAGGTCATTAAAATAATTTCTTGGGAATCTGATTGGTATAGCACTAAATAAATAGATTAGTTTAGGTAGTATTGTCATCTTTATTATTTTCATTCAACCTATCCAAGAGCATTTAATATTTTTCTAATTGTTTAGATCTGACTTTATTTGTGTGGAATGTGTTTTGTAGTTTTGCTCATATAGTTTCTGACTTTCCCCCCAATAGATTCTCAAATATTTTATACTATTGACAGTTATTTTAAATGGAATTTCTCTTTGTATTTTTAACTGTTGGATTTTGTTAGTAATATATAAGAATGTTGATGATTTATATGAGTTTATTTTGTATCCTGCAACTTTGTTAAAGTTTTAGATTATTTCTAATAGCTTTTTGGTAGAATCTCTGGGGTTCTCTAAGTATACCATCATATCATCAGCAAAGAATGATAATTTGGTTTCCTCATTACCGACTCTAATTCCTTTAATCTCTTTTTCATCTCTTATTGCCAAAGCTAGCATTTCTAATACAATATTGAATTTGTAATGGTGATAGTGGGCAACTTTGTTACACTCCTGATTTTACTGGGAAAGGTTCCAGTTTATCCCCATTACATATGATGCTTACTGATGGTTTTAAATAGATACTACTGACTATTTTAAGGAAAAGTCCATTTATTTCTATACTCTCTAGTGTTTTTTTTTTAAATAGGAATGGGTATTAGATTTTACCAAATGCTTTTTCTGCAGCTATTGGTTTTTGTTAATTTGGTTATTGATATAGTCAATTATGCTAATAGTTTTCCTAATATTGAATCAGTTGTGCATTCCTGGTATAAATCCTACTTGGTCATAGTGTATTATCCTGGGGATGATTTTCTGTAATCTCGTTGCTAATATTTTATTTAAGATTTTAGCATCAATATTCATTAGGGAGATTAGGCTATAATTTTCTTTCTCTGTTTTCAACCTACCTGGTTTAGGCATCAGTACCATGTCTGTGTCATAAAAGGAATTTGGTAGGTCTCCTTCATTCCCTATTTTTTCAAATAGTTTATATAGTATTGGAGTTAATTGTTCTTTAAATATTTGGTAGAATTCACATTTAAATCCAGCTGGTCCTGGCGATTTTTTCTTAGGGAGTTGATTAATAGCTTGTTCTATTCATTTTTTCTAAAATTGGACTATTTAACCAATTTACTTCTTTCTCTGTTAATCTGGGCAACCTAAATTTTTGAAGTTATTCATCCATTTCATTTAAGTTATAAAATTTATTGGCACAACATTGGGCAAATTAACTCCAATTAATGCTCTGATTTCCTCTTTATTAGTGGCAAGTTCTCCCTTTTCATTTTTAAGACTAACAATTTGATTTTCCTCTTTCCTTTTTCTAATCAAATTTACCAAGGTTTTATCTATTTTGTTGGTTTTTTCATAGAACCAACTCTTAGTTTTATTTATTAATTCAATAGTTTTTTTTACTTTCAATTTTATTAATCTTTGCTTTTATTTTTAGAATTTCAAGTGTAGTTTTTAATTGGGGGTCTTTAGTTTACTCTTTTTCTAGTTTTTTTTAGTTGCAAGCCTAATTCATTGATTTTCCCTTTTTCTATTTTATGAAAGTAAGCCTCTTGAGATATAAAGTTTTCCCTTATTACCACTTTGGCTGTATCCCACACATTTTGGTATGTTGTCTCATTATTTTCATTCTCTTGGGTGAAATTATTAATTTTTGTCTATGATTTGCTGTTTCACTCATTCATTTTTTTTAGGATGAAATTATTTAATTCTCAGTTACTTTTTGATCTGTTTTCCCCTGGCTTTTTATTGAATGTAATTTTTATTGCATCGTGATCTGAAAAGGATACATTTACTATTTCTGCCTTTCTCCATTTGAATTTGAGTTCTTTATATCCTAATATATGGTCAGTTTTTGTATAGGTCCCATGAACTGTTGAAAAGAAAGTATATTCCTGTCTGTCTCCATTTAGTTTTCTCCAAAGATCTATCATCCCTAATTTTCTAGTGTTCTATTTACCTCTTTAACTTCTTTCTTATTTATTTTGTGGTTTGATTTATCTAGTTCTGAGAGTGCAAGGTTGAGATCTCCCATTATTATAGTTTTGCTATCCATTTCTTCTTGCAGCTCTCTTAACTTCTCTTTTAGGAATTTAGATGCTATACCACTTGGTGCATATATATTTAGTATTGATATTGCTTCATTATTTATGCTACTCTTTAGCAAGATATAGCGTCTTTCCTTATCCCATTTAATTAGATCAGTTTTTGCTTTTGCTTGATCTAAGAACGAGGATGGCTACCCCTGCTTTTTTGACTTCACCTAAAGCATAGTAGATTCTGCACCAGCCTTTTACCTATACGCTGTATGTATCGCTCTGCTTCAAATGTGTTTCTTGTAAACAACATATTGTAGAATTCTGGCTTTTAATCCAGTCTGCTATCCGCCTCTGATTTATGGGGGTGTTTACCCCATTCACATTTACAGTTAAAACTACTAATTCTGTATTTTCTGCCATCTTGTTATCCCTAGATTATGCTTTTCTCTTTTCTTTCTCCCTTACCTCCCTCCCCAGTATTAAATTTATGAGCATCACTTACCTCATGTAACCCTCCCAATGAGTTTCTTTTTTTGACTACAACTTAGGAAACCAGCTTCTAAGGAATTGGAGGTTTGTGTGATCTACCTAATGGAGGGAAACTCCAACATGGTGAAACCCCTAATTCTCTTAGAATTAAAAAAAATTAGTATCTTAATAAGAATAACATTTTGTCTGGGAAAATCAAGTGAAATCTTTCAAAGACGTTGCACATCTATCCTTCCTTTGTACCTCACAGGACTTTAGTCCTCCATCAAATCAAAAGAGACTTCTGAATTCTGCCATGCAAGGATCAGCATGAGACTGTTGTATTTTATAAAAGAGATTTCACACTCCCTTCAGAATTACCTCCTTCACCAATTAAACAAACTCTGTATATCAATTTCATATAATCTTAATGTCTTTTGATAAAAAATTTTCCATTATCTGGTCCAACCCCCTTCTACTTTTTGAAAGCACATTTTCTCCTTCTGGTCAATTCTTCTTTCTGATTCTGAGAATTTCTGTGGCTCCAGGGAATCTTTAACTTTTTTATTGTACTTTCAGATATATTTCTTTTGAGATTCTGAAAAGCCCTGTGAGGTGGAAAAGGCAGGCATTCTTTTCCCTTTGATGGATGAGGAGACATCCCATCAGGGGTAAGGATTTGAGGAGTGAGAAGATTTACCTTTTCAAGAGATCAAGTGAACTTCAATCCAGAGGGAAGAACTAGAACAAGCTCTCCTGCCATCCACATGCTACCCAGCTTATCACAATTTTCTTTTTTGCAGACATTTCTCTCCTTAGAAAAAATAGAATCTCTCAGAGAATCTCTTCTATGTTGTTAGGAAGTGGTTGTGGCATGAGAGGTAGAGTCTTGGGATCAGAGAATGTGGTTTCCAATCCCAACACAGAACTAATAACCAGTGGAACTTTGGGCAAATGAATCCACTTCGGGATCTCAGTTTATTCATCTTTAGAATGAGGAATTGATTTAGATGATTTCTGAAGTCCTTTCCAGCTCTGGCTTTATAACCCAAGAAAGTGGAAATGGAAGCTCAGAGAATGTAGCTAGGAACAGATTAGTAATATCTATTTGTTCCCAGGGTCAAGTTGTTTTGGCAGATCCATCCCCTTGGGGGGGGATTCTTGTGATCAAGAATTCCTTACACATGCTCAGTAGTTTACAAAGTGTTTTTACTTCCATTACTTCAGCTGATCCATACAACACCGTTGTGAAGGAAGCAAGGGAAAGGATTATTATTCCCATTTTGCTGAGGTGGAAACAGGCCCAGAGTGATTTAGCCTGAGTCACACAATGATTTAGAAACATAGTAAGGACTAGAACTGGGTCTCTCTCCTTGCCTCCAAGCTCTGGGCTTTTACTGCTGTCCTAAGCTGAGGAAAGCTCCTGGTCTCTGGTTGGGAGGTGTTTTAAAAGAGGCTCTTTGGAAAGGCTTTGTGGCTGCAATATATTTGAATTATCCTCATCGAGGAGTCTCTGTTTGGTAAACAAAGTGAAGTAAACTTCAGCTCTAAGACAAATATAATTGACATAGGGGTCCTGAGAGGTTCAAAGGTTATTAGCACAAAACTGTCTATTTTGTTTAACCGAGGGAGCTGTATTTATTGCCCACATTAAGTCAGTGTCATTCTCCCCCACCCCCACCCCACAGACAGATTAAACTGAAGTCAGACCAGAGACATTCTATTTACACTGAACAGCAGCAGAGGCTAATTTGCCTGTTGGGAGATGCAAAAACAACCTCAGCCTCTGGCAGAGTTGCTTTATTGGGCCCTTGGCTATAGTCCAGGGTTAGAGTATAGATTATGATCTAACCTGCATCGTGGGGTCATTTAAAGATCAAAGCAGCAGAGGTGGGAATAATAAGAACATTTTGCTTTGCTTTAAATGAAGATGGCGGCAAAATGATTGGAGAAGTATAAGACAATGGGGAATAGTAAGCAGCAAAAGTTGATTATCTAGTAATTTAGCAAAAGTGACACCAGTGAACATCCCTCCAGTTTAAGGCAAGAAGGCCAACCCTTTTAGGCTCATCTGCAGGTGATGTGTTAAACCTGATAGTGGATTTCTTAACATTACAAGAACTATAGGAAAAGTAACAGGGCAGCAGCAGGGAGCAAGACATCCAAAAGTCTCTGCCAGAAGGCAGAATATGTGGGTTCTAAATTGCATATAAGAAGTAATTGCTGTGGTAATTAGTTAATTGAAAAATGCCAAAAGCAGTAAGGGTGGAAGCAAGGGGAAGGAGGTAAATCAGCAGTTGTGGGTGATTCCAGAGTAGAGAGACAAAAAGCTGCACCAAATGTTATGAAGAGTTGAGGTTTGAGCCCAAAGTAAGGTACATGCTAAGGTGTGAGATCATTTCAAAAAAGAAAGAAAAAGAAGGATCCTCCTGCTCTATAGGCATTCATATTAGTGGTAGTTTTCCCAAACTTTTTTTTTGTCTATACTTGTGATTTCCTTGATCCAGGAAATTCTCTCCATGAATATAGATCGGCTACTTATGATTGTAGGGAGTTGCCTGACCTTAAGAGGTCAAGTGGTTTGTTCATCATCACGTAAATAATATGTGTCAGTTTACCCCAGGAAAAAAAAAATAAGATGATAGATTTAGATCTCTAAAGGACTTCAGAGGCCCTGTAGTACAACTCCATCATTTTGCAGATGACAAAACTTAGGCTGAGTGGTTGTGACTTGCCCAAGGTCATACAACTAGTAAGTATTAAAGATTGGACTTAACCCAGCAAACCATCAATTATACTATAATGATTCAATAAAGTATGACTATCTTTAAGGCTGCCCCTGAGGGAACCATGCTCAAGATTAGGCTGAAGCTATCTAGTGGAAGTATTGGGAGTATTGCAAAATATTTGATTTAAATTCAAGGGAACCAATAATGTTTTTCTTTTCTTCTTTTGAAGGGCAAGTGACATAGGAAGCAAAGATAAAAAGGAAAACAAGCTGGATTGGGTCATGACCAGAAGCTAGTCCATTTATGAGTGGGATAGATAATACTGAAACTAGTCAGAAAGGGAGCCTCTAATACCATGGAGAGGAAAGCCAGGGAGAGTCAGCAAAGGCAGAATAGTGTGGTGAAGCACTGGGGGAACCGTTCTTCCAGAATGCCAGTCAGGAGACAACATGTATTTAGGTGTTTCCAATTTGTGGCTTAGACTTGTTGGTGAGCCCATCAAGCTTTGTCACTTTACCACAAGGTTTTTCCTGAAGGAAAGTTATTTTTTTTCTCTTGAAATTTAGTTGGATGGAGACATGAAAGTTTTTCTGATGTATCTTGGCTGTAGGCCACATCTGACACCAGGCATTGAAAGTTTCATCCTGAAACATTTGAGGTAAAGTGTATATTTCTCCTGCCTCCCTCCCTTCCTCCCTTACAGCTGTGTTATAAGGATGAATATGATAACATCTCTCAAAAAGACATGAGGGGAAGAGCAGGATGTGGCGGAGACTAAAGGTGGATTTCTGCCATTATGTGATATGGACTTGGTGGGAAAGGAAAAAAGGAAAGTTTTAGGTGTGGTTCATCTAGAAGCTCTTATAAAGAAGAGGGTCTTATCTTGGAGGGCTGTGGGATAATGAGATTCACTCTTTTCATTACAAGGACCTGATGGTATAAGTCAGATGAAAATCAGAAGGATTCCTTGTAGGATCTGAAAATCTACAGTCTATCTCTCTTTATACTTAGAGTGCTATTGTTTATAAATGTATGATCTTAGGTAGCTCTCTTCTCTTCCCTGGCCCTTAGTTTCATCATTTGGAAAGTGAGAGGGTTGGATTGGGTGAGCTATTGGGCTCATACAAGTGTAACAAATCTTTCAAGTTACCCACAGTGTAAGAGGAAGAGTGTGACAGGTATCAGTCATCATTCCAACCCCTCTATAACTTCCTAAAGTAAATCCCTGATAATTTCTTCTCTAGCCTAATTTTGGGCTTACTATTCCAGAGGCCAGGCAGAAAGTTCTCATTCTGGCATTATTCTACATATACTAAAAATGGCCAGGGAATGGGATGTTTACTTGAATCCAGAAGTAACCAGAGAACTGCCCTGAATGTTATCTTGCTTTTCAAAGGGAGTGCAGTAAAAGAAAACACAAAGAGAAGAAATAGTAGTAGAAGAAGAGATAGCAAACTATGATGAAAAGAGCCCTGGACTTGATTTGGAGGACCTGAGTTCAAACCTTGACCTCCCCAGGAATCAGCTTTCTCATTTGTAAAAAACCAAAAACCAAAACAAAACAGGAGTTTATTTTAGATGGGCTCTAAGGTCCATTCTAGGCCTAAATTGATTATCGTACATATGTTTTAGTCATTGATGATTCAATCAGAATGTTAGGATCTTTCATATCATGCTCAGAGTTATACCAGTTCGAAAACTGGGGATTATAGGATTCTTGATCTAGAGCTAGAAGGGACCTTCCTGGCCATATAGTCCAACCCACTAATTTTGCAGATAAGGAATCTGAAACAGGAAGAGGTTAAATGACTGTAGAGATGAAATTCAAACTTAAGTCCTTCAACTCCAAATCAAGTAAGTACCCTTTCCGTGCCATCAAACTGCTTCCCTACAAAGTTTGAAAGTTTGATTTCAAACTCCATTCCTTTTTATATCTTTTACTTCTTTCTTCCTAGCCCACTCTGTCACACGCGACCTTACCTCATTCCTCTCCTTTCATTCTCCACTTGACCTCTTTCTATTCCAACACAGCTATCTCATCTCCTCCTCAGGCCCCAGTGACCTCCTATTCTTTGGGATTCTTTCAGTCCAAGAGGACAATATCTGATAGTTTATTCATTTTCATATGAGTTCCAGGAAGAGCAATGTGTTCACCAGAAAGGCATGAGGCCCTATTGGTGGGATTTGGGCAGCAATAGCAGGTTGTGGGAGAAGTGATTTTGTTAGAGGAGATCAGACCACACCACTTTGGGCAAATGCTATAGAGAAGCCCTAAACTGAATTTCAATTACCATTATATCCTCTGAATACACAGAAAACTGGAAGGAATGAAGGGACATCTCCTGGATGTTTCTTTCTATTATAACACCTCATCTTCTTTACCTTTTCTGTCCTAAAGGTGGAGGGCAGAAGAAATCTCCATTTTTTTGTATGGCATGTCTGATTCTAGCTTGGTAGATCAGGCTTTCTTTTCAGGATTGCTCAGTAAGGTCTGGTGTACAAGCTTTGTGGAAAGTATTTAGGGATGCTCTACAATCAAAGATGGTAGAAAGGTTGAATAGTCCCAGAATTATTTCAGTCTATGCTTCCCTAAAGAAAATACAGATGTGTTTAAGAACAAATCCAATGAAGGTATGAAAGCAGCTTTTAAAACAACATTAATCTTTCCTTTCTCTTTCTTCAGCTCATTGGAGATGAGTGATGAGGCTGTTAATTGAAGATGGTTCAGATTGATAACTCAGCATTAGCCTGAGGAATGATGTTTTAGGATATGAATCATGAGATGCTGCAAAGGATTTTAATACCTCTTCCAATTGTATCTTATCTGGGGGTTCTGAGCTTCTAACAGATATAATAGACTTGCATGTAAAGGCCTGAGAGATAATCTTAACTAAGTGTGTTGTAATAGTACTCAAACTTTCCTTTCAGGACCCAGAGAAAGAAGACTCTGGAGGAAAATCTGTTTGGAGACTTAGTTTTAGACATCCTGTTGATAGGCAAAGGTAACCTGGCCCTCTGATGTCAGCAATCACTGTTTATGTCTTAGCTCTACTCATGGAGATTCTTGCCTTGTCCATATTCCTTCTAATTTCTGCAGGGTATTTCATAAAGGCCCTGGTAGAGGGAGTGTCTCAGATCAGAGACGTTTGGTATTTTTATGTGGTAGATGGAGTTCTGGGCTTGGAGGTCTTGGAGCCAGGAAAAATTTCATTCAAATCCCTGAGTGACATTAGCTTATGAAGATCAGTCACTTCACTAATCTGCAAAACTCAGTTTCTTCTTCTATAAAAGGGGGATAATTGCCCTTCTCATAGATTGTGCAAGGAACAAATGAGATAATGAATTTAAAGTGCTTTGTAAAACAGTTTGCTATTTATAGGTGAGTTATCATTATCATTGTTATCACCACATTAGTATAGGTTAGAAATATGTCCTATTTTCTATTTATTATTCTATTCTATTCTATTTTCCCCTTCTCCCTAATGTCACATTGACTTTCTCTGGATATCCAGCACTTGTTCAGTTCAATTACAATCATCTCTAACCTTTTTGAGGTTAATTCCTGTCTCTGGACCTCACCTTTGTACATGATTACACCCTGCCTTGTTATGAATTTTGGACTCTATAACTCTTAAACCTCCTCTTTCTTCTCTGCACACTCATATTGAAGAGGCTGAACTTCCTGGAATTTCCTGAGCCCATGAGAGGCTTTTTAATGCTGGATGGAATTGACTGCACTTGATGGAAAGTCATTATGGGGATCTCCAATCTGAGTCCTTGTCCACTTAGACTGATGAGGTGGAAGCTGAATCCTGGATTCCCAAGCCTGAGAAACAACTCTGTGTGTGTGTGTGTGTGTGTGTGTGTGTGTATAGTTCTATTGCCCCTCATCTCCCCTCCAGGATAGAAACCCAATTTCTTGACTAGCCTGATGACCTTGTTTTGTTTGGGCAGTTCATGTTTGCTTATAAAATGAGACTGTCCTCTTCATTTTCACAAAGCAATTATGCATATTGGGAAAATGTGTGGAAATGACAACCTGTGTGATTGAAAATGCAAATGTATATAGAACTCATCAAGGAAAAGCATTCACATCCTAGTTATCCCCAAGAGAAAACATCTTACAATAAAAGTCTCAGGGAGATTTCTTGGATCATAGGTATTATTTTCAATTCTTTCCCTCCCTCCACTCCCTTTTCTCTGAATTAAAAAAAAGCTTTGTAGATGTCTTTATAGCATAGTATTTCCAATAAAATCCTTCTACTTCTGTGAACTTTTCCTTGTAACAAAAAAATGAAACAAAATCTTTTGACACATTGATTTTGTCTGATATTGTATGCAACACTCTATAGCCATAGTCCTCCATCTCTTGAATGAAAGCAAGAAGGTTTTGGCCAAAGAATTTCCCAGGCATGATCATAAGAGAATTAAAGTTGGAAGGGACCTTAGAGACTTCCTACTGTAGTCTATTTGTTTTACAGAAGATTTACTGTGGCCTAGAGAGGTTAAGTGATTTCAGCAGCAGAAACATTTGTGTAGTGGGCACCTGCAAAGCTTCTCAGTCTGTTCCATGTTAAGAAAGACAGAGTTAAGTTAGATGCAATTCTTGCCTTCCTTTAAGATGAGACTAGTAGGAAGGCGAAGTGCCAGTGTTTCAGAAATAGACACATGCAAAAACAATTATGATACAAAGCAATACATGTTCAATATCAGGTGAAGTTTACCAGCAATAAATGCTTTATGGAATGAGATTAAGCCAGTTACGGGAAGAAATAGACAGCAAAACTATAGGGGGGCACTTCCCCTCTCAGAATTAGACAAATCTAACCACAAAATAAACAAGAAAGAAAGTAGGAAGGTTAATAGAATTCTAGAAAACTTAGATATGATAGAACTCTGGAGAAAACTGAATAGGGCAGAAAGGAATACACCTTTTTGTCAGCAGTACATGGCATCTACCTGAAAATTGAATCTGTATTAAGGCATAAAAACCTCACAATAAAATAGAGAAAAGCAAAAATAGTAAATTCTTCCTTTTCATAATAAAAGGACAAGGAAAGCTAGACTAAAAACCAATTTGAAATTAAATAATTGTATGGAATGAGAGAAGAGAAAAATCAAGACTAGGAGTGGGCAGTAAAGATTTCAAAGAGGAGCTAAGATTAGAAAATGAGTCTGGTTAGAGGGTAAAGATTTATGAAAGGGAAAAGTAAATGACAAACATAGAAAGATAGCCTGGGGAAGAATTTGAGTGATAGGTTGAGGATTTAATATTTTTATTTTTTTAAATTCAAAATTTTGTTTTAATTTTCATTCACATGCCCAAATTTGCTTAGGTGTATTTAAGTGTATTTCTAGGGTGGTATTTGAGCAGAGGCTGAATGACCACTTGTCAGGAAGACTGTAGAAAGGATTTCTGTAACAAATAGGAGGTTTGTTTGGGTCATATGTAAGACTCCTTTTAATTCCCTTTGTTCATATTATTGCTCTATGACTTTATCTCTCTTACAACATCTTTCTCATCTATCAATTTGTATCACATTGTCCTCATTATCTTTCATCTAATTGTTTACTGTCCTCACTTAGGAGCTTTCTCCACAACAATCCATCCTCCATATAGCTGCTAAAGTGACTTTTTTTAATTTTGAAATTTAAGAAGTCTGAAAATTGTAATCTATGATTGTGATGGAATATTACTGTACTATAAGAAATGGTGACTTCACTGACCTTAGAAAAACATGAATTAACAAAATGATGAAGAGTAAAGTGAGCAGAACCAGGTGAACATCGAATACAGGAACAGCAATATTTTTTTTTCTGCATACATTTCTCTTTTTTATTAAGCTTTTTATTTACAAAACATATGCATGGGTAATTTTTCAACACTGATCCTTGCAAAACTTTCTGTTCCAAAATTTTCCCTCTTTCCCCCTACCCCCTTCCTTAGATGGCAAGTAGTCCAATCAATACATGTTAAATATATTAAAATATGTTAAATCCAATTCAATCTATCTATCTATACACACATATTTACACAGTTATCTTGCTACACAAGAAAAATTGGATTTAAAAAGAAAAAAAATCTGAGAAGGAAAACAAAATACAAGCAAACATCAACAGAAAGTGTGAAAATGCTATGTTGTGGTTCACATTCAGTTCCCACAGGCCTCTCTCTGAGTGTATATAGGGTTCTTCATTACTGAACAATTGGAACTGGTTTGAATCATCTCATTGTTGAAGAGAGCCATGTCCATCAGAATTCATCATCATATAGTCTTGTTGTTGCCATGTAAAATGATCTCCTGGTTCTACTCATTTTACTCAGCATCAGTTGATGTTAGTCTCTCCAGTCCTCTCTGAAATCATCTTGTTGGTCATTTCTTGTTGAACAATAATGTTCCATAACATTCATCTACCATGATTTATTCAGCCATTCTCCAATTGATGGGCATCCACTCAATTTCCAGTTTCAAGCCACTACAAACATTTTTGCCCATGTGGGTCCCTTTCCCTCCTTTAAAATCTTTTTAGGATATAAGCCCGGTAGAAACACAAGTAATATTGTTTTAAGAATGAATGAGTGAATAGTGAATTTTAACTATTTACAAATACCTACGTTAATTATAAAGTGCATATGAAGAAAGACCCTATCTGTATGGGGAAAAAGAACTGATAAATAGAAATATTTATAGAGTAATTTTACACACACACACACACACACACACACACACACTATCTACCTGGTTATATCTACTAGTAGTAACCATCTTTAGTGTGGGGTGGGAGAAGGGTAGGAAAAAAAAAAGAAAAAAGTAATTTAGTTGATAATTTTGTCGTATATTTGAAAGGAATAGCAAGTTGTACATAGTAGATTTGCAATTTCATGTATAATCATCTTTTTATTGTGCTGTTATGGAAATTCTTATTTTATTTCATAAACATATATTGATGTAATAAAAATAAAAGGAAAAAATGTGTAACCATGTTAAAAAAAATTCCAGTAATTCTCTATTGCCTTTAGAATTAAATACAAACTCTGGATTTAAAGCCTTTCACACCCTGGCCCCAACCTCCCTTTCCAACCTTCTTTCTTTCTTTTTTAATAGCTTTTTATATACAAAACATATGCATGGGTAATTTTTCAACATTGACCCTTGCAAAAATTTCTGTTTCAACTTTTCCCTTCCTTCCCTCCACCCCTTCTCCTAGATGGCAGGTAGTCCCTTACATACAACCTTATTTCACATGACTTTTCTTCCTTTATTCTGCGATTCAAGCCAGATTGACCATCTTGCTGCCTTTAGGGTATATTTGAGCATGTGCCTTTGCAAAAGCTAGCTTCTTTTCCTATAATGCATTTCTTCCTTATCTCCATTTTTTGGAATTCCTATTTTTCTTTGATAATCCACGAACTGCCTTGTCTGATTTTATTAAAGGAATTATATTATGTGCATGTTATTTCTTGACAGAATATAAGCTCCACGAGGGCTAAACATGGCACTTAGCACATGGTAGGTGTCTAAAATTTATTTTTGATAGATTGAATTGGTTATATTTGAGGCATCAGGAGTTTAGTGAGGACTTTTGAACTGTGAGAGTAACATAGTAAAAAAAATTAATGTTGAAAGATGAATCTGGTATCACATGAAGGATGTGTAGGAAGTCTTCCTTGGATACTTAAATCTTCTTTGGGATAGAGATATGACTGGGACTAAACACATTGTACAGTTTAAAAAAGGGGGGAGGAGTCTGAAAAAGTTTTTCCAACAAAAAGGGAAGTTGGAAAGGGGACCTAGACAAGAGGTATCCTCACTCATGGCAATAAGACAGGCAAGAAGAGACATAGGGCTTATCCTCATTCAAAAACTGTCTATTTAAGCACCAAACCTTCTCAATCTATTTTCATTGGGAGTTATTGAAAAAGAAGAGTTATCTTTAAAAATCATGCAATCCTGTGGCATCATTATTCTACATATGAAATACAGAGCCATTCCTTAGAAAAAATAAACTGGGAAGTTGGCAGCAGAGGGCAATGGTGAACATAAAAATCACTAAGCAGTCACAGAATGGGGAAGGTCCAGAAATTCTGCTAATCCTCCTTTTATTTATTTTTTAAAATTCATTTTAAATTTAAATAAAAAGAGATTTTCATGTATACATCAGGACAGAAGAAAGTATTCAGTATAGAACAGTAAATTTCCATTTCAAGAAAACCTATATAATAAATACTGTATCTTGCTTTCAAAACTACCCAGATTTCCCTATGTTTCTTTCTAGGTTTTCTTTTATTCTTTTCTGTGTACTTTTTATTTTATTTATTTTTTTCCCTCCCCACTCTCCAACAGAAAGCTAAAATGAGAAATTATATATATATATATATTTGTATACACATACATATATCCATAAACATACACACCAACATACATATATGTACATTTATATAGGCTCATACTATGCATATCTCTTCCTTTCCTTCCTCCCACATTTTTCCTCTACCCCTTCTCTTCCCTGCTCTCTCCTCCAGCCACTGGGGAAAAAAAGAAAGAAACCCAAAGTCTTTGTTAGCAAACACACACAATCAAGCTAAACACATTCCTGAATTGGCCATGTTGAGAAAATGTCTCAATCTGCACTTGGAGTCAGTCATTTCTCTGTCAGGAGGTGGGAAGCATGTTTCATCATGAGCACTTTAGAATTGCAGTTGGATATTGTATTGATCAAAGTTCTTAAATTTTTCAAAGTTTATTTTTGCAATGTGTTCATTATTATATAAATTGTTTCTCTGTTTCTGCTCACTTCACTCTGCCTTAGTTTGCACAGGTCTTTGCAGGCTTTTCTGAAACTATCCCTTTCATTCCTTATAGCATAGCATGATCCCTGGTCTCTCCTCTGACATTGCCACCATTCTGGTACAAACCTTCATTACTTCACATGTAGACTATTGCAATAGTCTGCTGCCTGGTCTCTTAAGTTTCTCCCCAACTCCAAATTATCCTCCACTTAGATGTCAATTTGACCTTCCCAAAATGCAGATCTAACCATATTGCAATATAATTAATAAACTCCATTGTCTCCCTTTTACTTCCAGGATCAATATAAATTTTTCTATTTGGATTTCAAAATCCTTTCAGCTTGGCTCCTTCCTTTCTTTCCAGTTTTTTTACCCTTTACTCTACTACATCTACTCTTTGATCTGATGATACTGGCCTCCTTGCTGTTCTTTGAATAAAACATCCTATCTAAATATTTTCACTGGCAGTTCCCCACTCCTGGAATATTCTCTCTCATCTCTGCCTCTTAGTTTCCCTGGATTCCTTCTAGTCTCAGTTAAAGTCTTAACTTCTCCAAGAAGCCTTTCCTAGTCCTCCTTAATACTACTGATTTCCTTCTGAGATCACACCTCCATTCCATTTATCCTATGTATATCTTATTTGTATGTTGTCTGCTCCCATTAGACTGTGAACTCCTTGGGAACAGGGACTGTTTGCTTTTTGCTTTTCTTTGTTTCCAAACATTTAGGACAATGATTGGCAAACAGTAGATACTTAAAAATGCTAGTCTGCTAATTGACTGCTGACCAGACCCATTTCCATATAGAAAAGTAAGGGGCCACATTCAGACTAGTGTGTCCTTGTTGAATATCCTTGTTGTTTTAGGGTATAGTGAATCTCAGTAATACTGTCAAATAACTCAACATCAAAAACTAACTCGATTTCCAGTGGAAAGATACTAAAATAAGCATTACCAATTGCTTTGTCACCATACCCTAAGGACCATGAAACTTTTCTGACTTGAAGCTGAATATATATTGTTTCCTCTATTAGAATATAGCCTTCCTAAGGACAGATGGTCTTGCTTTTCGTTGGTATCCCTAATGCTTAGCATTTGTTATTTGTTTTGTTTCATTCATTTATTATTTCTTTTTGTTAAATGCATGATGACTTTCTAGTGTCTCATTTCATTCTATCAGATTGGAACTAAAAAGTGTTGGTGTTAGAATTTTGCTTTCATTATTTCCTTCCCACCTTCATCCTATTATTGTATTCTGTTTCTTTTCTTTCCCCTTCCCTTTATTCTTTTTAAAATCATCAAGACATAACAAAACAACTGTAAGGTTCTTTGTCTTATTTTATTCGTTCTATGACCCTTTGTGATAATAGGGTACTGAAGAGACACAGACATGTATCATCTACCAATTTTAGCATGTAAATTGTTCATTCCTTTATAATCTCTTCTGAAGGCTTCTCATATTTAGTTTTTTATGTTCCTCTTGACTCTTGTATTTGTATTTCAGAGTTTCTACTTAATTTTGGTCTTTTTATCAGGAATTCTTGGAAATTGTCTTTTTCTTTAAAAGTCTATTTTCTACGAATCCAACCATTCTGGAGGGCAATCTGGAATTATGCCCAAAAAGTTATCAAACTGTGCATACCCTTTGATCCAGCAGTGCTACTACTGGGCTTATACCCCAAAGAGATACTAAAGAAGGGAAAGGGACCTGTATGTGCCAAAATGTTTGTGGCAGCCTTGTTTGTAGTGGCTAGAAACTGGAAATTGAATGGATGCCCATCAACTGGAGAATGGCTGGGTAAATTGTGGTATATGAATGTTATGGAATATTATTGTTCGGTAAGAAATGACCAGCAGGAGGAATACAGAGAGGCTTGGAGAGACTTACATGAACTGATGCTAAGTGAAATGAGCAGAACCAGGAGATAACACTTCGACAACGATATTGTATGAGGATGTATTCTGATGGAGGGGGATTTCTTTGACAAAGAGACCTAACTGAGTTTCAATTGATAAATGATGGACAGAAGCAGCTACACCCAAAGAAAGAACACTGGGAAACGAATATGAACTATTTGCATTTTTGTTTTTCTTCCTGGGTTATTTTTACCTTCTGAATCCAATTCTCCCTGTGCAACAAGAGAACTGTTTGGTTCTGCAAACATATATTGTATCTAGGATATACTGCAACATATCTAACATATATAGGATTGCTTGTCATTTAGGGGAGGGAGTGGAGAGAGGGAGGGGAAAAATCGGAACAGAAGCGAGTGCAAGGGATAATGTTGTAAAAAAATTACCCTGGCATGGATTCTGTCAATATAAAGTTATTATTAAATAAAATAAAAATTTTTTAAAAAGTCTATTTCCTAGTTCTTCCCAACTTCTTAAGTCTTCTCCCTCCCAACCTTCTCTATATAGAATTATACACAGTTTTCTTGAAAAAGTTATTCTTAATTGTAAGTTTATATCTTTTGCTTTCTGGAATTTCATATTATAATAAGCTCTCCAATCTTTTTTCAATGGTGTCTGTTAAATCTTATGTAATATTGACTATGGCTCTTTAGTACTTGAATTTTTTCTTTTTTGCTGCTTGAAGCACTTTATCTTTGACCCAGAAGCTCTGAATTTTGACTATGATGTTCCTGAGAGTTCTCATTTTGTAGGCTAAAATTTCATAATAAAACATACTACCTACCCCCCAAATGGAGAGGTGATAGACTCAAAGTTCATATTGAAGTTTATATATGTATGTTTATCTATTTGTATGTATACTATTAAAAGTGAAGATTGCCTCCTGTGTCTAATTGAAAATCAGCCAATTGGTAAGTATTTATTGAGTGTCCTCGGTAAGGGAGGACATGGGGACAAATAGGAAAAATTCCCTGCCCTTAAGGACTTCATAATCTGGTTGGAGAAATGAGGCTTGTTCATAACAAAAATTAACTAAGATTAGGAAAATTAGAAAGAAGTTGGTAGAAATTAGGTTTTGCTCAACATCTTATTACATGAGATTACAAATTCAAAATAAATATGCATCCATATGTTAAAAGTCACATAAAAATTATAAGAGAAGCAGATCAGTTGACTTTTATAACTATCAATGACTAAGGAGATAAAGGGAATCACAAAAGATAAAATGGATAGTTTCAATTACATGAAGTTGCAAAATTTTTGCATGAACAAAATCAATGCAAACATAACAAGAAAAGAAACTTAATTGGTAAAGTCTGCAATAAATATTTCTAGTAAAGGTTTGGTATATAGGAAAGATAACACAAACATATATTAAAAAATCAAGAGCCATTTCTCAGTAGATTAGTGGTCAAAAGATTTGGACAAACCAGCTTTCAAATGAAGAATTGTCAATTATTAGCAGTTTATGAAAAATTGCTCTTTGATCACTACTACTAAGAGAATATACAAGGAATCTAGCCTCTGAATAGTTGGTTTCCAGCCAAGGTGATATAGAGAGATAAAGCCTTAAAAATAAATGAAATGAATAATAACAGTAGCTATCATTTAAGATTTACAAAGCACTTCACTTATATTATTTCATTTGCTCCTTACAAACACCTTATAAAGTAGGTGCTATTATTATTCCTATTTTACAGATGAGGAGACTGAAGCTGAGAAAGGTTTAAGTAGTTGCTTGGGGTCATTCAGCTAATATGTATCAGAGGCAGAACTTGAATCCTCCAGGTGCTCCTGGCCAGCGTTCCATTAACTATGAACTGTTCATGCTGTCTAAAAAATATACACACTTATTACATGTGAAATAAGCATATGTATTATATATGTATACATATATACATTTTTTTTGAGTGGAAGCATTAATAATTGGTGCATCAGGAAAGGTCTCATGTGGAAGTCTTACTTGAACTAAATTTTGAATGAAGCTTGAGTTTCCCAAAGGTGAAATTGAAAGGGGGCACCATTCCAAGATTGCAAGAGACAGCTTGTATGAAGAAATGGTGGCTGACATGGGAATGTTGAGTATGTGAAACAGCAAGTAAGTCACTTTAACTTAAACACTGGATGTTTATAAATAAGAAAAGGAGGGAATAGGGGAGATGGCAGAGTCTAAATTCTCCCAAATTAATTTCCAAACAATTGTACAGTAATGTTTCAAAATGAATTCTGAAGCACAGAGTCAATAAAAAGGTGAGCTGAGATAATTTTCTAGCCCAAGACAACATGGAGGATTGATAGGAAAGATCTGTCTCACTGGGGTTGGTGGGAGTGCAGTCCAGTGCAAGCAGTGTGTAGTCTGTGCAAGCCAGGCCAATGGTGAGGCGGTGTGGTCTATGTGAAGCCCAAAAGTGGGGTGTAGTCTAGCAATGAGGTCCTGTGGCCCCATACAAGAAGCATAGGACAGTGATCTTTCAGTATAGAAGCAGGACACATTTTTAACATAAAAGTAATGAAATAGGTGGGGAAAATGAATGAAAAATAATAATAAAAAAAAAAGAACCTGATGGTAGAAAGTTACTATGGTGACAAGGAATATTAAAACCTAGAAGGCAACAATGTCAAAATGCCTACATCTGAAGACTTAAAGAAAAATGTAAATTGGTCTCAAACCTAAAAAGAACTCCTGAAAAAAAGATCTTTAAAAGATTTTAAAAACAAATTAGGTAGAATGAAAATTGGAAAAAGAAATGAGAGAATTATGAAAAAAGAGTCAACAGTTTAATAAAGGAAGCACAAAAAAATGGAAAAAAGAAGTATATAAAGTCACTGAAGAAAATTACTCCTTATGGGGCAACTGGGTGGTGCAGTGGATAGAGCACCAGCCCTAATCAGGAGGACCTGAGTTCAAATCTGGCCTTAGACACTTACCACTTCCTAGCTGTGGTGACTCTGAGCAAGTCACTTAACCCCAATTGCCTCAGAAAAAAAAAGAAAAGAAAATTAGTCCTTAAAAAGTAGAAGTGACCAAACAGAAAAGCAGGTACAAAAATCACTGGAGAAAATAATTCCTTAAAAATTATAATTAGATACTATCTAAACTAATATATTTATTTAGCGCTATACTAAATCAGACTCCCCCAAAACTATTTTAATGACCTAGAAAAAATAACAACAAAATTCATATAGAAAAACAAAAGATCAAGAATTTCAAGGGAACTAATGAAAAAAAAAATCAAATGAAGGTGGCCTAGATGTACCAGATCTAAAATTATATTATAAAGCAGCGGTTACCAAAACCATTTGGTACTGGCTAAGAAATAGACTAGTTGATCAGTGGAATAGGTTAGGTTCAAAGGACAAAACAGTCAATAACTTTAATAATCTAGTGCTTGACAAACCCAAAGACCCCAGCTTTTGGGATAAGAACTCACTGTTTGACAAAAACTGCTGGGAAAATTGGAAATTAGTATGGCAGAAACTAGGCATTGATCCACACTGTACACCAAGATAAGGTTAAAATAGGTTCATGACCTAGGCATAAAGAATGGAGATTATAAATAAATTAGAAGAATATAGGATAGTTTACTGTGATGACTGCGTATTTAAAATCAGCTGGAATCAGGAATTCAGGTTAAAAGAAAAATCTTCAATCTTTATTCTCAGTAGAGGTGAGGGGGGATTGAGATAGTAATATGGGCAAGAAGGATTACGATAGCAATATGGGCAGCTGCGACAGGAAGCCAGCTAGCAGAGGGGGATTGGAGGTGAAGGGCAGTTGTGATAGCAATACGAGCAGCTGTGACAAGATGCCAGCCAGCAGTCTCTCCTTCTGCTTCCCTTTCCACTCCCTTGCCTCCACCCACCAAAAACGTCATTTCTTTTCTTTTCTTTTTTTTCTTTTTTCTTTCTTTCTTTCTTTTTTTTTTTTAATAATAACTTTTTATTGACAGAACTCATGCCAGGATAATTTTTTTTTTTTTTACAACATTATCCCTTGCACTCGCTTCTGTTCCGATTTTTCCCCTCCCTCCCTCCACCCCCTCCCCTAGATGGCAAGCAGTCCTATATATGTTAAATATGTTGCAGTATATCCTAGATACATTATATGTTTGCAGAACCAAACAGTTCTCTTGTTGCACGGGGAGAATTGGATTCAGAAGGTAAAAATAACCGGGGAAGAAAAACAAAAATGCAAATAGTTTACATTCATTTCCCAGTGTTCTTTCTTTGGGGATAGCTGCTTCTCTCCATCATTTATCAATTGAAATGGAGTTAGGTCTCTTTGTCAAAGAAATCCATTTCCATCAGAATACATCCTCATACAGTATCATTGTTGAAGTGTATAATGAGCTTCTGCTCATTTCACTTAGCATCAGTTCATGTACGTCTCTCCAAGCCTCTCTGTATTCATCCTGCTGGTCATTTCTTACTGAACAATAATATTCCATAACATTCATATACCACAATTTACCCAGCCATTCTCCAATTGATGGGCATCCATTCAATTTCCAGTTTCTAGCCACTACAAACAAGGCTGCCACAAACATTTTGGCACATACAGGTCCCTTTCCCTTCTTTAGGATTTCTTTGGGATATAAGCCCAGAAGTAACACTGCTGGATCAAAGGGTATGCACAGTTTGATAACTTTTTGGGCATAATTCCAGATTGCTCTCCAGAATGGTTGGATTTGTTCACAACTCCACCAACAATGCATCAGTGTCCCAGTTTTCCTGCATCCCCTCCAACATTCATCATTATTTTTTCCTATCATCTTAGCCAATCTGACAGGTGTGTAATGGTATCTCAGAGTTGTCTTAATTTGCATTTCTCTGATCAATAGTGATTTGGAACACTTTCATATGAGTGGTAATAGTTTCAATTTCATCATCTGAAAATTGTCTGTTCATATCCTTTAACCATTTATCAATTGGAGAATGGCTTGATTTCTTATAAATTTGACTCAATTCTCTATATATTTTGGAAATGAGGCCTTTATCAGAACCTTTAACTGGGAAGATGTTTTCCCAGTTTGTTGCTTCCCTTCTAATCTTGTTTGCATTAGTTTTGTTTGTACAAAAGCTTTTAAATTTGATATAATCAAAATTTTCTATTTTGTGATCAGTAATGGTCTCTAGTTCATCTTTGGTCACAAAGTTCTTTCTCCTCCACAAGTCTGAGAGATAAACTATCCCATGTTCCTCTAATTTATTTATAATCTCGTTCTTTATGCCTAGGTCATAGACCCATTTTGATCTTATCTTGGTATATGGTGTTAAGTGTAGGTCCATGCCTAATTTCTGCCATACTAATTTCCAGTTATCCCAGCAGTTTTTATCAAATAATGAATTCTTATCCCAAAAGTTAGGATCTTTGGGTTTGTCAAACACTAGATTGCTATAGTTGACTATTCTGTCTTGTGAACCTAACCTGTTCCACTGATCAACTAATCTATTTCTTAGCCAATACCAAATGATTTTGGTGACTGCTGCTTTATAATATAATTTTAGATCAGGTACAGCTAGGCTACCTTCATTTGATTTTTTTTTCATTAACTCCCTTGAGATTTTTGACTTTTTATTGTTCCATATGAATTTTGTTGTTATTTTTTCTAGATCATTAAAATATTTTCTTGGACGTCTGATTGGTATAGCACTAAATAAATAGATTAGTTTAGGTAGTATTGTCATCTTTATTATATTTGCTTGGCCTATCCAAGAGCACTTAATATTTTTTCCAATTATTTAAGTCTGACTTTATTTGTGTGGAAAGTTTTATAATTTTGCTCATATAATTCCTGACTTTCCTTTGGTAGATAGATTTCCAAATATTTTATGCTGTCAACAGTTATTTTGAATGGAATTTCTCTTTGTATCTCTTCTGTTGGATTTTGTGGTGATGTATAAAAATACTGAGGATTTATGGGGATTTATTTTGTATCCTGCTACTTTGCTAAAGTTATGAATTATTTTTAATAGCTTTTTAGTAGAATCTCTGGGGTTCTTTAAGTATACCATCATATCATCTGCAAAGAGTGATAGCTTGGTTTCCTCATTGCCTACTCTAATTCCTTTAATCTCTTTCTCGACTCTTACTGCAGAGGCTAGTGTTTCTAATACAATATTGAATAATAATGGTGATAGTGGGCAACCTTGCTTTTCTCCAGATCTTACTGGGAAAGGTTCCAGTTTTTCCCCATTGCATATGATGCTTACTGATGATTTTAAATATATGCTCCTGATTATTTTAAGGAAAAGTCCATTTATTCCTATGCTCTCAAGTGTTTTTATTAGGAATGGATGTTGGATTTTATCAAATGCTTTTTCTGCATCTATTGAGATGATCATATGGTTTTTGTTTGTTTGGTTATTGATATAGTCGATTATGTTAATAGTTTTCCTAATATTGAACCAGCCTTGCATTCCTGGTATAAATCCTACTTGGTCATAGTGTATTATCCTGGGGATGATTTTCTGTAATCTTTTTGCTAATATTTAATGTAAGATTTTAGCATCAATATTCATTAGGGAGATTGGTCTATAATTTTCTTTCTCTGTTTTCAACCTACCTGGTTTAGCTATCAGTACCATGTCTGTGTTGTAAAAGCAATTTGGTAGGACTCCTTCAATCCCTATTTTTTCAAATAGTTTATTTAGCATTGGAGTTAATTGTTCTTTAAATGTTTGTTAGAATTCATATGTAAATCCATCTGGTCCTGGTGATTTTTTCTTAGGGAGTTGGTTAATAGCTTATTCTATTTCTTTTTCTGAGATGGGACTGTTTAGGATATTTACTTCTTCCTCTGTTAGTCTGGGCAAGCTATATTTTTGGAGGTATTATTCTATTTCATTTAAGTTGTCAAATTTATTGGCATAAAGTTGGGCAAAGTAACTCCTAATTATTACTCTAATTTCCTTTTTGTTAGTGGCAAGTTCTCCCTTTTTGTTTTTAAGACTAATAATTTGATTTTCCTCTTTCCTTTTTTTAATCAGATTTACCTAAGGGTTTATCTATTTTGTTGGTTTTTTCATAGAACCAACTCTTAGTTTTATTAATTAATTCAATAGTATTTTTACTTTCAATTTTATTGATCTCTCCTTTTATTTTTAGAATTTCAAGTTTAGTGTTTGACTGGGGGTTTTTAATTTGTTCCTTTTCTAGCATTTTTAGTTGCAAGCCCAATTCATTGACCTTCTTTTTCTCTATTTTATGCAAATAGGCTTCTAGAGATATGAAATTTCCCCTTATTACTGCTTTAGCTGCATCCCATACACTTTGGTATGATGTCTCATTATTATCGTTTTCTTGGGTAAAGTTATTGGTTATGTCTATGATTTGCTGTTTCACCCAATCATTCTTTAGTATGAGCTTATTTAGTTTCCAATTGTTTTTTGGTCTACTTTCCCCTGGCTTTTTGTTGAATGTAATTTTCATTGCATCGTGGTCTGAAAAGGATGCATTTACTATTTCTGCCTTACTGCATTTGAGTTTGAGGTTTTTATGTCCTAATATATGGTCAGTTTTTGTATAGGTTCCATGAACTGCTGAAAAGAAAGTGTACTCCTTTCTGTCTCCATTACGTTTTCTCCAGAGATCTATCATATCTAATTTTTCTAGTATTCTATTTACCTCTTTGACTTCTTTCTTATTTATTTTGTGGTTTGATTTATCTAATTCTGAGAGTGCAAGGTTGAGATCTCCCACTATTATAGTTTTGCTGTCTATTTCTTCTTGCAGCTCTCTTAATTTCTCTTTTAAGAATTTAGATGCTACACCACTTGGTGCATATATGTTTAATATTGATATTGCTTCATTATCTATGCTACCCTTTAGCAAGATATAGTGCCCTTCCTTATCGCTTTTAATTAGATTAATTTTTGCTTTAGCTTGATCTGAGATGAGGATGGCTACCCCTGCTTTTTTGACTTCACCTAAAGCATAGTAGATTTTGCTCCAACCTTTTACCTTTAACCTGCACGTATCTCCCTGCTTCAGGTGTGTTTCCTGTAAACACCATATTGTAAGATTCTGGCTTTTAATCCATTCTGCTAACCGCTTTCTCTTTATGGGGGAGTTTACCCTGTTCACATTTATGGTTAAAATTACCAATTCTATATTACTTGCCATCTTGTTAACCCCTATTTATGCTTTTCTCCCTTCTTTGCCCCTTACCCCCCTTCCCAGTATTAAGCTTGTGAGCACCACTTGCTTCTCACAGCCCTCCCTTTTTAGTATCCCTCCCCCGATCTTAGAGTTCCTCCCCCTATCTTATCCCTTTCTCTCACAGTTTCCGTACTCCCTTCCACTTAGCTTATTCCTTCCCTTTTCACTTTTTTCTTCTCACTTTTCAATGAGGTGGGAGAAGTTTCACCATAAATTGAATATGTCTAAAATTTTTCTCTTAAAGCCAATTCTGAAGGCAGTAAGATACCCACTATATTCATCCCCCTCCATTCTTTCAGATATAATAGGTTTCTTTTGCCTCTTCATGAGATGTAGTACCCCCACTTTGCCCTTTTTCTGTACAATGTCCTTTCCACATCTAGTGTCTAGAACAAGGTATACATGTATTTTTTATACATCTTTATAGCTGAAATATAGTTCCCAAGATTTATTTTTACCTTTTTAGGTTTCTCTTGAGTTCTATATTTGTAGATCAAACTTTTTGTTAAGTTCTGGGTTTTTCATCAAAAATAGGTGAAATTCGCTTATTTTGTTGAATGTCCATCTTCTTCCCTGGAAAAAGATGCTCATTCTGGCTGGGTAAGTTATTTTTGGTTGCATACTAAGTTCCTTAGCCTTTTGGAATACCATATTCCAGGCCCTTCGATCTTTTAATGTGGATGCTACTAGATCCTGGGTGCTCCTTATTGTGGCTCCTCTATATTTGAATTGGGTTTTTCTAGCCGTTTGCAGTATTTTTTCCTTCATCTGAGGGTTCTGGCATTTGGCCACTATATTTCTTGGTGTTTTGATTTTAGGATCCCTTTCAGTAGGTGATTGATGAATTCTTTCAATGTCTATTTTACCCTCTGTTTCTATGACTTCTGGGCAGTTCTTTTTGATAATTTCCTGGAAAATAGTGTCCAGGCTCTTTTTTTCATCATACTTTTCTGGGAGTCCATTAATTCTCAGATTGTCTCTCCTGGATCTATTTTCCAGGTCTGTTGTTTTCCCAAGAAGGTATTTCACATTCTTTTCCATTGTTTGATTTTTTTGGTTTTGCTTGACTGATTCTTCTTGTCTCCTCGAGTCATTTAATTCCATTTGTTTGATTCTGATTTTCAATGAAGTATTTTTCTTCACTCACTTTTTAAATATTTTTTCTAATTGTCCAATTAAGTTCTTTTGTTCTATGGAATTTTTTTTCCATTTTGTCAATTTTATTTTTTAGATACCTATTTTCTGTTTCCAGTTCACTAATCCTATTTTTCAAGGGTTTGATTTCTTTATCCACTCTGTCTTTAAATGAGTGGGATGACTTCTCCAGACTCTCTTGCCAAGTCTCCCTCTCCTTTTCCCATTTTTCTTCTAGCTCTCTTGTGAGAGCCTTTTTAATTTCTTCTGTGAGATTCCTCTGTGCTGAGGAACAGATGATCTCCTCCTTTGGGGATTCACCTGGAGATAGTCTGTTTTTAGTCTCCTCAGGGTTTAGACTCTGCTTTCTATCCATATAGAAGCTGTCAAGGGTTAAGGTCCTTTTCAATTTTTTTGCTCATTTTGTTAGAGAAGAATCAAAGACAAACTAGCAAAGAAAAAAAAAAACCCTAAATGGAGTCTGCTTTTTTGGGGGGAGGGGCTGGGTGGTGTTACCGAGTTTCCTCTACAGACTGTGGGGGCAGCAGCGAGGCACTAGCAGGACAGTGATGGCTGTGCTGCGCTCTGAGACTCTGAGAGTGTGCTGAAACACTGTGGGGGAGGGGTTGCCAGGTCCCAAGAGACTCCAGCTGTTTGGGGTTGTATTCTTCACCCCAGTTGTTTTTAGCTTCTCTGCTGGGTTACTGACTTGCTGCCAGGGCAAAGTATCCAATCCTGTAGCAAAGCTCCCCCCGCAGAGACGGCGGAGATCACACCCCACACCCCCTCTGGTCTGCTAGGCTGTGTGCTACCTCCCGTGTTCTCGCTGCTACTGCCTGCTCGCCGCCTGCGCCCGATCTAAAACTGTCCCCGCCCTCGAGCAAAAACAGACCTTTCCTGGCGAATCTCAAGGATGTCTTCTCTTGGTAACTATTTGTGGGTTTTTTTTTTTCAGTCAAGCATTAATTCAGAGGCTTGTAATAAAATGGATTCTGAAAGAAAACATGGAGCTTACACAGCTGTGTGCCTCCTCTCCACCATCTTGGCCGGCCAAAAACGTCATTTCCTATACAACACATCAGGACTTGCACAAAGAGTGGGTGGGGGCCATTCTTTCTCCAAGCATATATGTTACTATTTAGCCTCATGTGCTTGGGACCTCAGTGCATCCACTCAAGCCTCAGCCCATTACAGTTTACCTCTCAAACCTGTGGAAGAGGAAGGAATTTATGACCAAAGAAGAAGTAGAAATCATTATTGATCACAAAACAGAAAATTTCGATTATATCAAATTGAAAAATTTGTGTACAAACAAAACTAATGCAGACAAGATTAGAAGGGAAGCAATAAACTGGGAAATATTTTTACAGTTAAAGGTTCTGATAAAGGTCTCATTTCCAAAAAGATTATTTCAGAAAGGCCTGGAGAGACTTACATGACCTGATGCTGAGTGAAATGAGCAGGACCACGAGATCATTATATACTTCAACAACAATACTATATGATGATCAATTCTGATTGACAATGAGATGAACCCTCTTCAACAATGAGATGAACCAAATAAGTTCCAATGGAGCAGTAATGAATTGAACCAGCTACATCCAGCAAAAGAACTCTGAGAGATGACTATGGACCACTACATAGAATTCCCAATCCCTCTATTTTTGTCTGCCTGCATTTTTGATTTCCTTCACAGGTTAATTGTACACTATTTCAAAGTCTGATTCTTTTTGTACAGCAAAATAACTGTATGGAAATGTATACATATATTGTATTTAATTTATACTTTAACATATTTAACATGTATTGGTCAACCTGCCATCTGGGGAGGGAGTATGGGGAAAAAGGGGAAAAATTGCAATTGTCAATGCTGAAAAATTACCCATGCGTATGTCTTGTAAATAAAAAGGTGTTATGAAAAAATTATAATTAGACAAGTGTATTCTTGTGACACCATGAAACATCAAGAAACAAAACAAAATAAAAAGAATAGGGGGGAGGAAGGAGCATCATGAACATCATAGTTCAAGAAATTATCGAGGAAAATTGCCTTGATATCCTTGAACTAGGTGATAAAATAGAAATTGAAAAAATTCACCAATTAACTCCTAAAAGACACCTCAAAATGAAAACTCCCAGGAATATTATAGCCAAATTTCAGAGCTCTAAGGTCAATGAGAAAATATTGCAACCAGTCAGACTGGAGCTACAGTTAGGATTACACAGGATTTGGCAATTTCTGCATTAAAGGACTGAAGGGCTTTGGAATATGATATTAAAAGGCAAAGGAGTTATTATTATCACCAATAATTTTTACCCAACAAAACTGCATATAATTTTTCAGGGGGGAAATAGATATTCAGTGAAATAGAGGTCTTTCAAGCACTTCTGATGAAAAGACTAAAGCTGAACAAACAATCTGATTTTTTAATATGAGACTCAAAAGAAATATAAAAAGATGAACAAGAAAGAAAGTTTATAAGAGAGAGAGACTGAGAGAGGATAATCAGGGAAAATAGGATGGAGGTAAATACATAGTTAATAATCATAACTGTGAATGTGAATGGGATGAACTCTTTCATAAAATGGAAGCAGATAGCAGAGTATATTAAAAACAGAATCCTATTTGTAGCAGCAAGGAACTCAAAACTGAATGGATGCCCATCATTTGGGAAATGGCTGAATAAGTTATAGTATAAGAAGGTAATGGTATATTATTGTTCTGTAAGAAATGATGAGCAGGCTGATTTCAGAAAAGCCTGGAAAGACTTACATGAACTGATGGTAAATGAAGTGAGCAAAACCAAGAATACATTGTACACAGTAACAAGAAGATTATGTGATGATCAACTGTGATGATCTGAGCTCTTCAACAATGAGGTGATTCAAGGCAATTCTAACATACTTGTGATGGAAAGTGCCATCCTCATCTAAAGAGAGAACTATGGAGATGTCATGTGGATTAAAGCATAGTATTTTCATCCTTTATTTGGTGGTGGTTGTTGTTTTTTCTTTCCCATTTTCCCCACTTTGATCGGATTTTTCTTGTGCAACATGCTGAATATGGACATATGTTTGGAAGAATTGCACATATTTAACCTAGATTGGATTGCTTGATGTCTTTAGATGGGAGAAAAGGGAGAAAAATTTGGAACACAAGGTTTTATAAAGGTTGAATGTTGAAAACTATCTTTGTATGTATTTGGAAAAATAAAATAATATTAAAAACAAAATTCTAGAACATGATATTTACAAAAAATACATTTGAAGCAGAGACACACCATAGGGTAAAGGTAATTCTGCTGGAGCAGAATTTATTATGCTTCAGTTGAAGTACAAAAAATTCAGGGGTAGCAGTCATGATCTCAGGCAAATCAAAAGCCAAAAAAGATCTAATTAAAAGAGATAAGGAAGGAAACTAAACAGTTTCAAATTACCAGTATCAAAAATACCACAGATAATAAAGTCATCTCCATGCTAAACATATTCAACAAATGACATAGCATCCAAATTTTTAAAGGCATTAAATGAGTTATTGGAGAAAATAGGCATTAAAACTATTGTAATGGGAAACCTCAACTTTCTCCTCTCAAAACTAGATAACTCTAACCACAAAATAAAACAAGAAAGAAGTTAAAAAGGTGAATACAGCTCTAGAAAAATTAGATATGATAAACCTCTAGAGAAAAATGAATGGGAACAGAAAGGAATGCCTTTTTCTCAACAATACATGGAACCTACCAAAAAAAAAATGACTTTGTATTAGGGCATAAAGACCTCACAATCAAATGCAGCAAAGCAGAAATATTAAATACATCCGTTTTAGATCATAATTCAATAAAAATTACATTTAACTAAGGACTAAGAAAAACTAGATTGAAAATTGAAAACTAAACAATCTGATCCTAAAGATTAAATGGGTCAAAGAACAAATCATAGAAATAATCAATAATTTCATTTAAAAAATGACAACGAGAGAGCATACCAAAATTTATGAGATGTAGTCAAAGCAGTACTTAGGGGAAAAATATATCTCTAAACACTTACATCAATAAAACATAGAAAAAACAAACTTATGAATTAGGCATGCAATTTAAAAAAACTGGAAAAAGAACAAACTAAAAATTCGCAATAAACACCAATTGGAAATTGTGAAAATCAAAGGAGAAAATAATAAAATTGAAAGTAAGAAAACCATAAGCCAATAAATAAAACTAGGAGTTGATTTATGAAGAAACTAATAAAACAGACAACCCATTAGATTTTTTAAAAGAAAGAAAAAAAACAAATTGCAGTATGAAAAAATGAAAAGGGTGAATTCTCCATCAAATGAAGAGGATATTAAAGGAAATTAGGAGCTAACTGGTCAAATTATATGCCAACAAATCTATTTGTAAAAATAAAAATAGCTCAAATTAACAGTAAAAATGGAATATTAAATAAAATTATCTTAGAAAAAGAAATTGAACAAGTTTTCTCTGAATGCCTTAAGAAAAAATCTCCAGGATCAGAGGGATTTACAAATGAATTTTCCCAAACATTTGAAGAATAATTACTTCCAATATTATATAAACTATTTGGAAAAACAGGCAAAGGAGGTCTGCCAAATTCCTTTATGACCAAAATGTGGTTCTGATATCTAAACCAGGAAGAGCAAAAATAGAGAAAGAAAATTTTAGGTTTATTCCCTAATGAATAGTAATGTGAAATTTTAAAATAAAATATTAGCAAAGAGATTACAGTAATATGTCACAAGGATCATCCTCGATAAATATGTGGTTTCTAGATCAGGAATGCAAGGCTGGTCTAATATTAAGAAAACTACTCGCCTAATTGATATATCCAAAAAAACCCTCCCACAAATAGAAACCATATGATTATCTCAATAGATGCAAAAATGCTTTTTGACAAAATACAATACTCATCCCTATTAAAAACACAAGAGAGCAAAAAAAAAAGTGTACCTTCCTTAAGGTGGTAAACAGTATCTAAAACTATCAAGAAGTACTATTTGTAATGGCTATCAGCTAGAAGCCTTCTTAATAAAATCAAGGGTGAAGCAAGAATTCCCATTATCATCATCACTAACATTCAATATTCTATTAGAAATGTCAGCAATAGTAATGAGAAGACAATGAAATTGAAGAAATTAAAATCGGCAATGAAGAATAATTCTTGTGGGTAAAATCAATTAAAAAACTCATTGAAATATTAACAACTTTAGCAAAGCTTCAGGAAAAAGTCCAGCAGCAAGAAATAAAAAGAGAAAATCCATTTAAAATAACTGTAGACAATATAAAATACTTGGGAGTTTACCTGCCAAGACAAACCCAGAAATTATGTGAATATAATTACAAAACACTTTTTACACCTACAATGTCAAATCTAAGCAACTGAATAAATATTAATTGTTCATGTATAGGTCTAGCCAATAAAAATCACAATTCTATCTAAATTGATTTACCATTGTTATATCAATCCAATTAACAAAAAATATTTTATAGAGCTGGAAAAAATAAAATTCATCTGGAAGAAAAAAAGTTCAAGAATATCAAGATAATTAATGGAAAAATGTGAAGGAAGATATGAACTGGTAATTTTCAGATGAAGAAATCAAAGCTATCTATGATCATATGAAAAAATGTTCTACATCACTATTAATTAGAGAAACACAAATTAAAACAATTTTGAGGTGCTATCTCACACCTATTAAATTGGCTAACATGAAAGAAAAAATATAAGTATTGGAGGGGATATTGAAAAATTGGAAAATTAATGCATTGTTGGTGGAACTGTTAAATGATCCAATCATTCTGGAAAGCAATTTGAAGCTATGCCCAAAAGGCTATAAAACTACATATCCTTTGATCCAGCAATACCAGTACTAGCTCTGTATTCCAAAAGATTTTTTAAAAAAGGGAAAATAACTTATTTGTACAAAAATATTTATAAGCAGTTTTCTTTGTGGTGGCTAAGGATTGAAAATTGAGGGGTTGCTAATTAATTGGGGAATATCTGAATAAGTTGTAGTATATGATTGTAATGGAATACTATTGTGCTATAAGAAATGATGAGCAAAATGATTTCAGAAAAACTGTGAAAGACTTATATGAATTGGTACAAAGTAAAGTGAGCAAAACTATAAAAACATTGTACATAATAACAGCAATATTGTATAATGATCAACAGTGAATGATTTATTTCTTCTTAGCAATACAATGATCCAAGAACATTTCAAAGCATTCATGATCAAAAATCCTATCCAGTTCCAGAGAAAGAACTGTTGCAGTATGACTGCAAATCAAAGCATACTCTTTTTTCACTTAATTTTTTTTGTGTTTTTGTCTTTTTTTAAACAACATGACTAATATGAAAATATGTTTTGCATGATTGCACATGTATAATCTGTATCAAATTGCTTGCCATCTCAGGGAGTGAAGAAGGGAAGGAGGAAGGAAGAGAATTTGGAAATCAAAATAAAAAAAACATTAAAAATTGTTTTTATATCTAATTGGTAAAAACAAAAAATTTAAAGACAGTGGAAGGGGGAAGGAAAAAAACATTTTTGTAGGGCTACTATGTACTAGATAGTATGCTAAGCATTTTTTACAAATATTATCTCATTTAATCCTCATAGCAACTCTGTGAATTAAGTGCTATTATCCCCATTTTACAGTTAAAGAAACTGAGGCAAACAGAGGTTAAATTTCTAACACAGGGTCACAGAATTGTAAGTCTCTAAGGCCAAATTTGAATTGGAGGAAGAGGAAATGGCAATTTCCTTTGTGCTTACTGTGTGCTGTTGTAATACCCACAAACTTTAGGTTTCACAACCAGTGAAGTATCTTTTCTGTTCCCTAAGAAGTCCCCAACAGTCTATTTGGGGACTGCTTAGTTTACTTAAAAGAATGTTCTAACCATTTCCATTCTTAAAAAAACCCTTGTTTTTTAAGATTTTTTAAAAAGATTTTTAACATTCCCCAAGAATCTATCATCACAAAATGTCAGATTCCAAAAGAGCCAGAAGTCACCTAATCCAACCTATATCTGATGAAGAATGCCCTCTACAATGTCTGACCCCTAAAGCTTAATGCTTAATCATAAATCTTGTTATTATGTGTGGGAGAGATCATCTTTTCCTACTAACCAGATGGTTATAAGATTCTTTTACCTATAATATAAGGTATTTGAGGATGGAAAAAAGTTGAGGCTTCTCTAAGTAGCTATAGTTTCTGCATATGAGAAAGCTAAGGAAAAGAGCATTAATGTCAAACTTTTGACCAGAGAGCAGGAGACCAGCATTCATATAGAAGATTTGGTGTTTTCAAATATACCAATGGCTATCATGAGGAAGTTTGATAATGTGGCATAGTGAAAAGTGTGTTAAACTTGTAATCATGGGTCCTTAGTTCATTCCAATCTATGATATTTACATTGTACCAAGGAGAATTCACTTAACTCTAAGTTTTGGTTAACTTATCTATAAAATGGGATTAATAATTCTATCTTACAGGTTTATTATGGGGAAAGTGATTTGCAAATTTCAAAGTGTAATAAAAATGTATATTGTAGTTGTTGTTATTCTTTGTCAGTTCAAGAAAGCAGAATTAGAACCACAAAGTATAAGCTATGGGAAGCTAAGTTCAATTTAATATAAGCAAAAACTATTGAATTCATCCATCTAATAATGGAATGGACTGACTCATTAAAAATGAACTACTCAGCATCAGGAAGTGTTCGTCAATAGGAAAATCACTTGTCAGGGGAGCATTAGAAGCAATTTTTGCTTAAGTACAGGTAGACCAAGTAAAATTTATTTTTAACACTTACTAGTTGTGTTTGGCATATCTCTTAACCTCTCTTTGCTTTAGTTATCTCGTTTATAAAAAGGAGGGGTTTGGACTTGACCTCTAAAATGGACTTAACCTTCTATGAACTCCCTTCCAGCTCTGAAATTCTGATTCTATGAAAATTCCTAACATTTGTAATACATGAACTTAACATTCTTTCATTCATGGTTTTCTTCAACTGTTCTTCTCCACATTGTTGAGAGAAAGTCAGGGCAAAGATTAAACATGTCAGAAAGAAGTGATCATCATCACTCAGTAATAAGACTGTGGCTGGAATTAAAACTTAGTTTTCCTGGCTCTTTGGCTAAGGGCTCTATTGTCATTGTCCTTCTTGAAGTTGTAAGAGGTAAATGGGTTAGAATGTGGAAAGAGTGATGGAATTAATACCAAATCATTGTAGAGTCATCATGTAAGAACAACATGGTAAATTTGCTTCATGGAAAATTAATGATAGAATGATGCTTATAGTTAATTTGCAGGGAAATGCTTCAGAATATTGGAGAGATTACCTTGAATGACTTTTTTTGGTGAGTCAATTAGGGTTACAGTTAATAAGTGTCAAATGTATGAGGTCATATTTGAACTCAGGACTCCAGGGCCAATGCTCTATTTACTGCACCACATGACTTCCCTTTGAATGACTTTCAAAAGTAATCCTTGCTTGTCTCTGGGCAAAAAGCCTTCACATTGAGGAAATCCCTTGGCTCAGCCCTAGGAAATCAGCTTTTCTTGAACACTCTGCTTCCAATAACCCATTTTTCATTCTCTCCCTTGTCCCCCATATACTTGTCATCACTTCTTAAGGGGAGCCTAGCCTGCTGCACATGTATATAGGAAGTCCAGTAGCAGTGCTACAGAGAGAACATTTTATTACTCTGAGTAATAGTGTCTCCACCATACCACAACACATGACAAACAATTGTTTTCCATCTCCTTGAGGGCCTCTTGTTGGCTCCTGACATATAAGTCATGCAGGCTCTTGAATTCTTCCATGTGTATTCTAATCATCGAATTATATAGATCCTAGCACCAGAATTAGATTTAGAGACTATTTAGGAGTCAAACTCCCTGACAACATACATGGAGAAACTCCATTCTCTGAGGGCTTTTTCTACAGTAACATTCCTAGGAGATGAAGGAGAAGGAGTTGCTGCTCCTGTTTTGCATCTGGGGAAACTGAACTCATAAACGTCAAGTGATTTGACTGAGATTGCATAGTGGGTCTTCAGCAGAGCTAAAATGAAAAATCATACTGTTTTGGCCACAAGCCCATTGAAGTAAGAAGGACCAGATTGTAATTCTGAGCCCACTCTGGAGGAGTTAGTCTGGAAGTTAGTCTGCTTTATGCTTCAATGCAGTAGAAAGAGAATACTTGGAACTCAAAATTTTTTTTTTAAAAGATAAAATTTCTTTTCTATAATTAGAAAAAATATTATTAAAAAAAGAAAATCTAGAAAAATTTTGATTGGAGTAGATGAGGAATGGAAATAAAAACTAAGGATAGGAATGATTTTAGAGAATGCAGACTTCTGAATCCTCTTGTCTCTCTGAGGTGGAGGTTCCATCCTCCATATTGTTTGAGATCTTATACTTGAGATTTGGAAGCAATCGTTCACATTTTGTTAAAGTTTTTTATAATTTTCTTAAAAAATTCTTTTTGAATATAAATCTAATTACTTATGCAGACATTTCAAAATGTAAAGGACAAAAAGAATATAAATGAAGATTTTTTAAAAATTGCATATTAATTTCCTTGTACTTTTCCATAATGGCTTCATATCAATTTAATATCCTTATAGTAGTCTTGTGAGTGATGCAGGGATATTGTGCCTATTTTAGTAATAGCTAATAATAATAGCCAAGCATTTATATAACACTAAGTATTGCTTAAACTTTTTTACCACTTATCTCTTTTGATTATATATATATATATGGAACCTGATGCATAGAAAGTGGAATTGATTTGCTTAAGGTCACCTAGAGAGTTGCAGAGGCACAAGTAGCATCTAAAGATTCAGAATTTTCCAGGCCAGGGTTTTTCCAGTAATTTGTACCTTGGCTGCTTCCCCAGACATGTGTAACTTTCAGACACTTGAAGCAGTAAACAAATGATGACTGTTCTTGATTAGGTGTTGAGAAGGCATGAGAGTAATTTGGTTTATTGAAGAAAACTGATATTCACCTTTGGCTAGGATAGTTTTTTTCTTAGGGATTGGTGGAAGTGTGGATTCTGGCTTTGTCTTGATTGGTCCAGGAGGAAGAAGGATCCCAAAATCCTGGATAGACCTTGTTGTTTCCTTGGCAGGTGCCAATTGAGCTTAGGAACCATCTTGGATGATTTCACTTTTAAGATGTATCTTACTGCAGTTTCCCATAGAAGACTTCTTGCAAGAAACAAAAGTAAGGGAGAGAGAAGAAAGTTAAAGAGAATTAGAAAGGGAAAAAAAAGGTACTAATCATCTCACACCTCAGGGACATAATAATCTTTTTTACCTCATCTCTCTGCATTCCCTCACGCACTCTAGCAACTGGTGTCTCTGTTGCCTGTGTCATGTAATCTCTCCAGCTTAGATCTTAAAGCAGTATTGGCAGGGATTTTGCCTTCCTCTACTTTACTACAACACATTTGGCCCTGTCAGCACTCAACAAATAATAAATAACAAAAACACTTCCACTATATTGAGAGAGGAGCCTGTAAAGATGGAATACACAAAGCATGTGCTCTACTTTAATGGACTGCTATGGTGAAGATGAAAACTTTGTCATGGTTTCCTTGGGACAGGAACCTCTCCAGTGGTTGAGCAGGGATGCTTCTGCTTAGCTGTCTCACCCTCTGTGGAAGAGTGAAAGCAGGATCTGGGTTCTGGATTTCTAGTCCCTGAGGTTCCCTTGGATATGGAAAAACTCTGGGGATACTCTGCATCTTCTGTGACTTAAGTTTGTAAGATTCTTGGGGATGGGGTGGGGTCTCCCAATGATATTTTGAAATGCTTATTTGAATTCCTATACACTTCATCTGTGTCTATCTTGTCTCCCTAATTAGCATGTAGGCTTTGTCAGAGACTTTGTCCTGCTCAAAAACCTTTAACAGTTTCTTATTGATTTCAGGATGAAGTTCAAACTCCTTATCCTGGCATTCAAGTCCTTTCACAATTTGACATTTCCCTAACTTTCTGGCCTTATCATTCACACACTTATCCAGTATCCCAAATGTATTGCTTAACCTTTCCATAAACACACCTTCCCTTTCCCATTTCTTCATAGTTATTCATGCTAAGAAAGATAGTTTTTACCTTCTTTCGGAGCCTATTAAAACTCTATCCATGTCTGAAAATTGCGCAGATATCCTCTCTTTCATGAGTTCTTCCTTGATCTCAGCAGGACATGCCCTGTCTCTCTTCTGAAACTCCCTCCCCAATAATATGCTCCTTTATTTTGTTATCACATTCTACATTGTATTATAATGATTTTGTGTGTCTGTCTTATCTCCTTTAATACATTGTAAGTTCCTTGAGAACAAGGACTTCCTCACAAGCATCTGTGATTCCCCATTACTTAAGACCCTTCACATAAAAAAAGGCTTTGGTAGTATAGGCCTGAAGTGAATGTGGTTGGCTGTGTGCTGGCTCACTTTAGAGTATTCCCTTTGGCTCTTCCTCTTTCCTTCATAATTCCCTTTTCTCTTTCACATTTTATCACCTAAAGTACCTTCCACATTGCCTTACTTCCCTCGCTGTGACCTGGAAAATCTGTGTAAATTTTTTTGGCCCTCCCCTTGTACCAGAGAAGTCTAAATCATTATGATATTAAAAGATAAACTACATTGATATTATACAATACTTTTTTTCTGTATTTCTGAGTTTCTAAATGTTTCCTGTGTCATCTGTTGGCCTTTGTATATTGTTTATGGCTTCCACAAAAATTTCCCAAAAATTTCCATTTAATTTCTTATGCTGACTCGTGATATATTGGAACCATAATAAGGAAAGTCACTCTGTGGGAGGAATAAATGTAGTCTGTTTGGCTTCCTGATTACTATTTTGTTTGCTTTGATAAATATGTTTGCTCAATATATGTGATTGTATTTTGCATATGTAACATGTGACTGTGTAATAAAGCAGTTCCAAAGACAATAGGAATTTATAGATAGATCTGGAATGGTCCAGTAGAATTTAGGATGAGATTCCCTCTTTGTGGACATGAGAGGGATGGCTATATTTTTGCCATTAAAGGACTTGGAATTATATCTCCCACATATCAGATGTTTACAGTTTAGGGAAATAATGTATTTGGGGAGTTCAGTATAAAAAGTAACTTTCCCAAGGCACTTTGGGGAACTAGTTCTGCCCCAAACCTGGAGGACCACAATTAGTTTAATTTCACCCCATTTAGTTCCTCTTCCACCAATGCTTTTTACCCAAGCCATTCAATAATGAATGATTTCATCTCAGCTCAAGAGAAAAAATAATCTCACCGTGTAATCCTCATAATCTTTGTGTGTATGAGCATTGGAAAACAAAGTGCTGTTCATTATTCAAAATCTATGCCTTCTTTCTTCTCTCACCCCATTTTTCTCTTTTTCTTCACTTCTCTCTCCCAGGAATCTTTCAGCTAAGTAGAACTTACTTAAAAAATACCAAGTATGTTAACTTTAAAAATTTATTGAAGCTTTTTTCCCTGTTAGATTAGTTTCTGAATTTATCTATCTGCCCATTCCTACTTAATGAGTCAGACCTTATAGCAAAGATTTAAAAAGAAAGATAATTTAAGAAAACCAATCAACATATCAGCAGTGTCTCTGAGTGTATAATTGCAACATGGACTGGCCAATGAAAACCCAACCTTGGGAGCCTGTGTACTCTGCCTTCTGCCAGTCCATGTAACACCTTGGGGACCGTCTATAAATCCAAGGGGGTATATAATAGAAAGGACTGCTCCCCAATTCAGAGAACATGTGGTTATACTGTAAAGTAATGAGATATTGATTTTATTTGGTTGCTAAGTCAGAATTTAGAGTGCATACAAAAGGCCTCAGTATAGAAATTTGTCATGCAGAAATAAGGCAACTCTAAGATTTCTGGAAGGATGTGCACACATATCTGTTTCTGTCTCTCTCTCTCTCTCTGTGTATGTGTGTGTGTGTGTGTGTATGTGTGTGTGTGTGTGTGGGTAAATTTGGTGGGGTGGATATTTTGTAGCAATTGCTTTAAGATTGGTTCTACTCTTCTTAGAGACTAAGAGAATAAAGGAGGAGAGTGTTTAAAACTTTTTAATAAATCTTTTTAGGAAATATCCATTTGTAAAAGTGAATTGATAATCAACTAATTAAGTGATACTTAATATTATATTGCACCAATAATTAATGGCAATTGATATTAGGAGAGTACATTAGAATGAGAGTTTGATATAGCATTAGAAAGACTTCAACCCCTCAGAGATATTTCTAGAACACTGAGGAGGAAGCCACTGGTCTCTGGGGACTCAACTATCTGTTGCTAGTGAAAGTTAAGATTAGTACCTCTTGAGTCTTTTGATGGTTGAATGGGTTATATTCCATATTCATTTCATTCTTCTGCAATGGAAGGTGACCTCCCTTCTAGTGCCATTTCAGTATTATAATTACAGTTTTCAGTTGTATGAAAAGTCTTTTTAGATACTCTCCTCACCTGTTATCAACATATCTCTATCTATCTATCATCCATCTGTCTATCTCATATTTGGCACAAAAACTTCCTTTCAACTTATCTATAAGATTGCAAGCTCTAAAAGGGCAGGGATACTTTCTTTTCCTTCAGTTTGTATAGGGTTTGGCAGAATGCCATTCCTAAATGGCCCTTCATAAATATTATTGTTGATCTTATAATTTTCTTCACTCAGATTAATCTTGTCATTATATATTAATGACACTGGCATTAGCTCAATCCAGTGAACTATAATTATCTCCAGTTGAGAGACAGGAATCTCCTGGTGATGTGACAGCTGCCCACAAGAGCCACCTTCTGACTTGTCAGTAAAGTATGACTTCCCAGTGCCTTTAGATGTTTGATTTGTATGTGAAGAGTCCTCAGGATTACTCAGCTGCTCAGTTTTCAGATGTTTCAGGTCCCTGATTATATTACTGTAGAAATGTGTCTTTATTCCATGAGTGCTCCAGCTGCTTCTGCTTAGGGATGCAGCCTTATTTCTAATAGTTTCAAAATTGTTAAAAGATAATAACCAAGGGACAAGAATTTGAATCATTTTTACAAATGATTTTGATGAAGTTAGAGTAAAAAGGCTTATATTTAAATGATTATTGAATTGAAATAAATGAATTTCAGCAGATATCAGGAAGTTGGTAAAATCAACAGTAAAAGATAAAAATCATAAACACTTTAGGATTTGCAAAATATCTTATATAAATAAGTCTTTTGAGGTAGGCACTGTGGGGATTACTACATCTAGTTTACAGATTGATAAAGCAAAAAACAGGAAGATTATTGTGACCTATCCTTGGTCACACAAAGTTTGGATTTAAATCTGTCTTTTTCAATCTCTATGTCTAGGATTCCAGATATATTACCATATTGCCACCAATCTAAATCAGTGTTTCTGAAGACTAACATGATATGCCAAAGACAAGGAGAAAGTTTAAAATAGATAAATTTAAAGTTTTTAAAAAATATTTATGTTATATATATTTATATATATAATATAATATTATTGTATTATATTATATATTTATATTTAGAAACTCAACCTGAAAAATATAGCATGAAGGAAGGTGTGACTTAGAATCTGGCGTGTCTAATATACATCAACAAATGCTCATTGACTGATGATGGCAATTTCTGTCAAAAATACTTGAATCTTTTAATGTACTGGAAATATAACATGAATCTTCTTCTAAGAATATATTATTAAAGAAATAGAATCCAATACAAAGAAGATACATATCTTACTGCCCTCAGCCCTGGTCAGACCACATTTGAAGACTATTTTATTCAGTACCTGGTCCCATATTTTAAGATGGACATTAACAAACTGGAGAATATATAGAAAAGAATGAATATAACATAGTAAAATTTTGAAATCATAGTCATCTGAAGATATTGATGATGGAGAAGCGTAAACCTGGGGATGAAGATGGAAGTAGGACATGCTTATGATTTTCAGGCAATATGATGCAGAGGGAAACACTGGTTTTTGAATCAGAGGACCCACATTTGATAGAATGAAATCCCATTCTGCCACTGTGTGATAAGCAACAACTCAATTAATTTCTTTGAGTCTCAGTTTCCTCATTTGTTAAGTGAGGAAGTTGGATAAGATGACTATTAGAATCCCATCTACTTTTAAATTTATGATTCTACCTGAAGTAAATAGGATATTTACAATCAGTATAACCATTAATCTTGGAACCATGAAAAATTTATGTTTCACTAGACTGTGAAAGGAATAGATTCATGAAGTAAACAAATAAAAAAGGATTCCTGTAATTAGGGTGTATCGCATATATGGATATCTAGATTGTCATGTGCTCAAGGGCTGTTGTGTAGAAGTAGCTTTAGATTTGATTCTTGTGGCCCACTCACCAATGGTAGGGAAAGTCCTAGGGTAATCAATCTCAGCTCAAATATAAAAAAGCGCTTTTTAACAACTAGAATTGTCAAAAAATGAAATGTAGGCTTTCTATCATCAGTAGTACTGAGGAAGATCCCTGAAGACCACTCAGTAAAGGGGACTTCTATAATAGATGAGAAGTTTTTAATAAATTACCTCGAGGTCCCTTCCACTTCTGAGTTCCCATGAGTCTGTGGGACAATGTATATGGTGGGAAGAATGTTGAATTTAGAGTCAAAAGACAAAGATTCAAATCTTAGCTGTTCTCCTTACTACCTGTGTCACTTTGGACAAGTCATTTAATTCCTTTGGGCCTCAGTTTCCCCATCTGTAAAATGAGAGAGTTGGGCTAAATGAACTCTAAAGCACTGTCCAGCTCTAAATTTATATCCCAAAGTCTGAAGCATTTGGGTTTCTGTCATAGCTCTGCTAACAAGGGAGTACATATTTATTGATTGTTTCCAGAATTTTGTAATTTTGCCTGCAAGGCCCTGCATGAGTACCAGCCCTGCCCTGCCTCTTGAGAGATGAGTTTCTCTCTGGTTCTCTTGCTTCCAGATTAGCCAGACTGTAAGAGGATGGGGTGGGGAGAGGAAGGGGAAGTTGGAGCTACAAATCAGCATCAAAGGGCTGGTGCTAGGTTTATAGGGGCATTTACTAGTGTTGTTTTCATTATTTACCCCACTGTTGATTCTAGGAGTTCCCATTAAATGTGTAATAAATATAAAAATATTTTATAGGCCAGTGAAAATTCCAAAGCAAGAATAACTCTATAAAGTGTGATTTCCCCACCCCCTTCTTTAACAAAATTCTGTGTGGCATCATTCTGAACCTGCTGTGTAGTCAGTGGGATGATGAAACGGCTGCTTTCCTTGAGCAGGAGGAGAGGACTGTAGGGGGCATGGACTTAGTTGTTTAATTAGCTAATTCACCAGCCCTCCTGCCTCAGGCTGGGCTGAATTCAGAGGCGGGCTAGGGATGATATGGCAACTAGGTCTCTTCCTGTGGCTGTGGCCCCTGTTCCCCTCAAAGAGAGAGAATGTCTGCTCTTCTTCCTCCCCAAACTGTTCTCTTCCTTAGGCTTGGGGGCCAAAAAGGCTGGGGAGATTTAATTAAAAGAGTGGAAAAGTAAAGGCTCTTCTTCCAGCTCAACAATTTATTCTCTTCTTGCTCCCTTCTTAGAACTGATTCAATCCCTTAGAACAGGATTTAATTCCTGAGTCATGGACTATTTTAGAGCCAAAAGAGCTCTACTAGTCCTTTTTCTATCTCTGATGTCATTGTATGGCAATGGGTAAGTCATGAGTATTTGCTATTGAGTGTGATATTATTTTAGAGGCAGCATGGATCTCTGCCAGATCTCTGTTTTCACATATGTGAAATAGGTGCAAGAATTCCAGCTTTGCCTCCCTCATCATTCTATCTGAGGCTCTAATGAGGTAGTAGATATAAAAGCACTTTGGAAATAGTGAAGCATCCATCCCAGGAAACATGTTATTGCCTTTTTAAAATTTTTTAATGGAAACATTTAATTAAAAATAGTTTTCAAAGTGGCATGAATAGTTTTTTATTGAATTGCTCCCTGCACAGAAGTGAAGTTGACTGTCTTCAAAGACAAATTCTTCTGCAAGCATTTTATTTATATGGAGACTATATCTGCTTAAGAACTCCAAGTAGACTTAGGACTTAGAATTTAGAGCTGGAAGATTCTTTGAAGATTATCTATTCTGCTCTCCATCTGCCCATCTATCCTCTCCACCCCTAACTCCCTCCTTTCCTAGTTGTACTGTGGAAGCTCAGGAAAGGGGAGTTACATAGGTTGTAAGAGATTTGAACTCAGCATCTGATCTCAAATCCAAGGCTCTTTTCAATATTCAGACTCAAATTTTTGAAGGTAACATTAATGTTTGTGACTTCATTAAAGAAAACCCATAGGAAAGGTATGAAGAAGAAAAAGAAGGAGGAGGAGGAGGAGGAGGAGGAGGAAGAGGAGTAGAAGAAGGAGGAAGAGGAGGAGAAAGAGGAGGAGGAGAAAAAGGAGGAGAAGGAGGAGGAAAAGGAGGACAAAAAGAGGAGGAAGAAAAGAAGGAAGGAGAAGGGAAAGTAAGAGGGGAAAGAGGAGGGGGAGTGGGAGGAGGAAATACTGACAAAACTGATAAATCTAGAGGAAGGGAGTGAGTGAATGAATAGTACTCTTCCCCATGGACTGATTTTGCTTAATTTTTGATCCTTGTCACAGAAATAGGGAGTTGGAGGAGGCAAATAAAGGTAATAAGTTTTTTATCACTCTGAGAGTGGTATTGGCCAAATCTTCAGAATGGATGTTAGTGTTTGAAACTGTTTAAAAAAAACAGTAAAGAGATAATTTTAAATTTTTTTTGGCTCTGCCACTAATTCCATGTGTGACATTGTTTTACTTCTCAGGCCCTCAGTTACCTAGTTTCCCAAAAAGTAAAAAAAATGACTTACATGATGTTTTTGTTATATATATGTAGGGAATAGCAAGTTGTACAAGGTAGATTTTCAGTTTCATGTGCAATCATCTTTTTTATTGTATTATGCTATGGAAATGCTTGTTTTGTTCCATGAACTGAAAATAAAAGAAATAAAAAATAATAATACAGTAATTATATAACCCAAAGGAGTTAATGAGATCCTCTAATGAGAGAGTATAAAGAGAGAAGAGGACCTCAGACAGACCCTTGGGGGATATCCACAGTTAGTAGGTACAATATGGTTGATAATCCAGGAAAGGAGATTGAGAAGAACAATGCTCCAAAGACCAAGAGAAAGAAGTACATCTAATAATAGACAATATTTATATAATAATAAAATTAATAGATGACATTTATATAGTACTTTAAGTTTTATGAAACGTATCATAATATTTGATCTTTACAACAACCCTATGAAATAAGTACTACTGATAAAATGTGAGGGTTGGGACTAAGGGATTACACAGTTGAAGTCAATGATTCTTTGGGTGTTAGAAGAACTCTAGAAGTCTGAAGTCAGTATTATATCAATGTCTGTGTAGTCTTTTGCATGATCTATTAAGAATGACTGTTATAAGATCATCCTGGGGTTTTGTTGGGGGGGAGGGGCACAATTGGTTTTATTCTTCAGTTCTTCCAGATAGCAGACCTCCAAAGATACTATAGCATTTTGCCACTTATTACCACTTCATCTCCCAAATGAACAAATAAAGCATTTTTAAAAGCACCTATTTGGTGCAGTTAGGTGGCACAGTGGGTAGAACATCAGACTTGAAGTCAGGAGTACCTGAGTTCAAATCAGACACTTAATACTTCCTAGCTATGTGACCCTGGTCAAATCACTTAACCCCAATTGCCTCAGCCAAAAAAAAAAAAAAAAAAAAAAAAAAAAAAAAAAAAAAAAAAAAGCACCTACTCGGTGTATTGTAAGTACAAGCTGATGAAGAGAAATGTTTCCTGCACTTAAGGAAATCATATTCTAATAGGGGAGAAAACGAGAGTGTGAGCTTCAAAGCTGATATAGAGGCCCAGTGATCCCTAGGGTAAAAGAGCAAGTCGTATGGAAAAGCATCTTCTTTGGTAACATTAACAGTAGTAAAACCATATTCTTTCTAATATTAAGCCATTTGACATTGCAAGGATTTTGCTGTACAAAACTTTCTTTCCCGGGGTTTCAGTAAATGTGGTAGACAAAGACAGTGAGGTAGCTGCAAAGGTTTTAATAGGTTTTTTTTTTTTTTTAAAGTACACAAGTTGATCAGTGGAACAAATTAAACACAAGAAACAAATGTAGTAGCATGAGTATATAATAATAATAATAAATATAGTAGCTTATAAACCCAAATACCCCCAACTATTGGAGTAGGGATAACATTTGATAAAATCTGCCAACACTCCCAGCATTTACTGTAAGCTCCAAAAGGATATGTCTTTAAGAAAAAGAAATAAAAACCTACATGGTGAGCAGATTGAAGAATCAAGGAAGGAGATACCACTCACATTTATGAATAGGGAAACAGCTCTTTACTGAAGAAGGGGAAGAGAGAACCAGTACCCTAGTACTTGGCCTTGTTCTCATTTCTAATCTATTCCTGTTTCTCCTCTGTAATTACTACTTGGTTGTTTTTTTTTAATTTAAATATATATATTTTATTTTTACATATGAGAACATCTGTAGTATCCTTTTCTTTCCCAGAGAGCAATTCCATAAAACAAATAATACTGAAAGGAAAACAAAATAAAAGAGGAAAAAAAAGTCAAAATGAATCAATACATCAAAAAAATCTGAAAATATATTCAGTGTACTACATCTTTGTCCTTCAACCTCTGCAAAGAAGTAAGGTGAGTTATCTTTTCAAATGTTTTCTTTGGAATCATGTTTATTCCTTATGTTTCATTAGTATAGTATTAATACTTTAAATTAACATTGGAAGTATTTTCATTTCTATTATGTTGGCATAGTCCAGTCTTGAACATTGAATAAGTCTTCTGGCTATTTTAATTTTCTTTATATCTTTAAGGAAAATTTTGTAATTGACTCCATATAAGTATTTGCGTGCTTTGATAGATTGACTAGATATTTTATTTTATTTATTTTATTCATTTTGCCATTATTTGGAATGGTATTTCCCTTTCTGATCAAAATCTTTTGGATTTTGTTGTTATTGTATAGGAATGCTATTGATTTTTTAGAATCTATTCTGTAATTTATGACCTTATTAAAACTATTAATTACTCATTTAATATCTGTGATGATTCCCTAGGAATTTTAGAGTAAACCCTCATGTCATTAGCAAATGGGGATAGTTTTAGCTGTTTTTTTTAAATAACTTTTTATTTACAAGATATATGCATGGGTAATTTTTCAGCAATGACCCTTGTAAAACCTTCTGTTCCAACTTTCCCCCTTCTTTCCTCTATCCCCTCCCTCAGATGGCAGGTAGACCAATACATGTTAAATATGTTAAAGTATATGTTAAATTCAATATATGTACACATATCCATTCAGTTATTTTGCTGCACAAAAAAAATCAGACTTTGAAATAAGGTAAAATTAACCTGAGAAGGAAATAAAAAATGCAAGCAGACAAAAACAGAGGGAGTGGAAATGCTATGTTGTGGTTCACACTCATTTCCCAGAGTTCTTTCGCTAGGTGTAGCTGGTTCTCTTCATTATTGAACAAATGGAACTGATTTGCTTTATCTCATTGTTGAAGAAGGCCACGCCTATCAGAATTGATCATCATATAGTATTGTTGTTGAAGTATATAATGATCTCCTGGTCCTGCTCATTTCATTCAGCATCAGTTCATGTAAGTCTCTCTAGGCCTTTCTGAATTCTTTCTGCTGGTCATTTCTTATAGAACAATAATATTCCATAACATTCATATGCCACAATTTATTCAGCCATTCTCCAATTGATGGGCATCCATTCAATTTCCAGTTTCTAGCCACTACAAAAAGGGCTGCCACAAATATTTTTGCACATGTGGGTCCCTTTCCCCTCTTTAGTATTTCTTTGGGATATAAGCCCAGTAGTAACACTGCTGGATCAAAAGGTATGCACAGTTTGATAACTTTTTGAGCATAGTTCCAAATTGCTCTCCAGAATGGTTGGATGTGTTCACAGTTCCATCAACAATGTATCAATGTCCCAGTTTTCCCACATCCCCTCCAATATTCACCATTATCTTTTCCTGTCATCCTAGCCAAACTGAGGGGTATGTAGTGATATCTTAGAGTTGTCTTAATTTGCATTTCTCTGATTAATAATGACTTGGAGCATCTTTTCATATGGCTAGCAATAGTTTCAATTTCTTCATCTGAAAATTGTCTGTTCATATCCTTGACCATTTATCAAATGGAGAATGACTTCATTTCTTATAAATTAGAATCAATTCTCTATATATTTTGGAAATGAGGCCTTTATCAGAACCTTTGACTGTAAAAATGTTTTCCCAGTTTATTGCTTCCCTTCTAATCTTGTCTGCATTAGTTTTGTTTGTACAAAAGCTTTTCAATTTGATAGAATCAAAATTTTCTATTTTGTGATCAATAATGATCTTTAGTTCTTCTTTGGTCACAAATTTCTTCCTCTCCACAGGTCTGAGAGATAAACCCTATGTTCTTCTAATTTATTTATAATCTCATTCTTTATGCCTAGATCATGAACCCATTTTGACCTTATCTTGGTGTACGATGTTAGGTACGGGTCAATGCCTAGTTTCTGCCAAACTAATTTCTAATTTTCCCAGCAGTTTTTGTCAAATAGTGAATTCTTATCCCAAAAGCTGGGGTCTTTGGGTTTGTCAAACACTAGATTATTAAAATTATTGATGTTTTAGCTGTTTTTTAAAGCTATATTTATATTATTTTCTTTCTCTTGTCTTGTTATTAATGTTAGCATTTCTAAAATTATACTAAATAGTAGTGGAGAGAGAGGCCATTCTTGCTCTACTATATTTATTGGGGAAGTTTCTAGTTTTTTTCCTGTTGCATAGATTGTTTTTGTTGTTGTTGTTCAGGCATGTTTTAAAATTATGACTATATTTCTAGAATAAACAAGTGCTATGATTTGTTCAAGACTTTTTTCTTTGTCTATCGAGATGATCATGTGGTTTTGGAAGCTTTTGTTTCTAATATGATTTTTAATATAGATTTTAAAAATATATTATGATTGATGTTGATTGTTTTCTTAATACTGAAACATTCCTGTATTCCTGGTATAAATCAAACTTGGTCATAAGAAATGATTATTTGGATGAATTTCTGTAGTCTTTTTGACTGGATTTTATTTTAAAATTTTGAATCAATATTTATTAATGATATTGGTCTATAGTACTCCTCTTTAACTTTCCTTAGTTTAGATATTAGATCTATAGTTTTTGATTTTCTTTTGTTTAAAATGCATATTCAGTAATTAATCTCCTTTTCTATTTTATAGAAAGTACAAGTTTTTTATGTTTTAAGGATATATATATATATATACACATATATATGTATATATATATATATATATATATATATATGGATATATATTTCTTTTCCCTTTGCAGACTGCTTTAATTATATCCAAGAAATTTTGGGATGTAGATGCATTATAATAGTTCTCTTTCCCATAATTATTACTAGTTTCTTTGACTTATTCTTTAACCCATGCATTATTTAGAATTATGTTTAGTTTTTATTTGGAGCTGTGTCTTTTTGTTTTCCCTAAATTGATTATAATTTTTATTATATTGTAACCTGTAAAAGATGTTTGCTGTCTGTCTTCCCATTTATTTGCAAAATCTCTGTGCTCAAATAGGATGTCAGTTTTTATAAAAATTCCATGTAATTGGTACAGAAACATGAATATTCTTTAGAAATCACTAGAAGATTCTAGTTTCTTCAGAAATGTTTTGAATTTTATATTTTCCTTTTTAAAATTATTAAGATTTGTCCCCAAATGAGAGAAGGATATTAAAATCTCCTTCCACAATTATATTAGTGTTTATGTCTTCTTGTCATTCTATTAAATTTTCCTTTATAAATTAAGGCATTTGAAACATATAAATCTAATACTTATATTATTTTGTTGTCTATGGTTTCTTTCTATGTAATATTTCTCATTCATTCATTTTTATGTTGTCAATTTTTGTTTTTGCTTCATCTGATTGCACTTCCTTTAGAAAATTCATCTGATTCATAGTGAATTTGTTTTTTTTTCTAATTCTTCATTTTTATTTTGTGCACGTTTTTGCTTTGTGGGTGTGTTTTTGTGAAATTGTTGGATATTTTTCTTATTAAATCTACAACTCTTTTTATAGGATTGTTTAATCCATTTGCATTTAAGATTATATGAAGTAGGTTTATATTTTCCTCCTTTGACTTTAATTTTTTTTTCTAAATTAAGATTTTTTTGGTTCCTTTTCCTCTGTAAAGACAGTTTCTTCAATTATTTTTACTTAATCTTCTTTATTTCGATCTTGATCTCTCAAATTCTTTTCCCTTCACTCTCAAATCCTCCCGTAGCTCCCAGTCTTATGATAATCTTTTTTCTAGCTTTGGAATTTTGCTTAATTAAATTTACTCTTTTTTCCTTTTATCTAATTTTCCTCCTTTTAATTAGTGGGTCAAGCAGTTAAGCAAAATGTCCTTTCATCTCCTCTTCAATTTGTTTTGTTAATTTTTTCATTTTTGCACATTTTTTTTCTAAAAAATATTAATTTCCTTCATTCTCTTCATTATTGTTTTCCCTTTTCGGTCTGTTCTAGATTTTTATTCTTTGATTCACGGCCCTTGTACTTATTAATTTATTTTTTAGTTTCTGCATTCCTCATGGAGCTAAAACTTCTCAGGTAGATCTACAAGACCCTGTTCCCTTGTGCCTCAATCTTAGAGCTATCTTTTCTTCGAAGAGATAAAGAGGATTGTTCCATAGTAAACATTTTCCTTTGTCCCTGATGTGTGGTTCAATATTACCCTTTGTCCTCCCCATGGTCACTTCCCATTTACTATGAAATCTCCTTTCTGCATCCCTGCCCTCTAATCTTTCTGGATGTCACTTGCCCCCAGCAAGTCTGATTCCCCTTCTCCTGGGAAGTAAAATGGTCAGGCAAAAGACACCATGTTCTTGGAAGTAATATCTCTAATCCCAGGTCCCTTCCTCATTTCCTGTGGTAAAATATCCTTCTCTACTTATGTGACCATTCTTTAGTGCAATGTTCTCTCACCAATGAATTGAGATTTCTTTCTGCCTTTCTCTCAGTTCATACTTCCCTTTTCCAATTCATCTATATTTCTGTAAGCCCTCTTCTTTCTGAAAGATGAAAGGAGTTATTTCCCCTTCATTGCCATTGTTGTCACCATAGGGTTACATTCACACATTTCTCTTCATCTTCTTTGTCTTTTTCCTTTTATGTAGTCTTTCATTCTTCAGATTAGATTTGCAAAAAACAAAACAAAATTTGCACATTATGAGGATGATGGTGTTTTAGGCCTTTTCAGCTAACATTATTATTTTTTTTAAATTTACATTCTACCTTTCACCCCTCTCTCCTTAGGTACATTTTGGAAAAACAAAACAAAACAAAACAAAAAAAACCAAAAATACTCCAACTTAAGCTTTGTAATGGTCCCTCTGCTGTCATTTTGTTATTATTATTGTTATTTTTTAACCTCACAGGTATTTTTTTCTTTCTAGTGTTTCCTCTTTTTTTTTTCCTGAAGTAATTTAATTTGTCACTCATGCTTTCCTTAGTCACTATATTTATTGCCCTTCATTCTAATACAATTACCTGGGATGTTTGCAAAGCAAGTAATCAGCTCATATCTGAGATTCTTCTTCTTCTTCTTCTTCTTCTTCTTCTTCTTCTTCTTCTTCTTCTTCTTCTTCTTCTTCTTCTTCTTCTTCTTCTTCTCCTTCTTCTTCTTCTTCTTTTGGTAGGAATGCATCAAATACCTATCTTTTATTTGAATATCTATCTTTTTCACTGATCAGGTTCAGATATGTAGGCTGTCATGTTGGGTTGTATCTTTTGTTCATTGCTCTTCTGAACACATTATTCCATTTCTTTATAAAAGAACAATGAAGATTAATGAGTTAACAACAGTTAACTCATTTGCTTCTCCAATAGCTCTGTGAGGTAGATGCTATTATTATTTTCTTTTTACAAATGAGGAAACTGAGATTAATAGGGTTTTAGTGACCTTCCCAGTGTCATTCAGTACTAGTAAGTGTCTAAGGCAGTATTTCAACTCAGATCTTCCTGATTCCAAGTCTAGCACTCACTCTGTTATTCCACTTGATTGCTTTTTGATGAGTACAGAATAATCTTTTGATATTTAAGTTATTGGTATTTTTTTAAAAAAAAGTATATTCCTCTCTTGTCATCTACCTGGATAGCCTTTTCTTATAATAAAGAAAAAGAAATAAAAAGGAAAAAAAGCAGTTCAACATAACCAACTAACACATTAATCTAATCTGATAGTTTGTGCAATATTTCACACCCACAGTTTTTAACCTCTGCCCCACACAATTATCTTTGCTTTTCAGGATTGTATAATGGCTTTAATAGATTATTTAAAATGTTTTCTCTATTAATATGTGGCTCTGAGCTCTTTGCATGTAAATCATTTTCTATGCTTTAGGAAATAAATAGCTATCTTATAATTGAGGTCCCTGTTGTATATATTGAGTACCTTTTCTAGAAGATTGTTATCCATATGTGGGGGAGACCTTGGCCTGAATCATACTTCACATTTATTTTTAGAGATTTCCTTTGAGTTACTTATGTGTGCAGGCAGAAACAGAGAAACTTGATTCTCTTTGGGGTAATAATAATAGTGCTTTAAGATTTGTAAAACACCTTATAGATATTATCTCACTTGATACTTACATAACCCTCTGAGTAAGCATGATTTTTATATCCATTTTACAAATGAGAAAACTGAGGTTGAAATTACTCAGGGTGACACATTTAATCAGTGTGAATTCAGCTCTTCCTGACACCAAGTCCAGTATTCTATCAGTCATCTACTCCCCTCCTGCCCAGCTGATTCTAAGAGTTGTAAGCACTTGATTGAAGTGCCAGGACTTAGGTAGACACATAGATAACTGATTCAAGGTTTAGAAAGGGTAAGCAATTTGGTCATGAGTGTAGAGATGGCAAGCATCAGAGTCCAGTTAGGTCTCCTGACTCCAAGACTATCCTTCTCTCTCCCACCCCTATTATATTTTGTTTCCTCTTGATTTGTCTCCCCACTTCTTTTATAAGCAGAGTTATATAGTTTAGTATCTATTTATTTTCATCCATCATTCCATCCAAGCATACAACAAACATCCATTATGACATTTGCTTGAGGTAAGATTCTGCTCTGGGAGATGGATGATGGGAAGACCATAAAGAACACCACTTTGCTCTCCAGGGATACACAATCTATGATACAAAAATGTAAAATTTCAATGAGTTTTGCTTTTTGCTTTCTGTTTATTTGTTTATTTATTTATTTTCAAAAGCATTTCTCCTTCCCCAAATAGAATAATAAAAATACTGTCAGAAACAGATTCTTTATAACAAACACATAGAGTCCAACAAAACAAATTTCCACACTGGTAATGTACAAAGATGCATTTCTCATTCTGCATTTTAAATTCATCATCTCTCTGGTAAGATGTGGGTGGTATGATTCAACTATAGTTCTCTACAGTTATGATTTATCATTGCATTAATCAGAGTTTTAAAGTCTTTCAAAGTTGTTTTTTTCTGAAATGTTATTGTGTAAATTGGCCTACTTACTCACTTCACTCTATCAGTTTATGAAGGTCTTCCCAGTTTCTTCTGAAAGGGCCCATTTCATCATTTCTTATGGGACAGTGATTATTCTAATGAATTTATGTAACACAGTTTCTTTATCTATTCTTACATAGTTTTTATTTTTTCTTTGTTCTTGTTTTCTTGTAAACCTAGCAATGGTATAGTTGGATTAAGTATATTACACAGTTTAGCAACTTTCCAGGCATAGCTCAAATTGCTTTTCAGAATGGCTGTCCCAATTTACAGCTCCACCAACCATACATTAGTGTGACTGTTTTTCCACAGCTCTTCCAACATTTTTCTTTTTTCTTCTTTTGCCATCTTGTCTAGTTTTTTGTTTTTCTTTTTGTAAATTCGGTCTCCATATCCTGCAAGCTCTGGCTGGAAGTTCACAATCTCTTCATAGATTAGATTCCACTACTGATCAACAGGAGAGTTTGGACCTGCCTTCATTTCTAGGGCCAATTTGTTTCTCCTTAGGCAATTTTGTCACCCAATACCCAATTCCAGGTTTCAGATCCAGATTGGTCTGAAAAAGGGGCCATATAGATTTGCCATAGCTTTCTTTCTGAGGAGCAAGTATCTTTAAATTTCATGACAGTAGTCACTATTTACAATAATATTTATGTTCAAGAATCTGACATTGCTTCCATTTCTTTTCCCTCTATTTGCAGAAATTAATGAGATTTGCATTCTCCTCTTTTACTCTCACCAAGACACTTCTAATTCTTTTTCACTTTTTGCCACCATAAATGTTATCATCTGCATAGTACCTAATATTGTTGATATTTTTCTCAACAACCTTAATTCTGGCTTTTGATTCAAGTAGCCTGGCAGTTTGTATGATATTGTCTGCATATAAGTTAAATAAATAAGATGATAATATGTAATCTTGTCATACCCCTTTTCTAATCTTAAACCAATCAGTTTTTCTATGCTTGGTTCTAACTGTTGCTTCTTGGGCCACATTCACATTCCTCAGGAGACAATCAACTGATCTGGTACTCCCATCTCTTTTAGAACTTGCCACATTTTCTTGCACCCCACACAGTTAATGTAAACAATGTAGCAGAGGTAAATTTTTTTTTCTTGGAGCTTCCTTGCTGTCTCCACAATTTAGTGAATGTTGGCAATTTGGTCTCTAGTTCCTTTGCCTCTTCAAAAACCAGCCTGCACTTCTGATAATTTCTGGCTCACATATTGCTGAAGGCTAGCTTGTGGAATCTTTAGATTCTAGAATACCTGACTGGTATGTGAAATAAGTTCAATTTTTTTTAGTAATTTGAACATTGTTTGGTATTACCTTTCTTTAGGCTTGAAACATAAACTGATATTTTCAAATTCATTGGACACTCTTTATTTTTCCAAATTTGCTGACACATTGCAATATTTTAACAGCTTCATCTTTTAGGATTGTAAATAGCTCAACTGGAATTCTATAACCTTTATTAGCCTTATTGTTAGCAATGTTTCCTAAAGTTCACTTGACTTCATTTTCCAAAATGTCTGGCTCTAGATCAATAACCACTCCACTGTATTTATCAATGGGTTTGAGATCTTTTTTGTATATTTCTTCTGGGTATTTTTGCTATCTTTTCCTAAATCTTTTGTGCTTCTAAGTTCCTATCATTTAAATATTCCCAAACATGCCAGAATGCAGAGGTAGAAAGGAAACATTGAATCATGGATCCTTTTTCAATTGATCTTCTGGTCTGTCTATCTTTAGGTAGATAAATTATTTTTATCCCCATTTTACAGAGAGGACAGATGAGGCTTAGCCAACTGATTTGACTTATCTAAGGTTATATACATTAGTTGTGAAGATGAAATTTGACTATCAATATCTCTTTCTAGTTCAGTGGCTCTTCCACTACATCATGATGCCTCTCAAAGCCAGGAGTTTATAGATCTTATCACATAATCTTGTTTTTTTTTCTGCCATCTATTTTTTTTCTGGAACCATTTAACACTAGTTAGAGGATGGGTTTGGGATTGGGGATATTACTATAGTAGTAGGGAAATCTGATTCATTCCTGGCACCTTGAGATTAAGATTGGGTATTGCTTTTGTATAGAACAAATCTATAAAAATTATGTAATTCCCATAAGAATTATAGGTCATAGAGAACATGTGATCTCCAACCTTAGAAATTAGGGAGAAGCAGAAAGTGATGAACTTTAGAGATACCTGAGAGATCTTCCCAGTCCCTAATAGTCTAATTATGAATACTCTAGTTCTTGGTTATATAGAGATATTGTAACATTAGGCCAGAATAACTCAGTTTCAACTTTTATCTCAAATATTTACTAACTGTATGACCCTGGGCAAGTCTTTTAGTCTTTAATCACTTTATCTGTAAAATGGGTAATTATATCACAGAGTTGTTGGGAGGATCATATAAAATAATATACAAAATGTGCTTTATAAACCCCAAAGTGATAGCTGCAATTATTGGACTTTGTCTAGACTTATGATTTCATCAGTATAGGGAGCTTCTATGTGAGGGAACTCCCTCTACCAAAGCTCATCAATAACTGTTTAATTCATAATCCTCAATCAGCACTTCTTAGGAGCACTGAGATACTGAAGAACTTTCCTGAGGGCCCCATGTCTCAGAGTTAGTACATAGATCTATGTCTTCTTCACTCCAAGATAAGTTGTCTGTTCTCTCTGCCATCCTGTCTCTCAATGATTGTTTTTGTATGTAGAAAATTTTCAGGCAGAGCCAATCAGCACCTAGGCATGTCTTTTGCTCTGTCTTCCATGTTCAAGAAAACTTCCAAGGGAAAATAAGGAGAGGGAAGAGGAGCAGGGGCAAGGTGTTTTCTAGTGAAACAACTTGAGCCAAATGTGGAGAGATCATATTTGTGAGGTTATTCGCTCATTCAACAAACATTGATTAAATGTCTACTTTGTGTAGAGTAGTGTGCTGAAATGGAAATAGGGAAGATGTCAATATTAAAAGGCTACAATCTGTGCCCACAAGATGCATACTACCATTGAGTGGGGGAGGAAGTAGAAGAGAGATAAGGTATATTATCAGATAAAGATAGGGCAAATTAAAACATCATAGGTGTATAAAAGGAGGATACAGGATGATTTGATGAGGGAGAGAACATTTCCATTCCATTTTTGCCTTGAAACTCCTTTCCTTATGCTAGAAAGTTTGAATATGAAAGATGTATTTTAATAATCAAAAGCAAAAATTTAGATGTCTAACCAGTAATGACTGTTTTATAAATATCTCTTCTCTCCCTTGTCCCTCTAGTCTTGCTTCAAGACCATTTATCCTCGATTCTCAGTCTCTACTTGCTGTAGCTTTTATGACTCAAAAGTCAGACTTGGGGCCCTCTCCCTGCATCTAATCTTCTTTTTTGTTTCCATCAATGTGGTTGGGGTAAGCAGTTCATCTGAGAAGATTGCTCTAGCAGAATATGTAATTAAATCAAACACTTGGCAGGGAGATCTGATTTTTATTCCATTTGTTGGGCTTTTTCAGGCCTTTGTCGCTGGCCCCTTCCACATTAACTAATTACAAGGTTCTGGCTCCTTGTCAAATCACTGAGTTCTTGGCTGTGTTTTCCTTTGTCACTCTTTCTAATGTGCTTGCTAACATAGGAGGGGCCCTGCTGACTGAGATGATCTGACCAATAGTGACTTTAAAAAAAGACTAAGTAATCATTTCAATAAGAGCAGACCATAATTTGGGTGGAACTTGGAAATATTTTTCTACACACTTAAGGAAATAATCAATAAAAGAATTTTTTTTTTAAATACCTGAGACACTTCCCAATAGCTACCATGGTGCACATTCATTAAAAGAACACAAAAAGCCCAAAACAAACTAGTTAAATAATACTACTTGATATAGCAATTTTAATTGTTACATTGTTAACATATTACTTTCTGGAGCTGTAGTCCACCATCTTTCTGTAGAAGAAAGTGTGCTTCAATACCATTCATCTGAAATAAGTGTTAGTCATTGCATTTGATCTGAATTCTATTGTTTCAATAGAGTTGAAATAGCCTTTATTTTATTTTTTACTATAGTAATAATTGTGTTCTTTTTCTGCTTTCTTCTCTTTGGGTCAGTCTATATGTCTTCCCATATTTCTGAATTCTTCATGTTTGTAATTTCTTATGGCACAATTCTATCCTATTACTTTCATCTATAAAAATTTGTTTAGTTATTACCCCAAGTGATGATAGCCTCCAAAATGCTTACTCTAAATTTTCTGGTATATGTGGGAATGTTCTTTCTATCATTTGCCTCCTCAGGGAAGATATCTATCGGGACTTTTCTCACACAGATCAAAATTGTTTTACAGTTTTATTAGAACAATTCATAGATCTATCATTATAGGTACATTAATATGCCTGTTTTCCTATGGTTTCCCCACACTGATGATTTATGTTTTTTATAATCTTTGACAATTCAGTGTGTATGAGGTAAAATCTTACAGTTGTTTTAATTTGCATTTCTCTTATGTTAGTAAACTAGAGAATTATTTTATAAGTCTTTATTTTTAAAAAAGTTATTCTGATTTTACTGAATCTACCCTCCAAAAGAAAAAATCAACATTTTTATATAAAAAAGTAGAATACAGGAAACTTATGTAAAATAGAGTTTTTTAAAAGTAAAAATTAAATTAAACATATTCCTTTCAAAGCTGTCCTGTTTGTACTTCTTTTAAAAATTTTCTTCAGATCTTATTTACATATGAAAAAGATTCTCCAATGATCTTTTCATTCTTTAATAATTTTCTTGGAGACTATATTCCTACCTCTCTTTTTCCCATTTCATTCCTTGGAATCCCCATCTGTCAAACAAAACTCTTGTAACCTTAAAGGCATACACAATCAAACAAAACAAATATATACATTTATCAGATGAAAAATGGATATCTTTATTCTGCACTCTTACTCCTTTCTTGGTAGGTACACAGCAAGCTTCCTCATCAGTACTCTGGAGTAGGAGGGTTGATTTATTCCATCAATTGGAGTACTTAAATCTTTCAAAATTGTCTTTCTTTACAAGGATGTTACTGCAAAACTTTCTCTAGTAATTCTACTCACCCCAGTCTTCATTAGTGAAGTGTTCCCATTTCTCTGTAGCTCTTTCACAATTCTAGAAAAGCAATACTGAAGTATGCTATTCACTTTTTATAGAGAGGTGATAAACTCAGGTTGCAGAATGAAGCATACTTTTTAGACATAGCAAATATGATTTTTTTTTAGATTGCATACTTGTTACAGGCATTTGTTTTTATCACATATAAAGTTGGGATAATAATAACACATATCTTTCAGAGATATTATGAAGATCCAATGAGATAATATTTATAAAGTTCTTAGCTCAGTGCCAGGCATATAATAGATACTATATGAATGCTGGTTATTTTTTCTTTTTTTAAAATGAGAAGGAAGATGAAAGGATGACAAAATGCATTCTTTCTAATTTAAAAAAAATGAAAAGGGGAAAAATAATCAACTTTTTGTCATTTCTTAGCACAAAATGTTCTACTAAATTCATGTTCTATAGGTTGTTTACCATTCTCTAATTGATAAATAAACATACACTTTGTTTCCATTTCTTTGCTATAACAAAAGTGCTACTATGAGTATTTTTGTACAAATGAGTCCTTTTATTCTTTATTTGATCTTTTTTAGGCGTAAGCTCAATAGGGATATAGATAGATCAAAGGGTAAACACAGTTGAATGATTTTGTGATTATGGTTCTAAATTGCTTTCCAGAATAGCTGGATTAATTTATCGCTCTATCAAAAATGCAGTTTCTATCATTCTTCTAATGTTTATCATTTGCCCCCTTTTTTCACCTTCATCAATATGTTTTTTGCGCGGTGGAACATCATAATTATTTTATTTTATGTCTGTAATTTTTAGTGATTTGGGACATTTTTCATCCAGTCATTAATCTCATGGACTTCCTTTGAGAATTGCCTGCTAGTATCCTTTAACCATTGTGCATTTCTGAATAGCTGTCATTATGTATTTGAATCAGTTCCCTAATATAGCTTATATATCAGATCTTAATCAGTGAAGTTTACTGCAAAGAATTTTCCCAATTAACTGTTTCTCTTCTAATTTTGAGTACTTTGATTGTTTTTACTCTTTTTTTCTCTTTACTTTTTTTGTTACCTCTCTAAAGTAATATTTTGGTAGTTTTATTGGCATGACACTAAAAAATAATTTAGGTAATGTCATTTTTATTTTATTGGCATACTCAGTCATGAGATATTAATATCTCCTCACTTATTGAAATCTATGTTTCTCTTTTATTTAATATATATTTTTCCTAATTACATGCAAAAATAATTTTTAACATTCATTCGCTAAAACTCTAATTCCATATTCTATTGCTTTATCCATTTCCTCCCTCCAATTGAGAGGGCAAGCAATTTGACAAAGGTTATACATGTGCAGTCATGCAAAACATATTTCTATATTAGTCATGTTGTGAAAGAAAACACAGACAAGAAAAATGAAGAAGGTAAAAAGAAGTATGCTTTGATCTGCATTCAGACTCCATCAGTTCTTTCTCTAGAGAGGGATAACATTTTTTATCACAGATCTTTTGTAATTGTCTTGGATCATTGTATTGTTGAGAATAGTTAAATCATTCAATTGATCATCATTCAGTGTCTTCCTGATTCTGCTCACTTCATTTTTTATCAGCTCAAATAAGTCTTTCCAAGTTTTTCTGGGAGGCTCCTGATCATCATTTCTTATAGTACCTTGATATTCCATTATAATCATATACTATAATTTATTCAGCCACTTCTCAATTGATGGGCATCTCCTCAATTTCTACTTTTTGTTTAGGTCTGTATTTCTATAAAGAGTATTTTGTAGTTGTAGTTAAACTTAAAATATTTTTATGTAGTTATTCATACTTGGCATTTCTTTTTTTTTGGAAACTTCCCACATCTATATGACATATGTGCTGTAAGAAATGAATGGATGCAAACTGAAGTGAGCAGAATATGGAAAACAATGTGTACACAGTAACAACAATATTGTAAATGTAATCAACTGTGAAAGATTTAGGAACTCTTATCAACACAATAAGCCACCACAAATTCCAAAGGATTCATGATGAAAAAATGCTAACTATCTTCAACTAGAGAACTGATGGACTCAGAGTAAAGATTATAGCATAATTTTTTTCTTTTTTTTTTTGAATATGGCTAACACGGAATTTTGTTTTGCATGACTACATATTTGTAATTAAAAAAAATTTCTTGCTTTCTCAATAGGTGGAGAAAATTTGTAATTAAAAACAAAATAAAATTGAATGTAAAAAATTGCACTTATCCTTTAATCATATCTATTGAACAAAAGTAATGGGTCTTTTTTGCTTGTATTACTTCCTTATATACCTTGAAAATCCAATTCTAATCAGAGATATTTGATGCAAAACTGGTTTTTGTTTGTTTGTTTGGTTTTTGCTGATCATCCACTTCCTTCTTATCCTGGCTACAATGATGCTGATTATGAAAAATTTTACAGTTTATGTAACTGAAATTTTCTATTTTCTTTTATGATCATCTCTAACCCTTATTTGATTAATAATTCTCCTCTAATCATACTATGAAAAGGTAGCTGATTTGGCTTTTAAAAAAATGAAGTAACATTTAACAATCAAGTTGCTTTGTTGTGATATTATTCTTAGTCTGATTTTGAAGGACTTTTAAAGATGATCTGCAAGGATCAGATACATACACACACATATATTTTATATATTTTTATATATATTTATATATTTTATACAAATTGTATACAATTGTATACAAATTGTATGTGTACAAATTTGTATTTTATACAAAGGGAGGCTATGTGGCAGAGTAGATAAAGCATTAAGCCTCCCTCAAATCCAGCCTCAGATACATACTACCTATGTCATTTAACATTATTTGCCCCATTTTCCTCATCTATAAAATAATTTGGAGAAGGAAATAGCAAATCATTTTAGCATCTTTGTCAAGAAAACCCTCCAAAAAGGTCACAAAGAGTCAGATATGACTAAACAAATATATAAATATATATATGTATGTATTCAATTAATAAATATTCATTTTCTTTGCTTTCCTTTCTCCCCTACTGCCCCCATGTAGTAAAAAATAGTTCTTGATTAAAATGCCCAAAACATTTAACATATATTTTATTGGGCATTTATAGTATAGAATAGCCCCTAGGAGAGTCTCTGAAGAGAAATGTAGAAACAATTCTTGATATCTTCCACAGGAGTTGACACTTCATTAACAGGGTATCAGAGGAAATTAGAAGAAGCCAAGGTTATTAGCAGAGACTCTTTGGGTAGTAATTGCAACAATAGTTCATCTCCCCATAGCATCTTAGTTTGAAAAAAGCTTGCCTCACAATTGGCTAAATATTGGATTCTCATTTTACAGATGAGGAAACTGAGGTCCTGAGAGGTTAAGGAGAATTACTACTGAGCACAAGACAGCCCACAATAATAAATGACTATGATCTTTCTCTATGCAGAGTCTTTAATACCCCAGAATAAGTGAGATCTGGGTTGGGTTTCTAAAGAGCAAAGAGTAAGATGTATGTGTAAGGTGGATTGTATTTTTTTCTTGGATTATTCACTGTTCTGTGTCTTGCTTCTTGTTATATTGTGATCCTAAAGGATGAATTAAGTCTTATTCATCTCTTTTCACCTCCCAATTCCCAAACCAAGCTTCAAATTGAGCAAATAATACCAAGTGTATGCTTCCTAATTGACTTGCAGGAATTATTGATGGAATAGTGAATAGCCCCCTGGAATATAGAATCAGGAACCCTTAGGTTCAAATCTTGCCTGCAATACTTACTAGTAATGTGATCTGTGGCAAGTCACTTAATTTTGATGGACCCAAGTTTTCCTATTATATTTCATAGACTTGGGAGGATCAATTGAGTTCATATATTTAAAATGCTTTGCAAACATGAAAGTGTTATACACATGTTAGCTTTTATTATGATGATTATGATTCCTAATGATGATAGCTCACCTTTCACACTTTACAGTGAGGAAGTGCTTTGCACATATTATCTCAATTTAGATCCTCATAACATAACTCCTTACCTGTGAGGTAGGGAGTGTTGGTGTTATTATTCCTGTTTCACAGATATAAAAACAAAAGCACCCAACATGAATAGATTTGCTTCGGTAAACATGGAGACTCTTTGAAGCCATTGGTTTAGGTTCTATTGTTGCTATATGATGTAGCTATGGCTAATAAAAGGAAGATGCAGAAACAACTTTGATCTTTTAAATTGGTTATTGTTGATTGAACATGGTAAGTCTAGGACAAGCTCTTAGATCCCTGGGTCCTTTCTTTAGCTTCCTCTGTTCCTTTTAAGATCCTGAAGTGACCAGGAAACATAATTTGGCAATGGGTAGGTAACTGTATTTCTTCAGGATTATAATGACAGCAATGTGAGTCTAATGAAGGTAGTAAAAGTTAAAAATAAAGTATAAGATCCTTGAGGTCAGGAATTGTTTCATTTCTGCCTTTTCTCTAGTTCCTAGCACTTTTATTGCTGTTGTTTAATTGTTTTCTCAGTTATGAACAACTGTTTGTGATCCCTTTTTGGGGATTTCTTGGCAAAGATACTGGAGTGGTTTGCCATTTCTTTCTCCAGCTTGTTATGCCGATGAGGAAATAGAGGCAAACAGGGTTAAATGACTTGTCTGGGGTCACACAGTTAGAATGTGCTTGAACTCAGGTAGATGAGTCTTCTTAACTCCAGACCTGACACTCTATCCACTGTACCAATTAGCTGCCCTCTATCTAGCATATACTAGATGCTAATAAATGTTTGTTGATTGATTAAAGCAGCATGATTTAATCCTAGTCCATCATTTACTACCTATCTGACTGTGAGCAAGTTAACTCCGCTGAGCTCAGTTTCTTCATCTATAAAATGAGGTCTTGAACTAGGTAACTTCTAAATTGCCTCACAGTTCTAAATATATGCTCTAAAATGATTTCAGAGAGCAAGTAAAGATTGGGATTTGGTTCTGTATTGAAGCTGAGTTAGGACTGGGATATTATTCCCTTGGAAGAAAGAAAGTACCACTTTTAGCCAATCATTAAGAAAAGTTTTCTTTTCTTTGATTTTTTTTTCTCCTCCTCCCCCTCCATCATCCTAAACTTGGAATGTGACTGTGTTCTCAAACTTACTCCTCTTACTCACCTGCCCATCATCCCTGGGATAGAACAAACATGTGCCTCAGTAATGCACTGCAATCTTTTTGTTTGGCCACACCTAGTTCAAACATTTCACATGAAAGGGAGTGACTTTGAAATCATCCCCTTTGCATAGCATGGCAAAGTGGGTTTGTCTCTTTCCTCTGGCATTTCTCCTAGGATGCTGGTGGAGCATTCTAGATTGTCTAGAGGCAAAGAGGCAGAGAGAGAAGGAAGTTCAGAAGCACCTATCTGGTTGATAGACCTTGTTTCTCTGCCTCTCTCTCTCTTAATTTCTTTTTCTTTCTCTTATCCTGCATTTCTCTTTTACCTTTCCTAAGAACTAAACTTTAGTGAGCTATTCATTATTGCTAAATATCTGTTTAGCTGGAGAAGAATGCCTTGCATCATGTGGCCCAATTCTCTTCAAGAAGGAGCTGATGAAATGAATTCACAGGGTTTAATGATTTGGCAAAGGTTACCTGATAGCAAGGGACTGGGGTTTTCCATCAGGGCTGGGAAATGAGGCTTTCTGAGTTTGGTCTGTGCCTGAGTCTCTAGAATCAGTCACAAACAGGGCAGATCAAAAAGTATGATCATTTAGGTGCTTTAGGCATGGAGCCAGAAATGGGGAATATATAATTAACCTTTTCAATAAAATTATTTATAATACTGCTTTGTATTAATTAAGCATGATTCTTTTGGAAAGCTCAAGTGTTTTATAAGCCATCTTAAATTTGATATTAAAAAAATAATTGAAGACACTCTCCTCCTTTACATAAACTAGCTTTATAATAGACAGTTAATAAAGAGGGGACTGTAATTTATTTTAATATTTAGGGATTTCTTATTTGAAAATAGGCAGCAATTATGAAATGAATCACATAATTATAAGCATGCTGGAAAAATGAGTTGGATGATAACTGGCCAATGTTTTTTATAATTTGAAAACACATTGTCTTAGTTTTGCACAAACCCAGCTACACCTCTTGGGTCAGATCCTTCATTAAAGTACTTGAAACAAAGTATTTGCCCAGTTCAACTCCTAGTTCTTCAGTAGCTGAATCATAGAATAATTAATGGGTTGGAAAAGATCAGTCTTCACCTCAAATATCCAAGGTTCCATGATGTCCTGAGAGAGAGACAAGTTAGTGGGTTACATCCTAGGAGCACAAGCTATGAGGTAATTTCTTAGTTTAAGGTCACTACTATTTCCCTCTACTCTTCTTGCAACATATTAAGTTTGACAAAGGTTGTTGAGAGGGAGTTTCCTGACCTTGGCAGTGGTAATGTGGGGGTGAGGAGGGAAGAGGAGGAGATAGTTCTACCCTGTACATATATTTATATAGTGCATATGACAATGATAAATGTTTATAATGCTATTTAAAATATAATTCTAAGAAACACAGAATTCTGAGGAATTCTGTTGTAAAATCAACGAGTGCAAGGATTATGTCTTAAAAATAAAAACGACTCATTTTTATATAGCACTTTACAATTTATATAATGATAGCTTGAGAAGTTGGTAGTATAAGATTTTAATATTTTCTCTTTTTCTTTCTTTCTTTCTGTCTTTTTCTTTCTTTCTGTCTTCCTTTTCTTCTTTCTTTTCTTCCTTTCTTTCCCTCCCTCCCTCCTTCCCTCCCTCCTTCTCTTTTTTCCTTCCTTCCTTCCTTCTTTTCTTTCTTCCTACCTACCTTCCTTCCTTCCTTCCTTCCTTCCTTCCTTCCTTCCTTCCTTCCTTCCTTCCTTCCTTCCTCCTTCCTTCCTTCTTCCTTCCTTCCTTCTTTTCTTCTTTATTTTCTTCCTTTTCCATATGGACTTCTTTGGGTCTGGGCTCTCTTTCTATCAGGTGAGAAGTCTAATCTGAAAATTTAGTTTATTGGTTAGGGCTAAAAATTCTTATTTCCCTCCTTCTTCCTCCCCTTCTCTGCATAGAGTTTCATTATTGTTAACACAACTATTGTGGGTTCTATAAATATGAAAGAGTCATTAAAAGGCTTAAAGGGCTTTCAGGGATAGAAGCTGGCTACGGAAGACACAGCACTAATGGTATGTACATACTGTAGGTTTGGACTACAGTGTGACTCATCACCAAACCACGGAAATGGAGTGGTGATGACTGATCAGGGAGCCATAGTATTTTTCCCTGACACTATTTGCACAAACCTTGAGCACAAACGAATGGAGTTTTTCATGAGCTTATATAACAGTCAGTTGGCAATGCAAGGATAGCCCAGCTGTGCAACATGACAGAACAGACCTTGGTGCTATTGTTTATAAACAGGCTTCCTTTAAGAACCAGTTTGCTCTGTCAGGACTTGAAATACATTGTTTGGCCTTCTGTTGTCACAGCCCCCCTTTTCTCTTTGCCATTCTATATTTAAAAGCCTTCTGCCAGAGAGGGATTCTTGGACTGGGAACAGTAGAGCTACTGTTGCTCATTCAGAGTTGGGGCCAAAGGTCTTTGCTTGACTCAGGGAATATAAGCACTACCCTGACAGGCTGTCCATATGGATGCTATCTGACCCAATCAAAGAACCCAGTTAAAATCTCACCTCTGCCATTTGACGTTGGGCCAATCAATTCATCTCTCTGAGTTTTAGTTTTCTCTTTTTCAAAATTCAGAGTTTAGAGTAGATGATCTCTGAAGTTTCTCTCAGCTCTAAATCTATGAGCCTATGATCCAAGGATGGGCAGTAACTCATTGGACAGTTACAGACAATTTTAACTACATATACATGAAACTTGTCTAGTCACAACCCAAACTTTTGCTATTTATATTCAACCTGCTTAAGTTCTGAGATTCCAAAATTAGTAAACAGAGAATAGAGAAGCTCTCCACAGGCCTTGGTCTTTGTTTTTATGATAACTTAAGAACCTTTTATTTTACTATACAGGTCTAATAGCTTGTAAGATCTGAGTTTGAATTCTCTCAGACTAGTACTTTAAAAAAAATTATTTCTCCAAGTTGTGTGTAAAAACAACATTTTTTTTTAGTTATATGTATACATTCATTTTTAAAAACTTATTTCTGTATGAATCACATTGGGAGAGAAAAATCAGAACAAAGAAGAAAAATTATAAGAAAAAAACAGAGGAAAAAGGGTGGGGGGAAAGTGAACATAGCATGTATTGATTTACATTCAGTCCCCATAGTTCTCTCTCAGGATGTGGATGGTGTTTTCCATCCAAAGATTATTGGGATTGCCTTGGTTCACTGAATTGCTGAGAAGAACCAAATCTTTCATAGTCGATTATCTCACACACAGTCTTGCTGTATACAGTGTTTTACGATTCTATTTGTTTCTCTCAGCTTCAGTTCATGTAAACCTTTCAGGCCTTTCTAAAATCATTTTTATAACTCAACAGTATTCCATTACTTTCATATACCTAAACTTATCTAGCTATTCCCTAATTGAAGAGCATTTACTCATTTTACAATTCTTTGCCACCACAAAAGAGCTGCTACAAATATTTTTAGACATGTGGGTCCTTTTCCCTCTTTTATGATTTCTTTGAGATACAAACCCAGTAGTGACATGGCTGGATCAAAGGGTATGCACAGTTGTTTAGCCCTTTGGGCATAGTTCCAAATTGTTCTGTGGAATGGTTGGATCATTTCAAAACTCCACCAATAATGCATTAGTGTCCCAGTTTTCCCACATCCCTTCAACATGTATTATCTTTTCTTGTCATCTTAGCCAATCTGTCTGTCTCAGACTATTACTTTTATTACCAGCATTAAATGGCCTCCAGTTGGGGAATGACTGAATAAGTTATGATATATGAAAGTAATGGAATATTATTGTTTTATAAAAATAATGATGAATAGCCTAGAAAGGCCTAGAAAGTTTTATATGAATTTATGCTGAGAGAAGCAAGCAGAACCAAGACCCAAGAAAGGATTTCAGAGACACCCAGGATTCTCTGGATCATACTTTAGAAACCACTGACATAGTTAATTAGCAGAACTTAGTTTTGAACCTGGATTTTTCTAACGTCAGCTGCAGCACCCTTTCTACAATGCTCTTACAAATCTACCTTGTGTGTATAGTGTGTTATAGATTGAAATTTCTTATTTGATTTTCACAACAATACTGTGAAGGAGGCAAGATGATGGGTCTCATTGCAATTTGAGAGTTGAGTAAACTGAGGACCCACAATGGTCAAGATCCTTGTTCAAGACTCTATAGGTTATTAGGAACAAAAACCCAGGTCTCCTGACATTCTACAACAGACGACAATCTGCCACCATACTTAATGTTAAAGTTATCACTTATCATTTGCCAACTCAGTGATACTTAAAATTTTGCCAATATTTTGTACCTAGCAGGTCTTAATTCTGAACTAGTTAATATTTTTTAAAATATATACATATATATGTACATATACATGTACACACATATATACATATAAACACACACACATAGAGAGAGAGAACTAGCTAGATATCTTCAGGAATTGTTTAAACTCTGGAAATGATACATATTGTATGGAACAGACATTATGGTTAAGACTTTGGTCTAAACTTGAGTCAGAGCTTGAATGGGAGCTTTCTAAGAATGTCCCAATATAAAAATAATTATTCAAAATTTTTTCACTTTTTGATCTGCACAAAAGCAGAAAACAAATCTTCTGAAACATCTCAACAGAATTCGAAATCTTGGGCCTTTAACACTCTTTCTATGTATTTGTAGGTTTACAATATTAAGAGCCAGATAAGTTTCCACACTTCTGAGTGAGTATCTCTGATTTGTTCTTGTCTTTCCAATTTCATTCTGGTTGTGATTATAGCTGTATCTTTCTTGTAATTTATCTTCTGTTGGTATGTTTTTTACTGAATACAACCATTGGGCAAACATAACATTTGCTTTATTCATTACCTTCTGCCCTGGGTCATCCTGAGTCCTTTTAAGGTTTGAGCTCCCTTTCTGACTCCAAATTCACAGAATATGTTTAGCTCTGCAGATCTTTGAAGGCATGAACATGAGATTCCTTGACTAGAGTGTGTCAAATCTACCTTTAAACAGGTGTCAGCAACTATGTGTTCATTTTATTGTATCTTGTTGGAAAAAAAATTATTATTTAAAAAAATAAATGTGAAGATTTAGGAACATAATATTCTACTAAACTCCTTTGTCACATTACATCAGGATTGTGTTACAATGGGCAAATTTAACCAAGGATTTCTTATGTAACAGTGATTCTCTAGCCCCTGCTACTTGAGGTACAGGTGCAGTATACTCCTTCTCCAGGATTCTCTGATAGTCTGATAGTCTCTTTGCTCAAACCCCACTAATTATATTCCCCCAATTTCAGGAGACTCGAACATCCAATTTCATTTAACTATTTAAAACATTCAGGTAAATTTTATGGAGCCATTTTTACTTCAAAGGTATAGCAAGAAAAAACATATAAGTATTCCCCTCAATATCTCAGGGACATAATTCTCTTTACAGCATCTTAGTCTCTGGAGAGAGAAGAAATTAGTTTCACAGCTTAGCTCAGTTCCTTTGTAGCATTAGTTACACCAAATTCCAAGTCTTAAAGTCTCCCCTTGGTTTGGGTCCCAAGATTCTGATTTCTTAGGATTTTCTTGCTTGGGCTAATTATAGCATCTCACTTGGAATCCTTAGTTTCAAAATCCCCATAAATAGATGTCCCAGGCCTAGGACTCCATACTTTGCTCCTAATATTGAAAACAAAACAAAAAACAACCTAAGCCTAATATCTCATCTATTTCTCAAGACAACCTGACCTGGGAGAGAGGGAAAAGTAACATAAAATGTCCCACAATCCTCCCTGAAGGATGCCTACAGGAAGAAGAGAGATTGTTCTTCAGTAAGATACATTTAAAGATAATAGCTACAGTTATACAATCATCAGACAGAAGCTGCTCCCAACCATGTGATAGGTAAATGCAGATGTTCACATATGTGTCAAATCTTTGCATCACAGAAGTAGTTCTTTGGTGTTTCCTACATTGGATGCTTCCATTTCAGGTGGTATGGACATGTAAAAAACTCCTGTTATAATTGTTTCATATAGCTTTACAAATGTAAACTTAGGAACTTATAAAAAGTCAGACTGCACTTAAGAAAATCAGGTATAATACCCTATGCCAAAATAAAGTTGAAATGGATTTATGATTTAGACATAAAGGGTGATACAATAAGCAAATAGAACAAGGAATAATTTATCTGTCAGATTTTTGGAAAAGGGAGGGATTTATGGTCAAATGAAAAGTAGGGAACATTATGAAATACAAAATCAATAATTTTGGTTACATTAAATTCAAAAAATTTTTTTGCACAAACAAAACCAATGCAACCAAAATTAGAAGGAAAGCAGAAAGCTGGGAAACAATCTTTACAACCAGTGTTTCTGAAACAGGTTTTATTTCTAAAATATATAGAGAACTGAGTAAACTTTATAAGAATACAAGTCATTCCCCAAATGATAAGTGGTCAAAGGATATGAAAAAGCAATTTTCAGATAAAGAAATTTAAAGCTATCATCATATAAAAATGCTCTAAATCTCTATTGATTAGAGGATGCAAATTAAAACAACTCTGAGATACCATCTCACAACTCTCAGATTGGCTAAGATGACAGAAAAGGAAAATGATAAATTTTGATGATGTGGGAAAACTGGGCCACTAATGCATTATTGGTGGAGTTGTGAACTGATTCAACTACTTTGGAGAGCAATTTGCCAAAGGGTTCTAAAACTGTATATTTTGATCTGACAATACCACTACTAGGATTGTATCCCAAAGATATTAAAAAAATGAAATGACCTATATGTACAAAAATATTAATAACAGTTCTTTTTCTATGTCAAAGAATTGGAAATTAAAGGAATATCCATTTATTGGGGAATAGCTGAACAAGTTGTGGTATATGACTTTAATGGAATTCTATCATTCTCTAAGAAATAATGAATAAGTGGATTTCAGAAAAACCTGGAAAGACTTACATGAACTAATGTTGAGTGAAATATGTAGAAACCAGGAGAATGTTGTATATAGCAACAGCAACATTGTGATCAACTATGATAAATTTGAGCTCTTCTCAGCAATACAATAAACTAAAAAAATTCCAAAAGATAGAAAATGGCATCCATGTCTAGAGAAAGACAATGGAGACTGAATGCAGAATAAAGCATAATTCTATTCATTTTTTAAAAAATTTGCTTTTCCTTTCTTGTGTTTTTTTCCCTTTTATTCTGATTCTTCTTTTGCAACATGACTAATATGGAAATATATTCATGACCCCCTTGTCATGAAGAGGGGGAAGGAAAGAGAGGGAGAGAGAAAAATATGGAATTCAAAATCTTATAAAAATGAATGTTCTAAACTAACTTACATGTAATTGGAAAAAAATAAAATACTAATAAGTAAAAAAGATCAGGTACAAGACCTAAAAAAACTTGACCTATTATTTCCTGTAATTAATTGGTGTGAGGATGACCTAGTATGCCTGATGCCCAAATCTAGGGAATTGGGGCATCTTGGTAGATTTGATTGCCTGGGAAATTTAGGCAATGACTTGAATTTTTCTCTCTATTCAAAGAATATTATGACAGAATCATCTGAGTGTTTCAATCAATCAACAAACTTTTATTCCCTAACATCTGTTGGGTATATAGATACCTACCCAACCCTATACAAAGGCTCTCACTGTGGTGAGGGATCAAAAAGAAAGTAACTAACTGGGTGGTGTCTCTTCTTTCCAGTCTGATTGGGGAAACACATTAAACAATTAGAAGACAATTGAGGGCAGAGTGTAATTAAGTTCTTGGTAGTGAGGCACCTATTAATAAATTTAAAAGGAGCTGCTGGAATAATTGAGGAGGACTTGATGGAGGATGTCATACTTGTCATAAAGCTATGCTTTAATACATGGATATCATTTAGAGAGACCTTGCGCATGGAGGAAGGTATGATAATAATCTCCCAGGGCAGTAGGAACGAAGACACAGAATGAGAGTAGACAGAAGAAACAGAATTGTTCACATGACAGACTGGTCAGCAGAATATTATTTTTTTCTTTTTAAAAGTTATTTATTAGTTTGCAACACTTACTTTTGTAACATTTTATTTCCATTTTTCTCCTTCCCCTAAATGTCAATCAATCTGATAAGAATTATACATGTGCAATCATATTGAGCATATTTCCACATTAGTCATATTGTGAAAAAAGAATTAGAACAAAAGGGAAAGACACAAAAAAGAATAAAAAACAACAAAAAAGTGAAAGCATTCAGACTCTATATTTCTTTCTCTGAATGTGAATGGTGTTTTCCATCATAAGTCTTTTGGAATTGTCTTAGATCATTTCATTGCTGAGAAGAGCAAAGTTTATCAAAATTAATCATCTGTACAATGTTGCTGTTACTGTGTAGAATGTTCTCTTGGTTCTGCTCCCTTCATTCATGTAAGTCTTTCAAGGTTTTTCTTCAATCTGCCTGCTCATTATTTCTTATAGAACAAAAAAATTTCATTACAGTCATATACCATAATTTGTTCAGTCATTCCTTAATTGATGGGCATTTCATAGATTTTGAATTCTTTGCCACCACAAAGAGAACTGCTGGACCAATTTCAGAAAATCCTGAAAATACTTACATGAACTGATGCTGAGTGAGGTGAACAGAACCAAGAGAACATTATACACAGTAACAAGATTATGTGCTGAATGACTATGAAGGACTTGGCTCTTTTTAATAATATGACGATTCAAGGCAATTCAATAGAATGCCTTCTGCATTCAGAGAGAGAATCATGGAGACTGAATATGGATGGAAGGATAGTATTTTCACCTTTTGTTGTTTGTTTTTTTCTTTCTCATGGTTTTTTCCTCTTTTGATCTGATTTTTCTTGTACAACACAACAAAAATGAAAATATGTTTAAAAGAATTGTACATCTCTAACATCAGATTGCTTGCTATCTTAGGGAAGGGAGTGAGGGAGATAATTTTGGAACACAGAGTTTTACAAAAATAAATGTTAAAAACTATCTATACATATATTTAGGAAAATTTTTTAAAATTAAAAATTTAAAAAAAACCAAAGAGAACTACTATAAACAGTTTTGTACATGTGGGTATTTTTCCATTTTTTATAATCTCTTTAGGATACAGACCTAGCAGTGGTATTGCTAGATCAAAAGGTGTACTCAGTTTTATAGCCCTTTGCACATAGTCCCAAATTGCTCTCCAAAATGATGGATCAGTTTATAATTCCACCAATAATGTATTAATGTTTTAATTTCCCTACATCCTCCCTGATGTTTATCATTTTCCTTTACTATCATCTTAGTCAATCTGATAGGCGTGAGGTGGTACCTCAGATGGGTTTTAATTTGAATTTCTCTATATAATATATATAAAGCAATTTGCAAATTCATTGCATATTCATATCAACTGGGAAATGATTTGTACAGAATATTACTTTAACCTTTGGGTAGATTAAAGACCATATTTTGAAAACCTGCCAAGTTTCACCTGATGCTATAAGAATTGGGGAGTTATAAGTTCTGGAACAAGAGAGTAGCATGATGAAAGTACTATCTTATGAAGATTAATTTGACATTCATGTGAAAAATGCTGGAGAGAAAAAGATTAGAGGAAGAGAAACTGGTTAGGAATCTACTGCACCAATTTAGTGCTTTCCCCTCTAAGATAATTTTCCATACACTCTATATCTTATGTGTATTTATTTAAATACACTGAGAAGGGGTGTCTCCCCTCTCAGAATGTAACCTTCTATAGCACATGAATTATTTTTTCTTTTTCTTTTATTCTTGGTGCTTAGCACAGTGCTTGTCAAATAGGAGTTAAATATGTTTATTGATTAATTAAGACGTGGGATGATGAGGGTCTAGTTGAAGGAGGTAGTAGTGAGAGAGTCCTGGGTTTGAATATTACTTCTGAAACTTTGTATTTATCTGGTCTTGGGTAATTCACTTAAATTCTGCAGGGTTTAGTCTCCTTTTCTGTAAAATGGGGATAATAATAAGGACACTTATTACTTAATTGAGCTGTTTAAAGAAAGTGATTTATATATGGTAATAAGCTGTGTAAATATAACTTATAATTTTTAAATTAAATATTCAGCATAAGAGAAAAAGGAAAGGAAAAAATAAAACCTCAGGAAGAATAAATTGGACTTAGAGAAATAATGGATCTAGGGCTTGGAGAAGAATTTTGAAATATTCAAAATTTCTAATTTGGAGCATTTTAGTGTAATGCCAGAGTCATGATTCAGAATGGGGAAATTGGTTTGTATGAGGAAAATAATGAATTTGGTTTTTTAAAATGTTGAATTTGGGACAATGACAAGATGCCTAGGCAAAGACATCCTGTGTGTAGGAACTATTTGGGCTTAATATATAAGATATAGACCCTAAGAGAAAAATGCTGAGAAGGTTGGGGAGTAAGGCCAAAACTCAATTATGTAGAAAATGGACTGAACTAGAATATCCATACTCTCTCAGAGATTAAAGCTGGGAACAAGACAGAGAAATCAGTTTATTTTTCTATCCCTTTTCTCAGCTTGTATCTCTTGTCTTACTCTTTTGCTCCCCTGGAAAGAAAGTTCCAATCATGGTTTTTCTAATTGCTCCTCACTTCTCTCATGACAATCCATCTTCCCTATCTGAGTCCTTTCACAGGCTGCCATGCTTGCCTGGAACACATATCTACCCATCTCTCTTACAATCACTACTTTCCTTTAAAACTTAACTGAAATGCCACTTCCTATATGGAGCCTTTCCTTTTCCTTCCAAGTGGCAGTGCACCACTCCTCGGGGACCCTTTCAAATTACCTTATATTTATGTAAATGCTACATCAGATGAAGTGTTGGATTTGGTGACATAAACCCTGGAATTTGAATCCTGTCTCATACTTGTACTAGCTATGTGACTCTGGGCTAGTTACTTAACCTCTCTCAGACTCAATTTCCTCATTTGCAAAATGGGAATAATAATAACATCTGCCTCATAGAGTTATTGGGAGAGTCAAATGAGATAATATATATAAAGCAATTTGCAAAATTTAAAGCACTATTATTATTATCTATTCTAATATACATTCTAATATATTAGAATATAAAATATTATATATTCCACATACAGCCATTTTCATATTCTTGTATATATATATATATGTATATATTTTATCCCCCTGATATAATGCAAACTCCTTGAGAAGGTACTCTAGCAGAGTACCTGGAACATAAAAAGAACTGGTTGATTGAGGGTTAAATAATGATAATGATTCCCTCAAAGTTCAAACCATTATGCATATTATTAGAGGAATGTCAATGAAGATACCAATGTGGTACAATAGGACCTTAAGAGAACATTAGAATAGATATGAAGGCATAGAGGAATCCTGAAATGCTGGAAAATTTAGCTTGAAATCAGTGCTTCTAAGAGACAAAGAAATAGACAGGAGATTATCCCTACTGGAGACTGTTGTGAAGATCAATTTGATATACAGGACAGAATAATTAGTGACATATCTTCATGTTTTAATTCTCTCCTCAGGAGATATTTCTTCTATTAGGAGATTATCTTCTTAGAAAGATAAAGCAGAAATACAATTGTATGATTTACTAAAAATGCTAGATGCTGTTGATCACAAATGCACAAGAAATATACTGAAGACATGAATACTTCTATTAGACACCAAAATAATATGACAAAAAACCTTGGAATGAATTTTAACAGTTATAGGCAAAAACTTCATCTTATTTTTTGTCAGTGGTACCATCAATTCCATGCCACACCAACCATTGTAAGGCATTGATCTCAAGCCTAGATTAAATTATTAAAATCTGAAAAGGAAAAAATTTAGTGACCCAAGGATATCTAAAATCTTTATTTAACACTAAATTTAGAAATCCTAACTAAAAATTAAGTGAATAATAAATACAACATATTTCAAATGATTTGCAAAGGGAGGTGGACATATGCTGGAATTTCAAAAGGCTCTTTCAGAGTTTGAAGGCATCCTTTAACAAACAATATACTAAAGTAGAGTAATTTTGATTTTTATTATACATAATAAATGTTGGTTTATACATATGTGTATAATAAATCATCACTAGTTAATGCATTCTCCAAAAATATTTGAAAGAATTTGTAAAAAAAGAAATAGATTCAGGATTGTACACAACAATATTTGTAGCAATAATAAACTACTACTTAATCACATGGAATTTTCTCTAGTGAAATAAAAATGTCATTTGAACTTGATAAGGCTACAATTAATTTATTACTAGGAAATTAGACATTAAAAACTCAGAGATTGAATCTGGGGGTCAAATTGACTCAATGGATGAAAATAACACTTATGAATTTTCTTATCTCCAGGGAAGACATTAATAAAATTTATCAAAGAGAAAGCTATAGTTGAAGATGCTAATAGACTAATAAGCATCTGAAATCAAAACTCAATGGGAAGATTCTATAAAGAATTAAAAACCATGCAAATTCAACCTCAACATACACTTTCAGAACTGTAAAATGAACCTTAACAAATTCAGAATAAAACCCCATGCTATATTAACAAACAGATCTTTCCCCCTAAAGTGATTAATGCTTCTTAGACAAAAAGGAGGAAGAGGATTGATGACCATTTTCAGAGCACACGATAAACAAGTAGAAAACCTGCCAGAAGAACTTTTGAACAAATAAGTCATTGCTTATCCAAATGATGGTACAAACAATAATAAAGGCCAGTAGCAGATTCAAACTATTAGTTTTGTCAAATGTAACAGATGAAACATTGAAAATTCAAAAATGGAATCAAACAGTCCATGATAAATTATCTCTACATTGATTCAACCATGAAATTTAGAAAAATTATCTGAGTCATGAGAATTTGTTTCTGGAAATATAGATGTTTTGATGGCAAGTCAGAACCAGGCCATCGTCACCAAAATTATAAAAGTTATACTCAAGGAATTCAGACTTACTCATCAATGAAGACTATATGAGGAAATGCTAAAAAAAAAAAAAAACCTATTCAATATATTATTGACAAATACTGGATAGAGCACTGAGCCTGCTATCAGGAAGACTCCCTACCTGGACTTCAAATATGACCTCAGAAATTGTTATTTTGGGCAAGTCACTTAACCTCTTTTTGCCTCAGTTTACTCAACTCAATTGCAAAACAAGGATAACAACACCTAACTCCCAGAGGCTTTGTGAAGATCAAAGAAAATAATTTGTAAAGCAATTGACATAGTGCTTGACACATAGTAAATGCTAACTACTTTTATGATTTAATTATAGTAGATATTTAGCTATTCTTATTATCATTGCAATCTACAAAAATATTAATACCTACTTAGCAAGACATGACATGCTGATTAGAATAATATATTTGTTGTCTTTTAGGAACTCACAGATGAAAAACTTCAATACTATAACTATAGACCATAAATATATTTGTGAACTCAATCAATAAATTAAATTGGAACAAGACAATTCTCACATGTAGGACTGTTGCTCACAATTGTCTTTATATAGTATTGATCTACAAAATTCAAGAACAATGTTCCTAATAGATGTTGTTATATTGTTGATATATTGTTATATATATATATATATAGCTTACAATCTCCAAGCTATATGGGGAAAAAGTTTTAAAAATATAGAGAGCTGATAAAAGAAATAAAAATCATGTGTGTGATAGGATGAGCTATATTTACAAAGCATCCCTATAGTCTTTTTTTTGCTGTTACAAAAGATATTTTCCATAACCCTACGGAAGATGAATTTATATCCAAATACTTTTATTCCACTATTAAATGTGATTATTTATTTTACATACCTATTCAATAATTCATAGAACATTAATTATAAAACAATAATATCAGGTTAATTATTTATTCTAGGATCATTTTTGTTTGAATTTCATCAATAAAGATGAGAAAAATAAGAAATGATAATGATTATAAGCAGGATCTCAAAGTCCATTTGTCTAGGACTTTTCTCATTGGTAGATATTTGTTATATAATGATCCTTACCTGTATGAAGGTCAGAATTAGCAAGAGTTTGGAAGAGGAGAAATATTGGTCTGGTTTCCAATTTCAAAAGAGAAGCAATGTGGTTCTAGTTTTTCTTCGTGGAGAGGTCCCTTAAGGGAGAGGAAGATGCTAGCAAGAAGCTGACTTGTAGAGGAGCTAGTATTTCAATCATGGCTCCATTTTCAACTTCTATAGTAGATAATTTAGGGGAATTTTTCTTTGGTTGAGATCTCAGACTTTCTCTCTGTCCCCCCCAACCTGCGTCTTTGTCTTTGTCTCTATCTCTGTCTCTCTCTGTGTGTGTGTCTTCCTTTTTCTCTCTCTCTTTATCTCTAGATCTGTCTCTCTTCTCTTTTTCACTTCTTCACTTCTTCCTGCCCTCCTCTTTTGTCTCTTTCTCATCTCTATCTCTGTCTTCCTGTCTTTCTGTCTGTTTCTCTTCCCTCCCTCCTCCTCTCTCATTTCTCTTATCTCTCTTCTCTGAATGTCTGTCTGTCATTCTCTGTCTCTCTTTCTCTGCCTTTCTTCTCTCTGTCTATGTTTGTCTGTCTGTCTCTATCTCTCTTCTCTCTATCTGTCTCCTGCCCCTCCTTTCTCTCACTCCTCTCCATTCCCAGTAGGAGAGCTCATTCACTCATTCACTCTGTGCTTTGTCTGATAGATTCTCTTTCTATTTACTATTAGCTGGAAAAGTGGGTTTATGTTCTATTCACTACATATAGTCTCAAATCAAGCTGGGATATATAGTTTGGGACAATCCTTCTTCATGAGCACAGCTTGAACTTAAAAATATTTTCCCCTAGATTAACAATATTTAAGGAGGCAGATATATAATATTAGCCCAGTGCTCCTTCTATAAGGAGAAAAGAGTGACTAGCATTTGTGGGGCCAATCTCCTGTTTTTCACCCTGGTAAGAATCAAAGTTTCCCTTAGAGAAGGGTATGTAGAGGAGACTTTAGCCATATATATTTATTCCTTCCTTTGAGCCAAATCTAGACAGAACCTTGTAAAAACATAGACAACAAACACCCTCTGTACACGCATTCTAGAGAGTGCGTCCAAAATCACAATGCCTTCTTGGATGAGATAAATGATAAGATTATGGAAAGAGTGTTAAGTAGTAATCATTAGTCTTTGATGCTGCAATGGCTAACTTTCTGAATTATGGTTTAGTTTTGGTCTTCTCTGTCATTAGCATCAGCATTTATTTGCTCTATCCTTACATGGATATCCCTGGTGGGTAGTTGAGTGATTTTAGTACTTTGCACACAAAGTTGTCTCCGAGGGAACAGGAGCTATGTAGCCTGTATGAGAGGCACCACCTGGTGTTACTTCTACTATTTCTTATCTTTATGGCTTTGGTCATACTTACAATGGAACCACCTCCATTTCTACTTTTTTTAACATGAAGCTTTTCCTGATCTTACTCCTTCCCCTTGCTCATGTCGTTCCACAAATAACTTATTTTAAACTATATTTTATATATACTTATACTATTGTCTCTCTTGATAGAATATGAGCTATTGGAGGGGAAGGACTCTTTCTTTATTTTCTTTATATTCCTACTGCCTGACACAATACTTGCCAAATAGGAAGTACTTAATAAATGATTGTTTTTTGATTGATCTGTCTCATGAATGAAAACACTCTCTTCCTTCAAGGCCCAGATCAGGTACCATCTTGACCTTACCTAATGCAACCTAAGACTCTGTTCCCTAGAGCTGAAAGTGCTCTCTTTCTTCCTACCTAAGACTCTGTTCCCTAGAGCTGAAAGTGCTCTCTTTCTTCTCAAATTAAGTCCTTTTTAGTTACTTTGAGTAGGCCTTTGCAGAAAGCAATTAGTTAATTGAAGTTTGCTGAACTGAATTATTGAAATCTTTGTCTTTCACAGCTAGCCCCTTTGTACTTCACATGATATAGAATCATTTATTTATTTTTTAAATAACTTTTTATTGATAGAACTCATGCCAGGGTAATTTTTTTACAACATTACCCCTTTCATTCACTTCTGTTCCGATTTTTCCCCTCCCTCCCTCCCTCCCCTCCCCCAGATGGCAAAGCAATCCTTTACATGTTGAATAGGTTACAGTATATCCTGGATACAATATACGTGTACAGAACCAAACAGTTTTCTTGTTGCACAGGGAGAATTGAATTCAGAAGGTATAAATAATCCGGGAAGAAAAACAAAAATGCAAACAGTTTATATTCATCTCCCAGTGTTCTTTCTTTGGGTGTAGCTGCTTCTGTCTATCTTTGATCAATTGAAACTGAATTAGCTCTCTTTATTGAAGAGATCCACTTCCATCACAATACATCCTCAAACAGTATCATTATTGAGGTATATAATGATCTCCTGGTTCTGTTCATTTCACTTAGCATCAGTTCATGTAAGTCTCGCCAGTCCTCTCTGTATTCATCCTGCTGGTCATTCCTTACAGAACGATAATATTCCATAACGTTCATATACCACAATTTACTCAACCACTCTCTAATTGATGGGCATCCATTCATTTTCCAGCTTCTAGCCACTACAAACAGGGCCACCACAAACATTTTGGCACATACAGGTCCCTTTCCCTTTTTTAGTATCTCTTTGGGGTATAGAATCATTGATTTAGACCAAGAAGAAACCTTAGACTTTCCTTCTCCCCATGCTCATTTCATATATGATTATTTGAGTTTTAGAGTGATTAAGTGATATAACCAAGGTTTCAGGTAGTAAGTGGTTCAACTGAGATTTGAACACAGGTTTTCTGATTTCAAATACAGTACTCTGTTCACTTTATTGGATTATAATTTTCCAAAAGTTTGAGTTACTTTTCAGCTTTGTTTGTCTAGCATCAAAAGGGTTTTCTAGCTACTAGATGTTTAATAAGGGTTTGCTGAATTGAATTGGATTGGATTGGCCAATGCGAAAGAGGTTAATCTGAATTGGGATTTCTGGGCCTCTCTGCGTTTATTTCTCTTTCCTTGTATGTTGTGATTTTGGACTTTGTTTTTGAATTATGGGGTGGCTTTGGTCTTCTCCCTCATTAGCATCAGCATTTATTTGCTCTGTCCTTACAAGGATGTGAAGGTTATTGTTGGCTGAGTGGTCCTGTTGGGTAATTGAGTGATTTTGGTGGTTTGCACACAAGGGTGTCAGATTCTAAATTCCAGTTGGAGGTTCTGGCAGCCAATCTGATTTTTGGCATTAACGCTGAAACCCACAATTTACATTTCACTGAAACTGTTGACATTTTATATAACTATGGCAAGTGGGAAACTGGACAGTTGTAGTTGTCACTTTGCCATGGGGCCACCGGAGCCTTGAATTATAAACTTTCTTCTCAGTCTAGAAGTTTTTGGCACTTAATATGTGATGGGGTCATCTGTGCATTCCTGGGTGTCCTGGGATGGCCTCTCACACAGCTAAGGGAAAGCTGTATTTGGGGCTAAGGAAGTTCAGGGTATTAGCCTGTTTGAGAGACCCTACTTCCTTTGAGAGACTATAGGGGTAATTTTTCATGATTTGATATTCTTTCTTAGTTTCATGTCTCTGGATTCCGCCCAGGAGAATTTGGGGAACAATCAATCTTAAGTAATGAGAAGGAAAAAATATGGGAGAGAGGTGGAAATCTGGGGAGATGTGAAATTTTGCAGACGTTCAAGAAATGTTATATGTTAGAGGCACTGGGTTCAACATAAATGTCAGATATGGCTAATTGTCCTGAAGTTTGTAGTTTCCTTCCTCCAAATTAAAAGAATGGTCATTTTCCAAGGCCAGGACTCAACTCATGAAAATATTTGAATTTCAGTGATTTTTGTATCATTTGATAGTTTAATAAAAAGGAGCAAATATTCCTTTCAATGAATTCTGACAGATAGTAGTCATAGTAGTAGTAGATAGCCATATGTTAAGAATTGGATTCTGGGCTTATCCTTGACAAGAGACATTGCTGGAAATATTTTATTGTGTCATCATGGAGAAACAGTTTAGCAGAATCCAGACAAATTGAAGAGTTGTATATCTAGGAGGAAAGTCTGATATTGAAGGTTTGATATTAGAAAGATATTTTATGTAATGAATTTAAGTTCATTGGGATTAGGAGACTATAGCATTGTAGCTGATTTACAGAAAGGACCTGAGCTTTTAACTCAAGTGGCTTTGAGGGGGAAGAAATGATATGTTAGGAAGCACTATGAGGAATTAATTCGGAAGTATTTATGGATTTCTGCCAGGAGAAGATAATGTAATAAAATGTAAGGTCAAAAGTCAAAATCTATGGTGTAGATGATAGTGATTGGGGGAGGAGAAGGAAATATGGAGTGCATAGAGTTAAGGACTCAGGCTTAAATTCTATCTTAGATACTTACTGACTGTGTGAGCCTGGGAAAGTTATTAAACGACTTTGTAAAATAAAAGCTTTGTATTCAGTATCTTCTAAGATCCCCTTTAACTGTAAACCCCTACCTTTATAATCTTGGGTAAATTCAGAGAAAGCTTAACAGGGTTGGTGGATTTCAAGGGTAGGGGGCAGTGAGGTTAAGTAGTTAGAGGTATCATACAATGTGATAAACGAGAAAGACCAGGAAATTTGAAGTCAAAAAAGTTAGACTTAAATCACAGTTTTGACTATGTGACCTTGAGCAAAATCTACCCCCCTCCCAATGTTACAATAAAATCATCATATTGGATTGAGTATCAGAGGACCTGGCTTCAAATCTCAGCAAATCATTTCACCTCTTTGGGCCTCAATTTTCCCATCTGTAAAACTTAGATAGTTTTTCTGATTTTGTATGGCTCTTATTATTCTTCTCATGTATTCACGCTTCTCAGATGCAAAAGGAAAGGGTTGGGCTAGACCAGGACTTAAACTTTTTCCACTTTTTCAAGCCCTTTTTGCCTGAGAAATTTTTGACTCAGGTGTATAGTTGTAAAAAACCAAACATTTACTGATAATAAACCATAGTTTTGTGATCTCACATTCTTTATTAGGGAGAGCTATTGGAATGTTTTTGAGCAAGGGAATGTTATAGGTAGATAGGTAGAATATTATTTTGGCAGCTATGTGGAGAATGGACTGGAAATAAAGAAGGCTACTATAATGGTTCAAGTGATTAAAATGTATTCTGAAAGTATTGTTAATAATACCTGGTAACTAATTGGCTTTGGAAAGGGGTGAGAGAAAGGAAAGAAAATCAGGGATGATTTTGAGGTTATGAATTGAAGGTGATTGGAAGGATGGTGATGCCCTCAAAAGCAAGAGGAAACTTTGGAAGAGGGATAGATTTAGGGGGAAAATGAATGTGTTATACCCAATGAACTGTTGTTATATGCAGATGGAGATGTTCAACAGAAAATTCTCAATATGGAATTGGAGTTTAGGAGAAATATTAGGTCTATATAACAGAGATTCAATGGTAGAGGACAGTGTAGAACTGAACTTGTCAACTATAAGGTCAAGTCTATAAAGGAAGAAAAGTGGGTCCCAAACAGGGTAATGTAGTGGGAGAACAGGGAGGAATAAGATGAAAAATAGATTCAGAAAGAATAAGGTGGAATGGGTGATGAAAGGATGGGAAGTTGTGATGAGAGAGATGCATTTCAGAATTCAAGATTGTATAGGTAGCATTCTTATGGATAATGGTGAGGTCTATGACCATCTCTGTGGGGTAGTTGAGGTAGAATGCAGATGTAAGTCATGGAAACTGAGAACATTGATTAAAGTGAGGCAAGAGTGCTCAAAAGGACATCAATTCATATGTGGATGTTAGTATAGAAAAGGACTATGATCCAGATACTGTTTTGAAGATAGAAATGAGGAAACAAGGACCTGAAAGCAGACAGATAAATCTGATAACGAATTGTGATGTAGACAGATGGAATGAACCTCAAAAGAGGAGTGATTTCTAAATGACAAAAACAGAGGAACACTGAAACTGACAATGAAGATCAAGCAATAGGTTTATTTCTCCTTGTCCACTGTGTTAAGGAGCATGAGAGGCAGAACATTCAATATTAGATATTGGATCATTTGGAGGGATCTAGGTTTCCATGAAGAAAGAAGATGGAAAAAATTTGATGAGAAGAGGATTGTGGCAACCACATCAACTCCCATTAGTTTAACTATCATGTTTTTAGAAATGATCAATAGATCTTATTACATACAACTCCTCTCTCCTATAAAATCAAGTGTATAATGAATATTTCAAACTGGATGTCCTTGAGATATTTCAGACTTGGTATATCCAAAACTGAGCTCATTCTCTTTCTCATTCCCAAAACACTATCTTCTTCCAAACTTTAGTTTTTCTGTTGGAAGCACCATCATTTTCCTAGATTTATAAGTCTAGTAAGAAAATCTCTGGGTCAAAGAAATATTTCAGTCACGTTATTTGAATATTTCTAAATTGTTTTCCCAAATGGCTATATTGACTGAAAAAAATTCACTAACAAAGCAATAGTGTGCTTATCTTCCCACACCCTTGTCCAAAACTATTTTCACTTTTTTTGTCATTGTATAAGGTGTTGGATGAAATATCGAAGTTGTTTTGGTTTGTAGTTCCCTTCTTATTAGTGATTTGGAGCATTCTTTCAAAAAGTCATTAATAGTTTGAAATTATTTTGGGAATTTTTTATTCATATCATTTGATCATTCATTGGATGACTCAGTCATAGATGTATGTATGTATATATGTATATATACATATTTGATCATATGTGTTTTATAAATATATGTATATAGGTTATTGGTTTTTATATTTTTATATCAAACATTTATCAGGGAAATCTAATGCAAAGATCCCCCCCCCATTTAACCATTTTCTTTTTTAGATGGATTAATGTTGTTTGTGAAAAACTTTTCAGTTTCATGTAATCAGTTATCTTTATCTTTATAAATGCCTCTGTCTCTTGTTTTATGAAGAATTTATCTCCTGTAGCATGATAGGCATATAATTTGCCTCTTCTGATTTTTAATAGCATATTCTTTAACATTAAGGTTGTATATCCATTAGAATATATAATGGAGAATGTAATTTGTGAGGTATTGGCATAAATCTTTCTACCAGATTATTTTCCAGCTTTCATAGGAGTTTTTATTAAGTAGTCAGTCCTTTCCTAAATAATTTATATTTGCTTGTTAGTTGTACATGGGATCATTGAGCTTCACTGTTTCTGATTCTCCCTTATCTAGTCTGTCTTCCCAAAAGCTGGTTGTTAAACATTCTATAAAATCACTCATGTCTATAGCTCACATTTCTAGAACACTTTGAGTTTAACAAAGCAACTTGTTCACGTGCAAGTAGACATATCAAGCATTATTTCTCCCATTTTCTAGATGAGGAAACTGAAGATCTCAGGAGAGAAGTGACAACTTCATTGTGATGTAGTAAGTAGCAGACTCAAGTCCACATTCACATCTCCAAACTCCTACTCTGATACTCTTACAAACAAAAATCTTCTGTTTTTATATCCCAGTCATTTCTATTTATCTCCTTCCCCTATCCACTAATAAACCCATCAGCAAGTACTTATTAAACACCTATTTACTATTTGCTGATTGGAACTAATTACGATATTAAACACATAAAATCATGAAAATGGAACCATTTCTGCTCTTGAGAAGCTTTTATTCCATGGGATAAGACAACACAGATATAGATACATAGATGTATATATACATCTCAAAATAAATACAAGGCAATTTAGAGGAGGAAAAGCATCTCTAGCTGATATGTATGTGTGGAATAAGGAAGGATTTCATGTAAATGGTAGTACTGGAACTGAATTCTGAAAAAAAAAAAAAACAAGGAGAGAAGAAAATTTTCTTTTTTTTTTGGTCTTCTTATAGCTTTCTCCATGCTGTCTATTCTTTTTTTTTTTTTATAGCTTTTTATTTACAAGATACATGCAAGGGCAATTTTTCAGCATTGACAATTGCAAGACCTTTTGTTCCACCTTTTCCTCTCCTTCCCCCACCCCTTCCCCCAGATGGCAAATTGACCAATACATGTTAAATATGTTGAAGTGTAAGTTAAATACAATATATGTATACATGTCCAAACAGTTATTTTGCTGTATAAAAAGAATTGGACATTGAAATAGTGTACTGTGAAGGAAATCAAAAGTGCAGGCGGACAAAAATAGAGGGATTGGGAATTCTATGTAGTGGCTCATAGTCATCTCCCAGAATTCTTTCACTGGGTGTGTTGGTTCAGTTCATTACTGCTCTATTGGAACAGATTTGGCTCATCTTATTGTTGAAGAGGGCCACGTCCATCAGAATTGATCATCATATAGTATTGTTGTTGAAGTATATAATGATCTCCTGGTCCTGCTCATTTCACCCAGCATCAGTTCATGTAAGTCTCTCCAGGCCTTTCTGAAATCATCCTGCTGGTCATTTCTTACAGAACAATAATATTCCATAATATTCATATACCACAATTTATTCAGTCATTCTCCAATTGATGGGCATCTACTTACTTTCCAGTTTCTGGCCACTACAAAGAGGGCTGCCACAAACATTCTTTCCCTTCTTTAAGATCTTTTTGGGATGTAAGCCCAGTAGTAACACTGCTGGATCTTTTGAGAAATCATTAAGAAACTAAGTTCTTGAGACATGAAGTGATTTGTCCAGCTTCACAAAGATAACTAATGACAGCACAGAACTTGTGCTGTCACAGACAAGAAGGCTGCCACAAACATTCTTGCATATACAGGTCCCTTTCCCTTCTCTAAGATCTTTTTGGGATATAACACTGCTGGATCAAAGGGTATGCACAGTTTGATAACTTTTTGAGCATAGTTCCAAATTGCTCTCCAGAATGGCTGGATGTATTCACAATTTCACCAACAATGTATCAATGTCCCAGTTTTCCCATATCCCCTCCAACATTCCACATTATCTTTCCCTGTCATTCTAGCCAATCTGACAGGTGTGTAGTGGTATCTTAGAGTTGTCTTAATTTGCATTTCTCTGACTAATAATGACTTGGAGCATCTTTTCATATGGCTAGAAATAGTTTCAATTTCTTTGTCTGAGAATTGTCTGTTCATATCCTTTGACCGTTTATCAATTGGAGAATGCCTTGATTTCTTATAAATTAGAATCAATTCTCTATATATTTGGAAATGAGGCTTTTATCAGAACCTTTGACTGTAAAAATGTTTTCCCAGTTTATTGCTTCCCTTCTAATCTTGTCTGCATTAGTTTTGTTTGTACAAAAACTTTTCAACTTAATATAATCAAAATTTTCTATTTTGTGATCAATAATGACCTCTAGTTCTTCTTTGGTCATAAATTCCTTCCTGAGAAGAGAAATTTCTAAGAAAAATAAATGAAGGAGGGAAGGAAAAAATAAAGGAAGAAAAGAAGGAAGGAGAAAGGAAGGAAAAAAGGAAGAAAGGAAGGAAAGAGGGAAGGAAGACAGGAAAGAAGGAAAGAAAGAAGGAAGGAAGCTCTCAGCTGCATAGAGTACACAACACTTTTTTGGAAGATCTCAGCAGCAAGATGGAAAGGTTCCAAGGACCTTAGGGCACAGCAGCCAAATGCATGGAAATGTCTCTTCTTTATTGCCATCCCATAGATAAAATCATATCAGTTTCTGATGTTAAAATATTTGACAGGGTCAAGGACTTTGGTGATAAGAACTTTCTTCTTTGGGTCTTCAGTAGTTGTTCCTATTGATAGTACTGCAGGAGCAGTTAGTTGCTAGGTTTTATCTCCTTAGGTGCTGCTGTGATTCCAGAGTGATGATTGTGGGCACTGAACTGGAAGCCTTGCTATTCCAAAGGCTCTTGGGTTCTGGGTTGCATCCTTCTGGGATAGTCAGAGTTGAGGTGGTTTGATTTGACTGGTACATGATATTTCCTATTTCTTCTTCAGGGAACCTTGCTGCTTTATCTAGGCAAATTTGTCTGCTTTGTGGATGGCAGTTTGGGGATGGTTGACCCTTTTTTTTTTCATGAGTTGCTCTGGATAATATCTTCAGAGGCTGAGGATGACTATTGCCAAGACTCTTATACCAATAATTTAAAACATCAGAATTTTCTGAGATCAGAAGTTAACATTTATGTAGCACTTCAGAGTTTATAAATCACTTTACTTAGTTTTTTGTCCCAAGTTACAGGTGGGAAAACGGTAGCAGATAAAGGTTAAATCACACACTATTTGAGGCAGAATTTTACCTTAGGTCTTTTTCTTTCCATGTCTAACACTATATCCACTGGAGTATGGTAGGATGGAATGCCTTATAACAAAGGTTAAAAAAGAAATCATCTCTAGATTGTTATGTATTATATCTTGTAAATATCTTAAAGTGATGTAAATATCTTGAACAGTTACTGGATGAATGTTTTTATGATCTACAAAAGCCTTAAAATGGGGGAAATACATGTAGTTTTAGAAAAATATTCCCATAGACAGAGGATCATTGTTTTTTAACCTCTTTTGAAAGCCTGATGAACTATTAAGAGGTGATTAAGACCTAGAAAAGGAAACATGTAGAATATTTCAGTAGACTGGACCTAGGAGACCAGAGATCTGATTCCACCTCATGTCTCTCTATGTGACATTGGAAGAGTCATTAACCTCTGTGGGCCTTAGTTTTCCCTTGTGCACAATGAAAGATTAGACTAAATGTCATTTTGGTTCCTTTCAACTCTGAAATATTCTCACCTGTCCGTATATGGTATTTTGAATTCTTATAGTAAGTTATGCACACAGACACACATTTATGTTATGGTGGTACTTTTGGAAATGGCTTGAGTTGAAAATCCATTTTTTATTTTCATGTCTGTTTTTCAACTCCTATATTAGTTGGTAAGGTTGATGTTATAATCTCATTCTACAGAATGCCAAATGGATAACAACCTATTTTTTGATGTGGAACAATGTATCAGACTTAATAAATAAAAATTGAAAAGGATTGCAAAAAAAAAAAAAAAAAAAGAAAAGAAAACCCATAACAAACAAATAAAAAAAAATCCCAAAGGATAAAAAAGGAAGAGGAAAAAACAAGTTCATCAAGATGAATCAGTATAGTTACCATATCTAAAATACATGTAACCTTCATTGCCATGACCATCATTATAACACTGTCCAGTCAGGGTGAATACTGTCATATCCACATTATTTCCAGTCATGTTTGATGTTTTCTTATGAAGAAATAGTTTATACAACTCTAAGAAGAAATTGCTTTTTTGTCTTTTTCCATTGCTACCTTTTTTTGGGAATAGTAGTACTCCATTCTTTGAACCTCAGTATTTTCATCTGTAAAATGAGATAGCAATACTTACTTTGTAACATTGGTTGATGTTCATGCCCCAAGGAGAGAAGCCAAAGTCTGCTGAGGTTCCCTGAGCTCCTTAATAACAGGAAAGGTGCTATAATCACAATGTGGTTACATTACAACATACATAATAAGTTAGTCATTCCATCAGTCAGTGCGTCAATACTTCCAATCCATGCTCTTTATGTAGAAATCTGTGATGTTCCTTGGGCTTCATTCTCCTGGAAACAACATGGATGGGAATAATGTAGAAAGAATAATAATACTTTTATTCCTCTCCCTAACAAATCTGGCTTTCTCTTGGATTGCTGAAGTTTCAATGTGGTGGCCCCATCAGACAGTTTTGTTGGTGAAGAATATTGGGCCATTGACCAGCAGACAGCAGGCCAAGTGACAGAATCAATATCCTTCTGGCAGAAAAAAATTTTTGATCATTGTAGGGATACTCAGATACTGTATGCTCCCCACCCACTTGAAAGTTTCTGTAACTAGGGCTTAAGTAGAGATTTAGAATGAGATTTGAAGTTTTTCATGCCTCAGTCCTATGTAAACTATTTTATTAAAGGACATTCAAGATAACTCTGCCAACTTCATTGAGTTTCTCTCTCTGTCCCTCATCACCAGATAATCTTGAGTTGGCTGTAGAGTTTGGCAAGGAATAAAATGGTGAATCCATTTGCTATTCTCACATATCGTTATTGGCCACATTCACCCAAATGACACTGAATCAACAGGCTTTAGTTAATTCTTTGGGCCTGGTATTTAATTGAGAGCATAAACACTAGCATTTCATCTGGACTCAACAGAGATTTGGTCAACTGTTGGCTTTCCTGGGAACTCAGAACATGGCACACTAAGGCTAAGGTCTTTGGTTCAATCCTTGGGAAGACCACTTTTTGTCTGTTCCATGACTAAAAGGAACAGTTTTAACCACAGCCAGCTAACTCACAAATTTAAATGCTCCTGGCTTGAGATGAGGCATGTGGGTGGTTTATACAACTGATCTCTTTTGGTCTGGAATATATGCTCTTCTCAATTCCATCTTTTGGAATTCTTTGCTTCTTTTGGAGTTCCTCTCATGGGCTGTTGCTTCTGCAAAGCCTTACCTAATCCCTTTGGTTATTTGTATTTGTTTCTTCCTCCTCAAATTGCCATACATATTTACATATTTGCATGTTATATTTCTCAAGTAGAATGTAATCTCTTCAAGGGTAGGTGTTGTTTTGTTTTGTTTTGTTTTGTTTTTTGTTTCTAGGGCATAACATAATGACTTGCCAAGTATTTAAAATGATTTTTGGATTGAAGCTATGCTATTTTTTAGTGATATCATATTTGTATATTTTTGAGGATCTGAACCTATAATATCATCAATATAGGAAACATTGTATGACAACTCATTCTGCCAATGCATATCCACAATTTCTCTTTCTTCCAAAGCCTTCATCATCTGGAGGGGTATTAAGAGGTTAAGTGACTTGAACATGATCACAAAGCAAGTATCTATCAGATTCTTCTGAGTCCAGGTTCTCTATGTTCTTATTGCATTATTATGATGCATCTCATAAATTAATGATTTGGAGGTAGCATAAGAAAACTAAGTGTTTGTTGAAAAAAATTTCAAAAAGGAAAGAAAAAATGAAATCAAAGATCATAGATTTAAAGCTGGGAGGAACCTTAGAGATCATGTCATTCAAGTGACCTATTCAAAGAAATCAATGCCAAAGCCAGGACTTTGGACTTTCTTATGGCAAACCACACCATGGTGCCTTACAACATATTTAGTGTACCTTACATGCTGAGAACTATTTATTGTATTTGGCCAGAACTTTCTTTTTGGATGTTTTTACTGGAAATTTAATTCTATTAGAGTTGAGTAAGATTGCCAACTGCAAAGCTCAGGTGGACATAGATGGTACTATACTGGCCATGGTAAACTTTGGAGTAGTGGAAAGACTCAGGTTGGGAGTCAGGAGACCTCAGGTCTAGTCCTAACTTTGGCACTAGCTCAGTGTCTGGCCCATGTGGCCCATGGACTGATCCACTTCCCTTTCAGGGCTGAAGCTTTTTGCGAAATGAGG